>NC_083350.1:63146606-63459523 GCF_030254825.1 Meriones unguiculatus | reverse complement strand
TTTTATCTTCTGAGGAGACTTTCCTTCAAAGTGAATCCTTTGTATTTCACTCAACCACTTCCCCACAGAGCTGACCTCTGGTATGTGCTCTCTGATGCTGCATAAGGCCTGACCTCTGCCTAATATTTTCCTACATTCATTACACTCATAGAGCTTCTCCCCTGAGTGGATTCTCTGGTGCTGGCCGAGTGCTGAGCTTTGATGAAAGGACTTTTCACATTCATTACCCTCATAAGGCTTCTCACCAGTGTGGATTTTGTGATGTTCCATAAGAACAGAACTTCTAAAAGCTTTACCACATTCAGTACAATCATAGTCTTTGTCTCCACCGTGAATCTTCTTGTGCCGGATGAGAGCAGCACTCTGGCAGAAGGCTTTCCCACATTCATCACCATCATAAGGTTTCTCTCCAGTATGAGTTCTCCTAGGCCTAATGAACTCTGAGCTGCCTATGAAAGCTTTTTCACAGTCACAACACTTATAGGGTTTTTCACCACTGTGAATTCTCTGATGTCTAACAAGGTCTGTTTTCAACCAAAGGCTTTTCCACATTCTTTACATCCATAAGGTCTCTCTCCAGTATGGCTTCTCTGATGTCTAATCAGCTTTGACCTGTGGCAAAAAGCTTTCCACAGTCCACGCACTCATATAGGAGTTTCTACTTTGTGAGTTCTGGGCCACATAGCACCATGTGAGTTTAGACTGAGAATTCATTCCTTCACTTTCATTACACTTAAAGATATTCTGTTCTGTAGGGATTTTCTCGTCAAAAGCTGCCAAGTTGAAATAGCTTTCCTGGGAAGAAAGCTCACTCATTTTGTTGTTTGAATCATCCCTTCCTCTTTGCTTCTCATTGTTGTCCAGATATACCATGGTTTCTTCAACTAGCTGTACTGGAGACGTTTCCCTAGGAAGTCTTCTTGGAGATACTGTGGCCACTGACACAATACATTCAAAAATTTCTTGCTTTGCTGTCAATACTTTGTCAGTCACCATCTTGCGATCTAAAAATGTCAATAGGATGTGTCGTTTTTTTCATGTTATAAAATGAAAAGCAAATAAACCAAAGGAAAAGGGTAGGTAAGTGCTGGGTCTTGCAGACATGGTTTGATTCTCTTGCAGAGGACCCCAGTCAGTTCTCAGCACCCATAAATTGGCTCACAACCATCCCTAACTCTAGTTCCAAGAGATTCAACACCCTCCTCTGGCCTCTGTGAAACCAGACATGCAGGTAGTGCATACATACATGCAGGCAAATACTCATACAGTTTTCAGAAAAACAAACAAACAAACAAAACAAAACAGGGATTGACATACAGTGACAGGGTGCGTGCAAACCTGAGGCCCTGGGTTTGATCTCCAGGATTTGGGGAAGGGATATGGGAGGGAAAAATGACAATTAGCTTATAGAAGAACTCAGAATAAAATGGACAAAGAACATAAGTCAGTATTGGAGACATTGAATACTCAACAAGAAAACAATACTTAGAGTGACAAACAGTTACTATCAGCCATAAGCCAGAAAGGGAAGAGACAATTCTAGATTAGGTAATATGAGAGAGGAGAACAGGTGAGGTGATACAGAATAACGAGGAATAAGATCTCTTCAGAGCTGTAGATCGGCAGGACATCTAACAAAGTAGAAGAGCACATGATACCAAAAAATGTCTGGGGGTAAGTATTAAAGAAAGGGAGGTGGGCAGGAAACAGAAGAGCAAGGAAGCATTTGCAAAATCTGGCAGGTTCCTAATAAGGCAAATAAACATAAGCAATAGAGGAAGACAAAGCATTTACACAGAAATACTCTGGGTTCCTTATTTGTTCTGGGTAAGCTAAGAGTATTAGTAATTCACCTCACAAGCATAAATGGCCAAAGAAAATGTATGCCAACAACCACCTACAGGGATCAAATCCAGCTATCACATAGCATGTCCTTTCACTTCTAAGTATTTACTATCTCAAAACAGTGACGACTAGAGACAGTTAATATAAATTGGATTATTTTAAGGGTAAAATCTGAACTGCTATTTTTATTCCTTGAAAAATCTTCTAAAAAAATATGCATTTTACAAATCAGGAAACTGGAGCTTTTAAGGGTTTGGGGGAGCTATAGGATTACTACTTGGTGGACAAGATTAGAGATGGCTAATTTCAGATTTTAAGGTCTTTCCCCAAGTTACCTGTCTTTTTAGAAGCAAAGCTGTAAGTCGCAACTGAGGCCAAAAAATAATAATAATAAAATTTTAAATTCACTTTAATTCATCTTTGAAAAAGTGCTGCTTTTCCATGAAAATAAGTATTTCTGATATTCCAGTTTCACAACACCTTGAAAACAATAAAGCATTATGGTGAATGGCTGGCAGGAGCTGAGAACAAGTCGGCTTCCTTTATTAGCATTCCTTATGCAAAGTTAGACATAGCAAATATAAGATCTGAACAATGAAATTCGTACTGTACTTGGATTTCAGAAAGTTAAATCATTAGTTATGTCGACCTCTTATTCCAGGTGGTCCTTCTCTTTGAAAGTTATAGAAAAAGGCTAAGTAGTGACACACATCTTAAATCCCAGCATTCAGGAGATAAAGACAGGCAGATAGAAATTTGAGTTTGAGGCCAGCCTTGTCTAGTAGTGAGTTCCAGGCTAGCCAAATTTGCTGCCTGCAAAGTTGCTGCCTCTGCTTCTTGCGTTTGTGTGAGCACTTGTTTTTGTCTATACTCTCATAATCAACATCATGATACAATGCTGCAGAATGTGCCCTAACCAGATATGAGCCAATGACGTAACATAGCCTTAAACCTCTAAGTGAATGAGCTAATAAACCACTTTTTTCCTTTTTAATGTTAATTTGGGTATCTCATTATACTGACTAAAAACTAATACAAACATTTAGCTATTATTATCTATTAGTATATAGTTCCCTGTAAGGCAAGGGATATGATAAGATCCTTTTTTAAGATGCATTTAATGGGCCTCCTACTCAATACACAGGGTATTCAGGAGGCAGTATCAGAGTAGGTAAGTGGAGGAAGGAGGGCCCCAGGAGATATGATTGCTTTGGTGACCTGACAAAGCCTAAGGTCAGGCCCTCAGGCTTCTGACCTCTTATTCCTAATTCTATCAAAACACAATGAACAGGTCTACCTCCTTGGGTGGACTCAGTAAACAAGCTCCTATAACTATGCACTATAACCATAAATAAGAATGAGTGATGTAAATTACATAGACTTGACTGAACCAGTCATTCTCTTAATTGAGTTAAACTTCATGAGAGGGTAATGAGTTTGCTTGGTAAAAATGAGATCAGAAGCTTAGTTAGAGATAACAGGCTAATACATCTCATGTGGCTACTGTCCATATAGATGGATGTTGCCACTAAGTTAAAGTCCTTTTGGTTCTAATTCTTGGCACCTGTGATACTTTCCATTTATTGCCTCTTTGTTTCAAATTTATCATTGTCCTATCTATGATACTGGCATCAGGCTAGCACATGGATTTATCTGTTGAGGGAGTTGGAAGGAGAGTGGAGGAGACTTTTCAGTTCATTCTGTACCCGACAACACCCAACAAATTTCAGAGAAACTATCCTCCTTGGCAGCTTCCCCGCAAATGTCACACTAAGTCAAATTTCCTGGTGCGCTTCTGGCACCCTAAAGGTGGCCTCTCCTGAATCTAGCCAGCTGAGGGTTTCAGAGAACATCTCTACCTCCATCGGTGACTGTACCCTCTCTAACAGGTCAGGATCTCAGGCCTAGCAGGAGCAGATGAACACGGCACCCTCCTGCATATGTGTTCTTCTGAGAACTTTCTAACTTGGCCCTGTACGTTCTAGAGTCTGGCTTTTAGTCACACTCCGTAGTGGCTAGTGCCTGCTGCTTTTCTTCTCTTTCAGACCATCTCCTTATGTAATCCTGGCTGTCCTAGAACAGGTAACCCTCCTACCTCTCAGCCTTTCAGGTTGGCATTGGTATTATAGGTGTGTGCCGCAGCATCTGGCTTGCAGCTGACAAATTTTAATATCGTTTTCCCTTTTCCAAACTATTGTGAGACTTTAGTTACCGACACAGTATTCTTGTCCCTCTTAGAAACTGTCTTGTTAGTGTAACAAAAATACTTTAAAAAAACAGTATTACTCTTGGAATATGGTATTAAAAAATCATATAAAAGACTTTTATTCTTAATCCAAGTTAAAAATTATATTGAAATTTCAGAGTCTAGGCTGAGCCAATTGAAGACTATTTCAAGCCAACAAGACTTTCCACAATACTTGGTGACAGTGCTGGTGATAGTCATTAACAAAGTAAGCCTTGGCACATTTGATAGTCCTTACCTCCATCCTTAACCTTAAACGGTAGGGTTGCTCTTCTCTCTCATGAAAAACCTGGGGCTCCTGGGGTTCACTCCTGCAATAGTTCTCCAAGGACTGCAGTGGGCTACTGAGAGACTTCGGTGTGCCCATGACTGTCATTTCTGTGCAGACTATTTCTTGGCTGTGAGCTGTGTCCTAGAGTAACAAGTACTGTGCCTGGGGATATACAGGAGAAAAACGCTACAGTAATGGGGCAAGACAGAAGACCCAGAAAACTGTCAAGATGACCAGAGGAAAAAAAAAAAAAAACAAAAAACAAACAAACAAAAAAAAAAACAGCACTACAGCCCCCCATGACTTGAATTAATGGAGGGAAACGGATTAAGTTCCCTGAGAGCTGAGTCAGTGCTCACAAATGGCTTCTCGACTAACCACAATAGGTAAAAACAAACAGAAATCCTTACATCTCACCTGCTGCTTGGGTTCACCAAACTCTCTCTCCAGCTCCTCTGGCAGAGTCACAGACTCCTCTCCGTTTCCTGGCTCTTGCATCCAGGCCTACAGCTCCACAGGCAGGATGGCCACAAACTGCTCCAGCACCAGCAGCCCCAGGATCTGCTCCTTGGAGGGCTCCTCTGGCCTCAGCCACTGATGGCAAAGCTTCTGCAGTTGGTTCAGAGCCTCCCGAGGTCCAGTGAAATCAGAGTAGCCAAACTGTCTGAACTGCTGGTGGAAAACCTCCTGGCTCTGGAGGTTTCCCAAAAGACCAGAGTCCTGCCTCCAAACATCATTGTCTTCTTCCACCTTCACAAAGTTAAGTCTACTCTGTCCTCTTGGAGCATGACAGGCCAAGGCTATGGCCTCTCTGAACATCCTGGGCAGGACAATGGAAAAGGCTACCTAGCTGAGGCCGAGAGGAGGTGGACCCAAAGCCCCTGATTGGACACATTACACAGGGAAAGCATGTGCTCAGAATGTAAATATGTGTTTATTAAGAACAGCCACTCGGGTATATACTACTGTAGAAAAAAAGCTAACCTGGTGCCTGTGTAGAAAACTGACTAAAAGGCCACTTCCGCACAAATGATAATCTGTAGCTTGTTCAAGACTGTTTTCAGGATATGAGACAAAATTTGAGTACAGCTAAAATTATGTGACCTTGAGTAGGAACGTTAGGGATAGCATTAGGGATAACAGAATAGTAAGAACAATCATGGTTTTGTCCATTCTCCAAATGAGACTTCTGAGGATCATAAGCTGGCCAAAGGCACACAGCTAGTGAACAACACAGCTGGACTTTGCAAGCAAAGTATTTAGCCCTACTATGCCATGGAGTCACCCATAAGACAGGAACTCAAAGTGTAACACTTGCTACGGGCCAAGCAGTTTACAAGAGCTAATTTGTTAGGAGTTGGTCTGATGATATATATTCTACTGCTAATTACTGGCCCCCAAGATCTGGTTGCCGCCCATGCAAGTACATCCTCACATACAAGGTCTTTGTTGAGTAAACTTTGCTCTATCTAATTTCAAGTTAATTGGTTAATAAAGACACTGAAGCCTGTAACTGGCAGAAGATAAGTAGGTGGAGCTAAGGTTTCTGGGCTTGGGGTCAGAGAGGGACCATGAGGCTGGGAAGAGAGAAAGGAGAAGTAGGAGAGGAAGTGGGAAGGAAATTGACAAGGGGCAGTATGGACCGTGAGAACGTGGGCCATGAAGGCTGGCCTGATGGAACAGAAACAGCACTGGTAGGAAAAGTTATGGCAAGTAACATGGGGTATGTAAGCTCAGAAACAGTGAAAGAGCTTAGAGGGTTGATACCTGCATATTTATGGTTCCTTAAAACTTTTATAATTCTAAAATGGTCTCTGACTCCCATGATTTGGGAACTAGCTGGGGTAGAGGAGTCCTCTACAGTCTAATATGCATTTCACAATACTATTTTTTGGGGGTTCAACAATACCACTGTGCAGTAAATATCATCCCCATGTTTTACAGGTGAAGAAGCCACGCATTTTTAATTTTTCCAAAGTCACCAAACTGGTCAAAATGTGAACCTGACTCTCTATTACTAACTGTTTTTATTCCAGAATGTGTTGCCCAGACTATTCTTAGTTGTTCTTACAAATTATGAATAATAGCAGAAATGTTAGGATGGGAGTCATGGGAAATGTGCGTGTATGCACAAAAACAGAATGAGCATTCCTGGCTGTAAGTCACAGCAGCGAAGAGTCAAGGATTCCCTTCATTATTTCACAAATACTTTACTATGTGCTATTTAGACTGCTGAACAGAAGTCTCGTATTAAAAGTTCTCTTCCAAAGGAATTTTAATTCACGTTGGGAAAGACAAGTAAACAGTATGATAAATCAAAAGAAGTTAAACACAAGGAAAAGACTAATTTCTAAGACCAGAGAGGTGGGCCAGAAAAGCCAGGGCAAGCTGCCTGCAAGATAAATCTCAGGAGTCTGATCTGAGTGACAGAAATGGCTATGAAAAGACACAGCTCACTGAAGAAACTGAAGGTGGTTGAAGGATAGCAGACTAATGGTGTCACCCCCAGTCATAGCTCAATTATCAGCCATGAAGGATGGACCCTATTACAGATTGTCAGAATCCCCAGGAATATGGGTTTTGGCAAATGCCCCAAGCACTTCTATGCACCCAGGTTTACAAGTATGCCAGACCCTGGAACACTAATGGACAGT
Organism: Meriones unguiculatus; assembly: GCF_030254825.1. Classification (NCBI taxonomy): domain Eukaryota; kingdom Metazoa; phylum Chordata; class Mammalia; order Rodentia; family Muridae; genus Meriones; species Meriones unguiculatus. The sequence continues at coordinate 63,452,508 of NC_083350.1, read as the reverse complement.
AGGAGAACACACCTGTAGCTGAACAGCCAAGCCATCCATGGTTTGAGTGGTGGAACCCTGAGCCCACAAGCATGGCTGGAAGGTCTGTCCCTATACAGAGTAGAGTACAGAAGAGGTGGAGCCACAGCCATGCAGGTGTGAGGCCATAATGGGCAAAGATACAGAAACTGAGCAGGATTTAGAGATCCACTTATAAGGATTCAGAAGACAGAGGAGTCAAGGCCAGATGTAGTGTTTCAAACCTGTAATCCCAACATTTACTGAGCCGAGGCAAGAAGCCTGTCTGTGAATTCTAGGTAGCTGCGGCTATATAGTGAGTTCTAATCCATACACAAAGAGCCTGTCTCTAAAGAAAGAACAAATGAGCCGGTCACAATGGTGCATATCCATAATCCCAGGCAGAAGCTGGCAGATCTATGTGAGTTCGAGGCCAGCCTGGTCTACAAAGGGAGCCTAACACAGCCAAAGCTACAAAGAGAAACACTGTCTCAAAAAAAAAAAAAAAAAAAAAAAAGGACAGGGCTGGAAAGATAGCTCAGAGGTTAAGAGCACAAGCTGCTCTTCCAGAGTTCCTGAGTTCAATTCCCAGCAACCATATGGTGGCTCACAAACCATCTGAAATGAGATCCGGTGCCCTCTTCTGGCGTGCAGGTGTACATGCAGGCATGTACATGCACATACATGCATGCACGTATATTCCAAATAAATTAAAACACAAAGAGGGAAACAAAGAAGTGACATATGCCAAGCTGTCAGATGTGTTTGTGGTGTCACAGCATCTGCTAAGGCTGTACACTGGCATGTGTGTTCTTCACTTAGTGACCATGACTCTGTTACATCTCTAGCTTTTCAATGCCAGTATTTGCGATAGTACTCATTTTTTTTTAACTTCTAAGATTTATTCTTAATTATATATGTGGGTGTGTCTCTATATGGGCTGTGCTCAGGCGTGCAGTACCTACAGAGGCTAGAAAAGGATGCTGAATTCCCTGGAGCTGGAGTTACAGGCAGTTGGAAGCCAGTCAGCATGGATGCTAGAAGCCAAACTAGGGTCTTCTGCCAAGAGCAGCGAAAGCCCTGAGCTGCCTCACCAGCCCTTACTCAAATTTTGTTACAAATACTATTCCTTGGCAACATATTCCCCAGGTAGATGCGGCTGAGGGAACTTTATAATCATAAGATTTTGTTTCTGTTCGTCCAGTTCCTTCCCTCCAGTGTCCTCCATAAAACCAGTCCTAGCATTTACTCTTATTGTCCCTCTCCATGTCCCCCAAGACCTCAGCACCTCACTTTCAGCTAATATCCATCACTAGAACGCCCATCTGGTCCCCAGACCTGATTACCCACAATCGCTCAATCTCATCATGAATTCTCTTGAATCTTTCAAAAGGACTTCAGTCGCAGCTCAGGGTAACCACCTCACCATCCTTGCCTGCTTAAACCTATGCTCAGGAGTCAGGAATATCCATCTGGCTGTGGGGTCAGCAACCGACACAGCTAACAGTCTTCCCTAGGCTCTCCCTTCTATTCAAATTAGGCCCTACTGGTTTTATTTCCTGTCTCTAGAGTCCATACTTCCTCTTCCCGCCATGACCCCAGAAGTATCCCATGTGTCAAACCACACAACTTACCACCTGGCTTGCCCATACTCACTCAGCCCCCATCTCCAGCACTCAGTCTTTTAGACCACAGTATCTATCTATCTATCTATCTATCTATCTATCTATCGATCTATCTGACACTCACAGCAGTGTTTACTGATCAGAGATGGTAATGTGCTATCAAGACTGTTATTGAGAGGCTGGATGGATGGCTCAGGGGTTAAGAGCACTGGTTGCTCTTCACGAGAACCTGGGATAGACTCCAGGACACACATGGCAGCTGATGGCACTCTGTAACTTGAGTTCCAGAGGATGCAACACCCCCTTCTGGCTTCCAAGGGCACTGCAAACATGTGGTACACAGAACATGGACATAAATTGAAAAAATTAACGAATATTAAAAAAAAGAGACTCTAATGGGCCAGTCTGACTTTCCACGGTGCACTGCTCACTAGCTAGCAATCGATTCTGACTTTCAGCTGGGTGGATCATTACCAGGAAGGCCATCCATGTTCCCTCCATGTGCTTCTGGCTAGTTTTCAAAAAAATAAAAACCTCTCAGGATGAAGTCCTCTTTCTGTACTCACCTCATTGACCTGGGATGTGTTCTAGCTTAATCAACCACTCCTAAATCAGATCCCAGGAACCACGTCTGAAACACAGTCCACAAACGATCCTGGGATGTCTCGACGCCAAGAACCCTGACTTAGTCAAGAAGCAATGCGAGACAAGGTTAAAGAGAAGTGCATTTCCCTCAAAACACTTCTCTTTTTGTCAAAAAAAAAATTCTCTACTGGGGTGGGAAGGGTGGACTAGAGGTGATTCAGCGGTTAAGCACACTTCCTGCTCTTCTAGAGGACCCAGGTTCGGTTCCCGCACCCTGCCTCACAAACACCTGTGACTCTAGTTCCCAGGACATGTTCGAACGCACATGGTGCACATGAACTCACACCGGCTCACACACAAAATGAAATACATAAACTAATACTCACACATTGACGGGACTACTGGTCTTATCCATGACTACACAGCCAGCCACACTGTTCTGGCCCACCAATGAACCCAGTGCATCACATGACACTGTATGTCATACAGAAAATTATTTCACTAGACATGAATATGCACATGTACACATATATATGTGTGCCTATGTATATGACTGTCATTACAGATCTATATGTGTGGATATATGAATGTCATTGTAATCAGAAAAGGAGAATTTCAAAGAAAACCTGGTCAATACTGTCAGGTACCTAATACAGACTGAAAAACATTTCCACGGCATTTAGCAGATTCAGGTAAGTGATCTAGCTCACAAGAAGCACCAGTGCCACAATCAGGCAATCCTACTCAGTCAGTCAGGTATTCCTGGTGAGATTCTGGGATTCCAGTCCCTCTCCTGGAAAGAGCTGACACCGCAACAGTGAGGTGCTGTAGAAGCTAGCGCTGCATGGCATGTTAAGCATACCTTTTTATTCCGATGCTTCCTCAGCACCTCTCAGGGCTAGCCAGCTCCCACAGCGGTAAGCAACTCAGGGTGGGCATCCCTTTCACTGGAAACCAACAGACCCAGAATCCTCTCCTCCCATGTTCTCCGTAAGGCTCTCATCCTCAAGACCATCACTTTTCCTATTCTAATCTCTTCAAGGTCAGCACCAAACAAGCATGGAAATCCCCATCTCCTGGGAGTGCACTGAAGTGATTCAAACAAGCAAATGCTAAATGTTCTTGTGCACTCACACCGCTTCACCTCTTCCTTCTTAGAGCAATCACAGCCAAGGTTCTTACCATTTCCCTCTTGCCCTTTCTGCCCTCTGACCCTGAAGCTTTCCTCTCAAGGCATGTTCCACCTCTTGAGAAATGCAGGAACAACCTAACTTTCCAACCCCAGTTTTGTCCTCACCACACCTGAAGAATTATAAAGACCGTATTTCAAAAACTGTCCCAGTAAGATATTCAAGGCAAGAGGCAACTTCCATTTCACAAGGAATGGATTGCAGAACAGCCATCGCTGTGGGAAATCTAGCACAAGGACATTCACTAAAAGCAAGTCCAGGCGTGATCTCCCATCTCTCGCAGAAGGTAAGTCTAGAGAGAGGCATTTCAGTGTTATTGCAGGACAGCGCTCCCAGCTCTTAGGATACGAGTCTGAGGAAGCAACCTTGTCTGACTCCGATCAGAAAACCTGGATTTAGGTCTCACCCAGCAGATGGTGAAGGAGAGCAGAGGTGAGAGACACTGAGCTTGGGTGCAAGCCGAACCCCACCTCTAGAAGGTAACTCTAGCCATCTACCACTCTAACCAACAGGACACTTCTGGTTGAGGCAGGCTGTTACTGTGAATGCAACTGCACTGAAATGTAATGTGTCTGAACGTTGCAGCCTGCTCATTTAGTAATCAACAGTCCACTGGGCCTTTACAGTGCATCCCAGCATGGACAACACATCTTGAATGCCTCAGTTCACTTCGCAGCATGCGAGAGCGTAAGTTCAATTGTTTACAATTGTTTAAAGAGAAGCAGCACATGGGAGTTGTCTCAGCTCAGGTAGCTTGGAAGGTAATCTGGACTGTTGTTGGTTTTGTTGATTTGTTGATTTGGTTTCCTTTTTTTTTTTAGAGCCAGCAGGGGCTCATATTTCGAGCTGGCCTGTAACAGTTTGATCTTCCTGCCTCCAGCACCTGAGTGCTGGAATTACAGGTCTGACTCCAGGGTCCACACTGTTGGAGGACTCCTCTGCTGGAAAGCTAGCTCTTCTCTGCATGACTCCCAAAGTCAACGTGCTCACCAGAAAAGGACCTCGGTTTTCACAAAATGTTGATGCTTACTGTGTGCAGGCATTGTCCCTGCCGGTCCAGAACTTAAAAGCAGGGAGAGGCATGTGTGAGAGAGAAGCACACATCGTATCTAATCATGAATACAAATTACAAAGAGCCAGACCTGATGGCACAGGACTGTGAGCCCAGCTACTCGGAAGGTTGAGGCAGGAGCTCACCAAATTCAAAGTCAGCCTGGGCTAGCGTGAGCATAGGGCCATCCCGGGCCATTAGTGAGATCCTACCTCAGATTTTAAAATACTAGTAACCTATAGAGGGGGCTGGATTGCTGGCTCAGAGACCTTGGCTCGTCCAAACGTTCAATTCCCAGCAACCACATGGTGGTTCACAACCATCTAGAATGAGAATCTGGTGCCCTCTTCTGGCATGCAGGCACACACGTAAGGCAGAACATTATATAATAAATAATAAATAAATTAATAAATAAATAGTAAAAACTCTTAAAAAAAAAACCTATAGAGAAGTTGATGCTTTGAGAGTGTCTACTAGAGAAAAAGCCAAGAGCTGCCAGCACTGACATACGGGAGGCGCCAGCAAGTGGAAGAGGAATCAGCGCAAAAGGACCACATGCAGCTGAGGCACCCGCAAAGGGGCAGGCGCCCTGCTGACCTGAGAAGTGGCCCCCGGCACAGCTCCAGGCTCTCCCCGCCCCCCAAGCAGAGCCGAGGCGAGGGGCAGAGGGAGAAAGAAGAGCTGCAGCCCGACCAGGCCTCGAAGCTGCCTGGCTGCACACTGGCACTCACCTCACTCCGTAGGTTGCCCGCACCGCCCTGGGAAGCGGGAAAGCCACTAGCTAACCGCCCCGGAAGTGGGAACTAGCGAGCCCCTCCAGGAACAGCGGAGGAGTATATTCTGCGGCTGCATGTGCTCTTTAGGGGGTCGTCTGATATCGAGGGGTGTCCTGGGGAAAGGGAGTGTCTAATACATGATAAAATTGCAATCAAAGATTACAATGAACCAGACCTTGAGAGATGAATCAAGTCAATGCATGGAGGAGACTATTAGGTTTTCAGAGTGTGTCCAATATCCATATTATTCAATACGGACACCATTGGCCATATGAAGCTATTGATGACTTAAAACACATGTGTACTTTCCCCTCAAATTTATCTGGCTGTAATGGACCACTAGTTGGTGAGTCTTTCTCAACTTTATAAAGATCATTGTTTTGAGAGCTCTAACTTTCCTGAGTGTCAGGAAAGAATTAAATCAAAATACTGGTGTTGAGCCTAATATAATACCTAAGCCGGGTTTTAAAAACCCTTCAGAATGGTTCTTTCCAGACTCTGTGGACAACACACAAGCCTTCCAGAAAAGCTGGTAATTTATATGCATTGCTTATTTTTCTTAAAAACACGACTATAAACAGCCCACAGCATAGTGTTGCTGCTGTTTTCTCTGGCACGAGTTCTATTCGTGACTGAGCTTTGTACAGTGTATATGTGATACATGACTCCACATGCATCTCTTTACTTTCCCATGAATCTCCAAGCTGAGAGGTCTCAGGGTTTTTGAAGACCGTTCTAAATGTCCTGTGTATGCTTTAGCATGGTGTCTAACATAGAAATACTTATTGCATGAATAAATTTATTCTACATAAATTTATCCTAAAAAGTCAACTAATGCTAGCGAGGCTTGGTGGCACATGCCTTTAATCTCCGCACTTTGGAGGCAGAGGCAGGTGGGTCCCTGTGAGTTCCAGGCTAGCCTGGTCTTACATAGTGAGTTTCAGAACAGTATCCATATAAAAGAGACTCTGTCTCAAAAAACTAAAACCCAATAATGATACTGTTAACCCGAGGTTTCATTCCGTGACTTTGTGGTTCAGCTTACACTTGTGGCTCCTTGCGTGGCTGTGTTCTCCTCCACTTCACTCCTATCTTCCTTTCCCCCTTGTCGGCATCAGATCCCAGCATTGCACTCATTGACACGAGCACTACGACACTATCTGACCAGCTCTTATACTTGTGTAAGCCAGTTTCCCACAAGTATCTGCAGACAACACATACATGCTACTACTATGGCGCTTCTCTGGTTTACCATGATAGCAGTAAAGAGCACCATTTCATGACAAAATGGGGTGTGATGGTGCACACCTAAAATCTCATAACTCAGGAGCCTAAGGTAGGAAGACTGACGGGTTCAAGGCCAACCTGGGTTGCATAGTGAGCTCCAAGTCAGACCGAGCTATATAAAAAGATCCTGTCTCAAAACACACACACACACAGAGAGAGAGAGAGAGAGAGAGAGAGAGAGAGAGAGAGAGAGAGAGAGACTGAAAGATGGTTCAGTGGATAAAGGCACTTGCTGCCAAAGCTAACGACCTAATGACTTGAATTCAGTTTCTGGGACTCAACAAAATGCAAGGAGACAGCCAACAACTTTTCCTCTAACCTCCATGCTATGTTATGGCATGTGCAAAGACACATACACACTAAATAAATAATGTAATTTGAGAGAGAGAGAGAGAGAGAGAATAAGAAGTGAGCCAGATCTAGTGACCCATACCTGGAACCCCAGCAACTCAGCAGGAGCAGGCAGGACTGAAAATTCAAGACCTGATCCTTGGCTGGTTGGTCATATGTCAACTTGACACAGCTGGAGTGATCTGAATGAAAGAATGGAGAAAATGCCTCCAGGAGATCCAGCCAGCGGGCATTTTCTTAATTAGTTATTAATGGCGGAGGCCCAGCCCACGGTGGGTGGTGCCATCCCTGGGCTGATGTTCCTGAATTCTATACGAAAGCGCGCTGAGCAAGCCATAAAGTAGCACCCCTCCGTGGCTTCTGCATCAGCTCCTGCCTCCGGGTTCCTGCCCCATTTGAGTTCCTGTCTTGACTTCCTTCGATGATGAACAGTGATATGGAAACGTAAGCCAAATAAGCCCTTTCCTCCCCGACCTGCTTTTGGGTCAGGATGTTTCCGTCGCAGCCACAGAAACCTTAACTACAACAGGTGGGGCTGCGGGGTGGGGGTGGGGGGACTGTATGTAATAGACAGCTGGGGATTTAGTTCGTTAGCTAGCATGTTGAATTCCCTGTGTGGATGAATGGCAAGAAAGAATGGGGGGGGGATAGGTATCAACTCAGAGTTTCACTTAGGAAAGTGATTAAGTTCTGGGGAGGATAGAAGAGAAGGAGAAACAAACAGCTATAGAAGAGTCACGAATCGTTAATAATTGGTCAGGAAAAAAAGGGGGGGGCTAGAGAGTTTTTCCCATAGAGGGTAGATTATGACATTCACCTCAAGAACCAGTAAACCGCAGCCAAGCATGAGCTTTGGGTCAAGCTGGTTCCTTATACACTAAAGCTGGGAGCTGCTTTGGGTAACTTCCCAGGTTCCCAGTGAATGCAGCGCCTGGGTGAGGATGCACCATAGAGCTGTGGTCCTCCCACATTTCTAGAGCGGCCGAGCAAGTGTTGCCGGCAACGTAGAGCTGTGACCCTCCCGTATTTCTAGAGCGGCCGAGCGAGGGCTGTCTCCATGCCTTGTGTCCAAGAGGTCGGTGGAGGGATTGTGGGTGGTGGTAATTGACAGGCGTTTTCTCCGGCGGTGGAGAGTCAGAGTGGCTTCTTCAGCGTGGAGAGCGGGTGAGTTCATGGCCTAGTGTTCTGTGGACAGCAATTCCGTGCTCACTGGGCCTTCGATTCAGCTGCTTGAACGTCCGAAATGTTGGGGTGCTGGTGGAATAAGGAAGTGCATGAACCCACATTAATCAGCCTGCGGAGCTGGAAAAGAGATACCCGACTTGTGAGTGTTAGACTCTAAGAAAAGACAGAGACTAGCATAATCTTGATTCCTAAAGAAAATATTGATTTCCCTCCCTGAATTACCGTTCCAGTGGCACTCCTAGTTTAATATTATTAGTTTCCAATCCTGGTTTGAACATCTCTGTTTTTGTAAGGGAAATTATATCGGAGAGGGTTAATGCCCAACTCCTAGGTGATCGGAAGGGAAGCTGTCACCAAGAGGGAAAGCGCATGGAAGATGAATAAGGTTTTTCTCCCCTTTTTTTTATATCTAGAAGCTCTAGTCTCAGAAATGACATCTGTCCTCTGCACAGTGGTTCCCATCTGAGCTCGGGGCTACCACGTTGCCTGCTGACTTCAGACCATTCTGTGGACAAGAGCATCCTACTGAAGAAGTGGTAATTCTCCAGCTGGTTTCCGAGATGTCCAGTTGTGCTCCGTGTCCAATTCAGTTATGAATCTCAAGAGCATCGCTTTCTATCTGGTGAGCAGCAGTGTGCTGCGGGTTACTTCGGTGATGGCAATATTCTATGAATCTAATCCTTTGAAAAACATTTCTGCCATTTTCATGACAAAGCTGGTTCCATGCAGTTAATCTGCCTCCAGCACACACTAACTGATCCCTCCCCAGGAAGGGTTACCTTAGTTGTTAGGTAGTGTTTACTCTGGTTGTTGAATCATCAGGCAATGAGAATTTGTAATGGGTGTGTCCACCTTGGAGAGAGGAGATCCATATTTTTGAAGCTGTGTATCGCCTTTATTCTGCTGCCATGACCATTCTGTACATGAATCAACCATGCCAGTATGGAATAGAGGCTGATTGGCATTGTACTTGGGTATTCCTCTCTTCCTTCTTGAGTGGCTTCTTTGCAACAGATGCTCTTTGATGAAAATGTACAAGGTATACAAATATATTTGCATACTTTGTCCATTCCAGGAGTTATCCTTAATGCTTCTCCCAGAATCCTTGTTTCTTTCTAGACTCCCAATCTTGCTCTTTCCATGTAATGGATAACTGATTTTAAGGTTTTTTGTTTTGTTTTAGTTTGGTTTGGTTTGGGTTTTTCAAGACAGGGTTTCTCTGTGTAGCCCTGGGTGTCCTGGAATCACTCTGTAAAACAGGCTGGCCTCAAACTCACAAAGATTAGCCCACTTCTACCTCCCAAATGCTGGGATTAAAGGCATGCTCCACCACTATCTAGCTTAACCAGTTTTGTTTCTAAAGTTCTGTTTGTGGAAGAATTTGCCTTCACCAGTTGGAGTGCCTCCCTGAGTGGAAATATGAGTGAAAGTTTGTAGGCCCATATGCCAACCTGTTCTGAAATCACTTGTATATGGAATTGACTTATCTTGTGAACTTGATTTTTCAATGGAATGCTGGTTTGTGTGTCCAGTTTTAGATTTAGTTGGTCAAAGCCAACTAAATTGCTAGTATATAACAAGCAGTCATTGTATGTAGCCATTTAGTATTCTGCAATCAAGAAGTGTCCATGGGTGCCTAATAAATGGTAACCCAGGATTTGTTTTTTTCACTTAGACACTATTATTGGCAGTAGCACTGCTCCACTGAGGTCTCTTACAAATCTTTCATGTATCTCTGACCATCACCTCTAATGCCACTAGTTGTTCTTGGCATAAGGTCAAATCTCACTCAAAAGTAGCAACCCTAGCCAGGTATGGTCGCATATACCTGTAATCCCAGCACTGGTGATCCTGAGGCAGGAGGTCTGCCGTGAGTTCAGAGTCATCTTGGGCTACAAGGTGATTTCAAGGCCAGCCAAGGCCGCACTAGGACCATGTCTCAAACGACACAAAAATAAAAGGATGGAGGAGCCAGGTATGGTAGCCAATGCCTGTCTTCTCAGCACTCTAGAGTTGAGGCCTGGAAGGGTTCCCCTGAGTTCCAGGACAACCTGGGCTACAGAGTATCTCACAGAACAACAAAACTGGCAAACAATTTAGTCATATTAGGTAACAGTGAGATGGCTCAGAGCCACATTTAGCACACAGTGTGCCAACCTGAGTTTGAGGCCCAGGACCCATGTGGTAAAAGGAGAGAGCCATCTAGCTAATTTCCAAAGTTTACCCTCTGCCCTGCGGCCTTATTTGACCTACTTAAGGCCTTATCTCTAAATACCAGTCACTTTGAGAGTTAAGATTTCAGCATATGAACAATGTTAGATACACAATTCATTTCCTAACACTTGCAAAACCAAACAGTATATTTTTTTAAATACTGACGTTTGGTAAATATCTCAACAAAAGCTCAGGATGAGTTCAGCACACACATTACTAGAATAGGTGGAGAAAAAGCTTGGAGGATCACAGGAACAGAAAGCATGCTGGGAATTCTAAGAAAATTTCTGATAATTTTGTTTTTCTTAAACTAAATGGGAAGTTTACTTTCATTTCATTTTTTTGCTTGTTTTGTTTGTGTGATTCATTGGGTTTTGTTTGTTTGTTTTTGAGACAGGGTTTCTCTGTGTAGCCCTGGTGATGCTAAAACTCACTCTGTAGCTCAGGCTGGCCTCGAACTTAAAGATCCACTTGCCTCTACCCTCTCAGTGCTGGAATTAAAGGTGTTTTCCACCATGGCCCAGCTAGTTTCATTTCTTTGAATTGTTTATATCCGCACATATATGAGTAGATGCATATATAATTTTCTGAGTATAGAATACTAATAAACTTAAAAACACTAATATTTGATATGTTTAGATTTAAATATATATGTTTATTTTATTTTCCTTGATTTTTTTTTATACTTTTATTCATCATTTGTGTCGTTTTCCATTGTAAGGCCTTTTGCTTTTTTCATTCTCTATTATTACAGTTTTTCTTAGATGTGTTTCTATAAATGAGTGAAGCCCCAATGCTCTAGCCACTGCAAGTAATGTTTTACCATTTTTCATATATATCATTTACAAAATAATTTTAGATCCATCATTTACCCATTTTGTATGCAAATATGTTTTATCACCACATCCTAGCAACAGAAAGCTAACTCCTGAAGACATTGGTACCAGGCTTGGGGTGTTGCGGTGATAAACTCAGTGACCTAAAGCAACGTGGAGCAGAAAGAGTCTATTTCAGCTTACAGTTTACAGTCCATCACCAAGGGAAATCAGGGCAGGAATCTAGAGGCAGCAACTGAAGCAGAACCTAGAGGAAGGCTGCTCACTTTTGCTTGCTCTCCATCTTGTTCGGCTTGCTTTCTTAAACCACCTAGGATCACCTGCCCAGGGTTGGTACATGCACGTGCACACACACACACACGCACACACACACATTAGGCTGAGCACTCCCATGTTAATCATTAATCAAGAAAATTCCATATATATATATGTGTGTGCGTGTGTGTGTGTGTGTGTGTATAATTTTATTTTACTTTTTTGCCTACAGGCCAACATGATGGAAGCATTTTTCTCAATTTAAGTTCCTTCTTCCCAGATGACCGTAGCTTGTATCAAGTTGACCAGAGATTAATTGGCACAAGTAGCACACATGAAATACAGGCCAGGCATAGATGAAAGACATGACCCTTTAGAAAAGGTTATTAGAGGCTCCAGAAATGAAGGAAATGAATAGGAATAAGTATTACCTATGTTGACCCAAGTATATGGTCAGCTGAGCAATAAATATTTTTCTACTTTTTGCCTGTAAATGAGGCAGTAGTGGGGAGGTGATGGCAGGCCAGATTCAGGAATCATATTGGTGATGGTCAGCTTGAAGTGTCAACTGGATACAACCTACACTACCTGAGAATAGAGTCTCAGTCATGCTTGTGGGATTGTATATATCGGGTTGGCCTATAGACACGAATGGGCTAACCTTTCTTTCCTAAGTATATTTTATTTCCTAAGTATATTTATATTTCCTAAGTATATTTCCTAAGATATTTTAGCAATGAAAATTAAACTAGAACAATATTATTCAAAGATAGCTGTCCAAATTTCCAGTCAGTTGGCTGGAGGTCCTTTGGCACCACTCAGAAAAATTCATACGTAGGTAAAGAGAAGCCTGCTGAGAGATGGTCCCCAGCAGCCATTATCCCCCTCAGTGTATGGCAACAGTGAGCAGCAGGCAGGAGCTAAGTAGAGTAGGCCGCAAAGAACATCACTTCCACTACAGTCTTTGTGCAGGCCTTTTGTGTGTTGCAACCTTTAACCCTTAACACCTGGCAATGTTAAAACTCTTAAGCAGCTGGCCCCAAAGACTTGATACTGAACTGCCCTGGCGGTTCTTCCTGAGCTGACACTGGGACTCTGAAGGGGAAGAGCAGGAATGAGAAAGGAAGAGTTAAAAACTGGGGTGAGGAGGGATGCAAAGGCTGATGTCCCAAGGAAGCATGTTTATTAGTATCATAGCTCCTTGTATGATCCTTAAATGAGGAAGCAAAGCACAGGTCCATAAAGTTCATCAGGCAGCAGAAGTCCTGTGAACTCAAAGGTCCTCAGTTCCTCTTTGCAAGGCACGTGCTGGTACAGAAAGCAAAGCGTCTCACACCTCTGTCTACAACATTTGACCACAGCTTTACAGTGAAACTGTCAAGAGCCCCGGGGCCTTTCATTCTTGAGCTCGGCTCTCTGTCCTCTCTTGCTCTGCCCTCCCATTGCTCTGCTTCCTGCCCTGGCCACATTTGTTTAGTAGCTGCTTCAGAAAGCAGCCTTTCTTGCCCATTAGCAGCTCGGCCTGCCACCAACAGCCAGGACCCCTGTCTCTGCTCTTCTAATGTCTCTATTGTTGCGCTTGTGGTACCAACTCAGCCCACACTACGGAAGGTAGGCATGAAGGAAGGTTGAATGAAACGTGTGTCAGGCCTCATGTTACACCAACACCGGGACAGGAGAAAAACCATCTCTGAGTAGCTTGCTTATTTCAGCTAAGAAGAGCTGTTTAAGCCAATCAAAAAAAAATTTTTTTTAATTTGGACCAGTTGCAGCTATTTGTTTGGACCAGTCACCGCCTTTCCTCTCAGCGGCAAACACAGTAAGGTTTAGCCTTGCTAGTTTTTTTTTAATATTTATGTATTTATATTGTATGTACATTGGTGTTTTAGCCTACATATATGTCTGTGCGAGGGTGTCAGATCCGCTGGAACTGGAATTAGAGACAGTTGTGGGCTGCCGTGTGGGTGTTGGTCCTTTGGAAAAGCAGCCACGAGCCTCCTCTCCAGCTCCCTCAGCCTTACTTTGTAGCACTAGTCACGGCAGTATCTCTCCTGGACCACCAGGGCACGGGTACCTCCTCCTGGATGATGATGCTTGCAGAGTCATAAAGAACACACTGAGGCTGTGATAAAACCTGTGGCCAAAATGCCTTCAGGCAGCGCAGGCTGAGCCTGCGCAAATAGCTGTGATCTTTTTTAGGGTTTTTTTTTTTTTTTTTTTTTGAGGTGCCTGTGGAGTGTTAAAGATTGTTGCAGAGATCATGGCCAATAAGGGTCATCCAGTGTCCAGCTGGTTGTCTGATAGTTTTTTAACTCAAAGGGGACAGGTGTCAACATCCTGTTGTGTTCACAGGAAAATAAATAAAGACTTTACCACTGACACTAACAGTGTTTTTGTTTTTGTTTTTTTTTAGCACATTTTGATAGTACTTAGCACCTTCCTCTTGGCTGGAGATAGCTAGATGAAGGAGCTGTGCTGAGGAGCAGGTGCTGAGCTCTCAAATAGTGCCCAGCTGTGTTGTCGTAGCCAGTAACTGTCCTGTCAGGAGACTGTCTCACCAATTGAATGGCTACCTTACCTTCAGACCCATTCTCTTGTAACAGCAGTAATTGCATCCTGAGTATATGAAAGTTCCCCCCCGCCTACGCATATACCTGAGCTGTATAAAAGGGGGGAGGTTTCTGATTATTAGGGACAGAAATTGGGTGAATTACTAGCACTTTGGGTGCTTTGCTTAAATGGAGTTGATTAGCCTAATGTCCAAGGAAAACTAAAACACAGTCTGGTGATTTATGCACTGAGCAGTTCAGAACTGATGGTCACTTCCTGACAGTTCTTGTTGAAGATCCAGGTGCTGAAGAATTCAAAGTCAAGAGGCAGGCGCCAAAAGGAGACCTCTGCCAGAGAGTTCTGCTGGGGTCACACTGGAGAGTCAGTCCTGCTGGGGTCACACTGGAGGTCTGGCCTTGTGAGCCAGGTGCACAGTCATTGGTGCTGAGGCAGCAGTGCTCTGGAGGTCAGTGCTGAGCTGGCCCTGAAGGATCAGGTGGTGAAGAGCAGGTTCTGGAGGTCACTTGAAAGAGTTCTGTGACTCAATGGCTGACTCTTTGACCTCCCCCAACCCCCAAGGGAGGAGCATTCCTGTTAGGCCACAGAGGAGGACTTTGCAGCCAGTCCTGAAGATACCTGATAAAACAGGATCAGATGAATGGGGAGGAGGTCCTCCCCAATCAGTGGACTTGGAAAGGGGCAGGGTGGAGATGAGGGAGGGAGGGTGGGAGTGGGAGGGAATGAGGGAGCGGGATACAGCTGGGATACAGAGTTAATAAAATGTAACTGATAAGAAAAAATAAAATTAAAAAAAAAGATTCCCTCTGTGCTGAGGGAACAGGCTCTTTAGAGTTCAGGGCTGAGGGAACAGGCTCTTTAGAGATCTGTGCTGAGGGAACAGGCTCTTTTGAGTTCAGCACTGAAGCTGACTGAAGAACTGGGAGAATTGCTGCTAAATAGGCTCCAGAGGAGCTTGGAGTCTAGGGCTGAAGAGTTTTCTCTGACAAGTAGGGTCATAGTTCATACTCTTTGGGAGCAAAAGAGTTGAACAGTGAGGAAGAGATAGCCAGGCAATTGCTGCCCTTGCTGTAGTTTGGGCACTCAAGCAAGCTTTCCACAGGTTTGGTTTGGCTTGACTTCTAAGGGAAGTGATGATCCTTCCAGATGTGCTTGCCTCTGAATCCACAGCTCCCGTGGTCACCCAAAGAAAGAATACCACTTATCTATGAGTATTACAGTAGAAGGGGAACACTGGGCACTGAAAAAGTCAAGCAGGAATGGAGTTGGAGTGATACAGGAAAGGGAGTTGGGAGGGAAGGTTATATGAGAAAGTCATATAGAAACTCAGTACTTTGTAAGCCGACTTAAAAAAAAATAGAAGGAAGACATTCTGGGTGGCTGGATAATGCTGCTCCTAGAACAAAAATTCTAATGCTAGGTCTGGAAGGAATACCTTCTTATGAGTACTTGGCCAACGGACCCCAGAGGTTCCCCAAACAATGGCCGTTCCTCATGGTTAGTCACCAGAATTAAGATCCTGCAAGACAATAAATCCTATTGCCAAAGTCGTGATGTACTTCTGTTACAAGAAAGCAACCTGAAAATAAGCTGGAAGTTTGCTCACTACTGGCTAGCTTTCAGAGTACCTGAAGGTGCTGTGTAAGCTACTGGGGAGCTAAGGCTTCAGAAGTCTTACTTTGCTGTGAGCCCTACAAACTACCGTGCTAAGTTGCCAAGCAAGATGGGGCCAGCAGCACAGTAGCAGCGCAGCCGTTGTGAAGGTAAACAACCACTAGGATTAGGTTTGAGGCCTGCTCCAACAAGACAGAATAAATGCCTGACAATATCAAACCCCATCAAAAATTCATGGCTAGGGAGTAGACCCTACCAAATGCTACTGTGGTTTAACAAATTGACATGGCACCAGACTTCAGTCTAAATATTTATGTTTATGCCCTTTATTTTATTTTATTTTTTACTCTTATTTTTTGAATTTTGAGACAGAGTTTCTCTGTATAGCCTTGGTAGACCAGGCTGGCCTGGAACTCACAGAGCTCTGTCTACCTCTGCCTCCCTTAGTGTTAGGATTTCAGGTGTGCACCACCGTGCCCAGCTTGTGTCCTTAATTTTTCAAGTCTTTCTTTGGAGGCTGGGGAGATGGCTGAATGATTAAGAGTGCTTGCTGTTCTTCTAGAGGACCCAAGTTTGGCTTCCAGCAGCCATGTGGGACAGTTCACAACTACCTATAACTCCAGCTCCAGATCTGACACGCTCCTCTGGATTCTGAGGACTCTTATACACGTGCGGCACCAGCACATACACACAAATACACATAGTTCTTTTAAAGTGCACTGGCACACACGTAAAAAAAAAACGAAACCATCTTTGTATCAAAGTTGATTTCTTGTTACTCTCATTGATGTGTGCAGTTTGAGAAAGGAGAAACAACTTGGCCATTTCAATACTCTGAGCGCCTTGTTTGTGATGCCAAATTTAGTTCCATTTAGAGAAGATAATAAAAAGTATCAGAGTTCTTTTGCACTAGATGTATGTTATTACATGGAAATTGAGTCTAAACTGATTACTGTGCTGGAAGTTACATGACGTTTTGTACAAGGTATTTAGAACACAGTTCTAAACACATGTTCTGTGCATGTCATAACAATTTTATACTGTTTCTTAAAGGTAGACACAAGAATTTGAAGGATTTTCACTAGTTTTTCTTTAGCACCTTTTAGCTGAAATACCGGAACATTGCTAGATAAAACCCAACCAACTTCCTTCTTCTACACTTTCTATGCTGCTTGATTTAAGTGTATTAATAAGTTATTAGCTCAAATTTAATTACAGTTTTATGATAGTGACTCAATTTCAGTATTCTAGGTCTCCTGTGAAAATCAGACCTTTGTATCTGATAAGTCCTTTCTACAAACGTGTGGTCTGTTACTTGCTGATTCTTCCCAGTTTTCCTCAGTATTTTTAAATGTTGGGGAGCCTCTCATTTCACTTACAGTCCATCAAACATGTGCCACCTTGTAGCACATCCTCCCCCTTGCTGTGGCATCTATATGTAAGTACTGACGTGCTTCACCTGGAAATTTCTTACAACATGGAGCACATTTCCCATTTGGATTTTGTTTACTGTTCCAGATGGTGAGATGAAGATCAAGATCGGAGAGCCAGCTTCAGAGGAGGAAATGACAGGGCAAATTGAAGCATTGACTGAAGAGTCTGTCAGCCTCAAGGAGGATGTTCTCCAGAATCCCCAAGGCAAAGAACTCTGTGAATTTGAGGATGAATTGAATGACCAGATGCTCTTTAAAAGACAGTATAACTGTGATGAATGTGACCAAAGCTTTGCTTGGAATACAGGTCTTATTAGACACCAAAGAAATCACTGGGAGAAATCTTATGAATGTGATGAATGTGGCAAAGCCTTTCGGATAAGCTCAGCCCTGGTTCTGCATCAGAGAATTCATACTGGAGAGAAACCCTATCCTTGTAACTGGTGTGTTAAAAGTTTCAGTCGGAGCTCAGACCTTATTAAACATCAAAGAGTCCACACTGGTGAAAAACCTTACCAATGTGATGAATGTGGGAAAGCCTTCAGTCAGAGCTCAGATCTTATCATACACCAGAGGATCCATACAGGAGAAAAGCCCTACCAATGCAGTCATTGTAGTAAAAGCTTTAGCCAGCGCTCAGGCCTGGTTAAACATCAGAGAATCCACACTGGAGAGAAGCCATACATGTGTATCCAGTGTAGCAAACATTTCAGCCAGAGCTCTGACCTCATAAAGCATCAGAGAATCCACACCGGGGAGAAGCCATATAAGTGTAATGTGTGTGGGAAAGCCTTTAGTCAGAGCTCTGACCTTATTCTGCATCAGAGAATCCACACTGGGGAGAAGCCATATCCATGTGCTCAATGTAACAAAAGTTTTAGTCAGAATTCAGACCTGATTAAACACAGAAGGATCCACACTGGGGAGAGGCCGTATAAATGTAGTGAATGTGGGAAGGCTTTCAACCAGAGCTCAGTTCTTATTCTGCACCAGAGAATTCATACTGGAGAAAGGCCCTATCCGTGCAGTCAGTGTCCCAAAACCTTCAGTCGGCTCTCTGATCTCACCAACCACCAGCGAGTTCACACTGGCGAGAGGCCGCACCCGTGCAGCCAGTGCGGGAAAATGTTCAGGAGAAGGTCAGACCTTGTTAAACATTACAGAACCCACACCGGGGAGAAGCCCTATGAGTGTGAGGAGTGCGGGAAAACCTTTAGCCAGAGTTCCAACCTCATTCTCCACCAGAGAATCCACACTGGGGAAAAACCATACTCCTGCAGTGGTTGTTTTAAAAGTTTTAGTCGCCGTTCAGATCTCATAAAGCATCACAGAATACATACTGGAGAAAAACCATATATATGTAATCTGTGCAATAAAAGTTTTAGTCAAAGTTCAGACCTCACTAAACATCAGAGAGTACATTCTGGTGAAAGGCCCTACCATTGTGATAGTTGTGACAAAGCCTTTAGTCAGAGTTCTGACCTCATCCTCCACCACAGAGTTCACACGGGAGAAAAACCATATGCGTGTGCACAGTGCACCAGAAGTTTCAGTCAGAAGTCAGACCTCATCAAACACCAGAGAATCCACACTGGAGAGAAACCATATGAATGCAATGTGTGTGGGAAGGCTTTCAGTCAGTGCTCAGCTCTGACTCTCCATCAGAGAATCCACACTGGAGAGAAGCCATACCCATGTGCTCAGTGTGGCAAAAGCTTCAGTCGGCGCTCTGATCTCATTAACCATCAGAGAATCCACATGATGAAAAACTACAACTCTGATCCCTGAAACTACAACTCTGATCCCTGTGGGAAACCTTCGGCACTGTGAGCAATCTTCCTGAACATCAGAGGACCCACGGAGAAGAAAAGTTCTACCCTCACGTTCAGGGCAGCAGATGCTTTAACAAACCTGATCTTGGTGATTTTAAGCAAATCCATCCTACCAGGTGGTGGTGGCACACATCTTTAATCTCAGCACTCGGGATGCAGAGGCAGGCAGATCTCGTAAGTTCGAGGCCATCCTGGTCTACAGAGCAAGCTACACAGCCAGGGCTACATAGAAATACCTGCCTTGGCGGGGAAAAAGGAAGAAGAAATGAGAGGTGAGGAGAAGGAAGAAGAAAAGAAGATCCATTCTGAGGTGGAAGACTGCATAAATGTGATAAATTTGGGAAAACCTGTAGTATACAAATTCAGACGTCATACAAGAACATAATCTTCTCAATGCTATTATGATCATGAAAATGGTTTTAATCAAAGTCCAACCCATGTTCCACTTAAAAATGTTGGAAGATGAATTTTGTGGCAATTTAACTTAGACCCGAGAATTACTGATACTAAGGAAATTCTGAGGAGTTCTGGGAGTTGTGTGAAAACCTTCATGGTTTATCTTTTTTTTTTTTTTAAAGAAAGCGAAACTAGAAATTCTTACCTTTGCTATGATCTAAGAAAAATCTTTTATTGAGATACAATTCACAAAGACTTATATCATTATAAAATGCATAACATTAATGCAGAATTTATCAATTTTTAAAATGTGGAAAAATCTCAAATGTCAGAGGGAAATATATTCATCTTAGAAGCTCAAACTTTACTGAGTCTAAATTGCCAACTACCTATCAGAAGGTATTTTAGAGAAGGTAAGGAAACTTTAAATCCTGTAATTAAAATAGTATTAACACTGACAGCACACATGTGCCCAATGCTCATGCTGAGTGTCTATAAATTCCCTGTGTAACCCCGTGCCACTTTGTCTCAGGAATTTGTAAAGAAATGTATGTAAAAACTGACTATTTTTTCATCTATTGAACAAAAATGCAACTGCGGTATTGCGGTAATGTAAATACAGTAGTTCTGTAGTACCATAGGGGATGTCCCAAGGCATAGAACTTTATCAGCTGATAATCTTGCTAAATTCAGGTAGTAGACCATGATTAGGCAAAGTGCATCATCCCTGGTGTTAGTACTAGAGTTTTTCAGTTCCTAACTCTAACAGCTCCAAACTTTTGAGTGTCAGTGACTCAAATCCTAGTGTTATTATCTTGGCTGCTCTTCTTACAGCCAGAACCATCACTTAGCAGCAGTTCTTGTCATTTTGTCAACAGAGATAGCTGTTCCCATCACTGGTAATAAGCTACTCTCAGTGATAACAGCCCTAAGGGAACCAGTCAGCCTGCTTTATCCAGAAATCATAAATATGCAAAAGCATCCAGAGAGATGCCATCGGTACTTGTGCTTTAGCAATGCATGGGCTGACCAGATGAGGAGGAGAGAAGGGGCAAATTATATAGGCAAAAGGAATAGACTTTCATGGTGTCCTGTTGATGAACTGCAGATTTTATGCAATTGTAGGTTGTGAGCAGGGGAGGGAGGAGTGCTTTATTGATATGAATAGAGACAACTGAAGTGGCTAAAGGATGGCAGCATCAGCTGGTAGAAACCTGCTCTACAGGCAGAGCGAAGCCTCACTGCAGTTCTTGTACATTTCAGAAGATGCTGGCCTTCTGTATCGTTGGTCAGTATTGCATTCCTAACACCATTTCCTTGCTTAAACACTTACTGTGCAGTGTGTCTATAAACTTGCATTTTGAGATTCCAGAATAATAAATTTTTCTCTTCACAATTTCACAAGATTCATTCTTACTATAGGCCTAAAAATATCCTCAGAATTTTTTTCTTCCCTCAAATGAAAACCTCCTTTTTCACTTACAGATGATAATACTGTCTTCTCTTCCTATCTTAATTGCCAGCGCCATTGCTCTTCATCTTGGGGCCATTGTTCAGTAAAGCAAGGATTATTTGACCATAAGCAGTGGGAGTACGGAGACTGAATCTGATGACCCAGACAGCTACCAAGTGAAGAATAATACATGCAAAATGGACACTCTGGAGAAGGCACTGTTTCACGTGCTGGAAGCTGTACAGAAAGGAGGACTCAAGGTTTCACCATATTGCTCACAAACCGAATTGTCTCTAGAATTTTAAGAACAAGGTGAACTAGGTAACTCAAACGTCAGAAAAGAAAACCACGGAGGTGACTATTTGACTATCATCTCTGACATGTAATTTCTAAAATCCTTGGACATCCCTAAGTTACAAGAACAATTAAGATGGGGCCTGAAGAAATGATTCAGCAGTCAAGCACACTGGCTGCTTTTCCAGAGGAGTTGGGGTCAAATCCCAGCACCCACATGATAGCTCACAGCTATCTGTAACTTTAGTTCCAGGGGACCCAATGCCTTCTGACCTCTGAAGCCACTGGGCACACATGGTGTACATCAAGACAAAACACCATATACAGAAAGATTTGTAAATGTTTTTAAAGAACAATTATCTTCTTTTTTTTCAGATTTTAAATATTTTTAATATGTATTTGAAATTATCTTCTTACAACAAACCCCCTTTGTCAATGAAGTAACATTGGAAAGACCTTTGAACCGTGGGAGCTGCTTGCCAGGGAAACTAAAACTCAGTACCACTCTGCCCCAACTTGACTTCCGAGAAAGAAGAACTGGAGATAAAGTTCAAATACCAATGGCCAATGATTTGTTAATATATTAACATGTATAATTATATAAATATATTAACAAATATGCGTATATATATTTATTCTATCTATTAAGGAATTGTTAAGGAACCTCTCCAAAAAGCCTACAGGACAGGGTTCAGAGCACCTGGCTCTTGAAGTTAAAAGATGGTACTCCTGAAGAGGAAAGAGCTGCCCCTTCTGAAACACCATGTCATGTGCATCTCTTCTGACATCTTGGGTTGTATTCTTTTTTAATAACCGCTAATCTGCTAAGTAACATTTCTGAGTTTAGTGGGATCCTTGGAGCAAGTGATCAGACCTATGGGTGGGTTTATAGAGGAAACTCCTGACATATATTCAGGCCAAAGCACCAGTGAAAAATATAGTCATTGGCTGAAGCTGGAGGGGTCGCTCAGGACTGAGACCTTCACCTAAGGGCTCTGTGATAATTCCGTCACAAGTTGTCCTCTGACCTCCACATGCACCATGGCACATGTGCACACACACACAAATGTAAATAATTTGTTTTTAGACTTTTTAAAGCTGCTGATGACAGATCTGACATTCTATATGCCGGCAGCAGATACTCTCTCCCCACCCCACAAAACACAGTTTCTCTGTAGCGTTGGCTGTCCTGGACTCACTTTGTAGACCAGGCTGGCCTCGAACTCACAGAGCTCCGAGTGCCTCTACCTTCCTAAGTGCTGGGATTACAGGCATGTGCCATTGTGCCTGGCCTGTGTACTTATTTCTGTGCATGAGTTGCCGTTATTTCCTTTCAGCTCTTAACACTGTTTCTTCTTTATTTTTATTTATTTACTTGCTTTTGACAACTTGAATGTGTTGGGAGAGGTTCTTCTCTGTCCATATCCTTTGGAATTTTAAACACGCTGCGTTTGGATGTCTATTTTTTTCTAGAAGATCCGTGATTCACTGGATAGATGCTCTCTTTCTATCTCTGTTTCCTCTTTTACCCTGTATATTCTTAAGTTTGGTTTAATGACCATATCCTAGAATCTTGGACGTTTTGGTCATGCTTTCATGTCCTTTGATGTGCTTGGTTGGTTTGGTTTGGTTCTCCTTATTGATGTTTGAATGTATTTCCTTGACCATATTCTCCATCTCTAACATTCTTTCTTTAGCATGCTCAAATATTTTCATTTTTCCACCCTATTTTTAATTTGTTCATTGAATTTTTTATTTCCAATTTTTTTGTTTTTCCCAATTTCAATGTCCATGCTTACCTTCCATCCTGCTCCTTTTTTGTCCACAGTACTGAGAATACCCGTTCGGTGACTTTTCTCCTAGGGCCTCAATGAATTTGCCTTTTTTCTATCCTCTTTGAGGTCACTGGTCAGTTTTACTGCTGTGTAGCAGTTGTTGTTGTTGTTGTTTTCCATTGCTGTAACAAAATGACTCAACAAAGGCAACTTCAGGAAGGAAAGATTTGCTTGGGCTCAGTCTGAGGATGCAGTATTTCCTGGCAGGGAAATTACAGCACCAGGAGTGTGAGGTGTACGCACGCACGCACGCACACAGGACAGAGTGGCATAGTGTACAGCCACTTTTCTGCTCTGTGTAGTGTGCAGGTGTGTGTGTGTGTGTGTGTGTGTGTGTGTGTGTGTGTGTGAAGATGCAGAGGACAGAGGTCAACGCTGGATTTCTTCCTCAGTGGCTCTTTACCTTGTCCCTCAACTGAGGAATGGATACAGAAATTGCTGTACATTTATGCAATGGAATCCTACTCAGCTATTAAAAACAAGGAAATCATGAAATTTGTAGTCAAATGGTGGGAACTAGAAAAGTCATCCTGAGTGAGGTATCCCAGAAGCAGAAAGACACACATGGTATCTACTCACTTGTAAGTGGATATTAGTCATATAATACAGGATAAACATACTAAAATCTGTACACCTGAAGAAGCTAAGCAAGAAGGAGGACCCTGGGTAAAGATTTCCTCATTCAGAAAGGCACATAGGACAGACAATGGAAGAGGGAGAAAACGGGGAACAGGACAGGAGCCTACCACAGAGGGCCTCTACCCAGCAAGGTATCAAAGCAAATGGTAAGACTCATAGTCAAACTTTGGACAGAGTGCAGGGAATCTTAAGAAGGGGGAGATAGAAAGACCTGGAGGAGACAGGAGCTCCACAAGGAGAGCAATAAAACCAAAAAAATCTGGGCACAGGTCTTTTCTGAAATTAATACTCCAACCAAGGACCATGCATGCAGATAAACCTAGAACCCTGCTCAGATGTAGCCCATGGCAGCTCAGTCTCCAAATGGGTACCCTAGTAATGGGAACAGGGACTGTCTCTGACATGAACTCAGGGGCTGGCTCTTTGATCACTTCCCCGTGAGGGGGGAGCAGCCTTACCAGGCCACAGAGGAAGATAATGCAGCAGTCCTGATGAGACTTTATAGGCTAGGGTCAGATGGAAGGGGAGAAGAACTTCCCCTATCAGTGGACTTGGGAAAGGGAATGAGAGAAGAGGGAAAGAGGGTGGGGTTGGGAGGGGATGAGGGAGGGGGCTACAGCTGGGATACAAAGTGAATAAACTATAATTAATAAAGACATTTAAAAAAACTAGGATGTACATAGAAGAACATGCAGAGCCTAGGATACCTCAATGTTTCCCAATTCTAGTCATTCTCCTACAAATCTTATTTTTCTTTATGGCTGAATCAAATTGCATTGTGTATATCTAACATCATTATTGGACCTTGTCCATGTTTTGTTGAACAACTAGGGCAGGCAGTATATGGTAAAATTGTAAACATTTTTTATTAGATGCCAAGCACTTACGTGTATTATTTTGTTACATGGTCTTACCACATAGCCTAGTTACTTTTCAAGTTCTAATCCTCTTGGCGGCTTCCCAAGTGAGGAGATGAGCCACAACAGGCTTTTTTCTTCTCTCATTAATTTATTTCACACCAGGTTTTATATTGTGTCTTGGTGGTAGCTAAATATCTTGTTCTGGGATCAGTCTTTACCCTTCTAAGACTTAGTTTTTAAGTTTTGTTCAGGATTTGTTTCATTTGTTTTTAAGATTCTTTTCTGGACTTAACAAGATTTTCTTGGTATTCTAACCCCAAATTTCTCAACCTCACTACAAGCCATCTGTGGTTAATACAGCTATGCACTGTACACTGGTTAGCTACCTCTCTGGCCTCTACCCATTAGATGCCATAGTGGCCATATTCCCTGGTGTGACAAACAAAACTGTGTTCAGACACTGCTGTACCTCCTCTTTGGGCAATGCCCTGGGGGTTATGAGGTCTACTTTGGCCTTGTGAGTTCTAGTGGTCCTCAACCCTGAGGATTTTCTTTTCCCAGTTTCACATGCATTCATAACTATTCAAATTCCTGGGCAAAATCTCTGGAGAATACACCTTCTTTCTGAGCATTTTCTCCTGGTAGGCTGTGTCTTGCATCTTGAAAATGATAGCCACACTGGACTTCTGGGCCCATTTTTCACTTAGAGAGATCAGTAAGCTTTGCTCTTCCCTCTCCATGTGCTGGCCTAGAAACTCCAGTAATAACAAGGACCCAAAGTCATACACACACACATACACACACGTACGTGTGTATCTTAGGGTTTCTATTGCTGTGGTAAATCACCATGACCAAATGCAACTTTGGGAGTAAACAGTCATTCCCACTTAGACTTCCACTCATAGTTTATTATGGAAAGAACTCAGAGTGGGAACTCAAACTGGGCAAGACCGTGAAGGAGCAGACTTTGGAGGAGTGCTGCTTACTGGCTTGCTCACTCTTCGCTGAGCACACATTCTCAGGTCACCCAGGACTACCTGACCAGGGGTGGCACTACCCACAATGGGCTGGGCCCTTCCATCAAACGCCCTGCAGTCTTGCATCAGATCAGATATTGGTCTTATACAGTGAATAAAATGCCCTCACTCCCCAAACGCATGTTGGGTAAAGATAACTGTGAAGGGCTTCCAAGGACCACATACATAAGTTTGAAGGCAATGCCCTAACAGAATGTTAGCTAGGTACAGCAGGGTGCTGGCGGTCCAGACACAAGCTAGAGTCATTTTTGAAGAGAAAATATCAATTGAAAAAGTACCCCACCACACTGACCTGTGGGCAGGCATTTTGTACATTTTCTTGATGACTGCCGGGGGAAGGCCCAGTTCACCCACAGCGCTAGGTGCTGTATGAAAGCTGCCTGAAGAAGCCATTAAGTAAAAGCCTGTAAGCAGCATTCCTCCATGGCCTCCACTTAGTTCTTGCCTTCAACTCCTGTCTCTGAATTAAGTCAGGGCAGGAACTCAAATAACCTAAGAGTTGTAGGATGGAATAAACCTTTCCTACCCAAGTTGCTTTTGGTCTTATCACAGCAACAGAAGTTCTCGCACAAGCAGATTTGGCAGTTTAACACACCTGGACCCAAATGAATCTGGAGAAAGAACTGTTGGAAGCAGTGTATGAAAAGTTGTTCAGAAATGAAAGTCAGCATTCAGGAACTGTCAGAATGCTAAGAATGTGAGTGGGGTGTGAATTGGGGAGGGAAGGCAGCAGAATAACAGATGGCAGAGGTTGAGAGAGCCCAAATCATAGGAGGCCACACTAATTTTATTAACTTATATAATGCATGAGGTCTGTAATTTAAAACCACTAAGGTTTTCTACAAATCAGTAAGAAAATACAAATCTATATTAATTGGGACAAAAGCCAAAAACAATTATCTTAAAGAAGAAATGGACTTTATTGGCTCACAAAACTTTAAAGTCCAGAGGTAGGGCAGGCTCTAGGCACATCTGGATCTAGGACCTCCAGAAAAATGGTATTAGAACATGGTTTTCTCACCATCCCTGCTAGCCTGAGTTTTTCCTTGGACACTTTCTCTATATAGGAAAAATGCAGGCTCACATTGTCCTTGGGTGTCCAGTATCTCCAAAGGCCTTCTTGCCAGTAGTTGCAGCTCTGCTGAACACTCTCCTCAGCCTGCTTAAAGTTGCTGCCCACTCATCACTGTGGTCAGGATGCTGTGTGGCTCAGGAGGCCAGGCCTGCGCATGTGCTCACCAAAGCCATATGGAATGGGTTAACCACAATAAATAAGAATACTGTTACCGTAAATGAAGAAATGCTGAACAGATACCCACACATAACCCAACATAAAGGCAGAAGATGCTATGAATGAACAATCCTCAGGAAATTATAAATGACCAATAAACAAGAAAAGAACCCAACTTCACTATTCATCACTGAAATGCAAATAAAAATTTTTTTTCCTAATCTCTTCCTAGAAAGATAAAGAGGATCAAGTGTAGGTAAGGCTATATGGGGAAATGAGCACTTTTCAGAGTTGGTAAAGATGGCACAGATGTCTTTTGGAAGACCAAGACTATCTGACATTAAATGTTTTACAGCCAACCATCCACATTACAGGAATTTAAAAGAGTATATAAGATGAAGATACCTTAAAATTCATATAGAACCCTGCTTATTTAAAAGGTGTCCACATTTATGTACATTCACATAGAAATGTGTACAATAAGCTGGAAAGTGGAATCGACCAGAAGCCCTGGGGGAAAATGGTCTCTATGCTTACATTTGTCTATCTTAAGTCTGGTATAAACTGTACTCATTTATACTTTCATAAAGAAAGAAAGAAATGGGCAAGGCCAGAACAGGACATAAAAATAGCCAAAAATGTTCTATCTTACTAATAAAGGCACAGCAAAGAGATAAAAAAAAGAACTGGCCTGTAAGATAAGCAAAACATTTTTAGGTTGCAGCACTGACAGAGTGAGGGCAAACATTCTTACCATTAATGGAGTTATAAAATTAGTATTAGTTGTATTTCCCCAAAAATGTCGAATATGTATTTTCCGAGCCAATAAATCCATTTCTAGCTATTTGTGTTAGAAAAACAACTAGAGGTAGCACAATGTAAGTGTATGGATGTTAGCCATACCTGTTATTTATGAACCTACTCCCATCAGAATGGGAGGTGTTCAGATGGACTGTAAGCGTATTCATGCAACCGAATGCTATGTAGCTATGCAAATGTCCACATCAGTGTGGAGAGGGAAAGCAAGTTTCACTTTAGTAGATGCACAATGGAGATATGTAACGACCTCAGGTTTGCTAAGGACTAAAGCACAGAAAAGTACTTTAGTTGGTGTCCCAACTAAACCCCAAGGGTCAGCTATTATTTTAAAAGGTGTTTGCTTAAACGTGTATAGAGCTAAATTTGGAAGGACAATAAGCCGTATTACTACCATTTCTGGCTAAATCTTTTTTCATCTTTTGTTACTGCATTGTGAAAAATTCAAATAGACATATAATTGTTTTCAAGTTTGTTAACTGAAAATAACAAAAGATGTCGTGCTTACTAAACAGGATTTAAATGCCATCGCTCTAGACAGAACGATCAAAACACCTGGCCTTGGGAGTCCACAGAACTGTTTTAGCTCTGACACTTCCTAGTCACATGATTGTTGGGTCTTGTTTTTCTAGTCCACAGATCTAGGTGAAACTGGTATCCCAAGCCAAAAGCTCACACAGATGTAAGACAGGCTACTAATGGTCAGGTATCAATGAGGTGTGAATGCACAGAACCACTAAAAGCCACTAAACAGTCTGTTGGGCCAGTGAGTGTGCATGCTCCTCTGCTAACCAGAAAGGTGTTGGTTAGGAAACTGCTTGGACCCGAGGCCTAGCCAGTCAGTTAAGTAGACATCCCATCACTTCCTATCCCTATATCACCAGGGTAGACCAGGACCCTTCCCCACACAGCCTTGTCTGAGCTTCCTTCCCAACAAGTACACAGGTATCAGAGCAGGCAAGACAACATATTCACCAACTCTAACGCACAGCTTTGGCCATCGTGACAAATTTACCCCTGAAATTGTTAAGACTGACATTCCACCCTGAGAGGTCTCTCCCTACCTACTCTGAGTTCTGTCATCCCTGCAGTCTTTCACATGTGACACCCCAAAATCCTACGGGAAGGAAGCCAGTCATAATAAATAAGGAAAGCAAATCCAGGCTACTTTATCTCGGAGCAGAGGAGTTTGCAGCTTTATTGGACATTGACTTGTTTCCTCTCAGCCACAGAGAAAAGACCCAAACAAAAGTCCCTACATTTTCTTGTATAACTTAAAAATACATTATAGCATTACTACATATTTAGACTTCAATAAATCTTAATCTATAAAGCACATTTCTTATAATTGTTGTCAGAAAAATCTATGAACAAGCTTCATTCTGCCTCACTTTACCAGCTGGCATTGCATTTACTGTTTTTCAACAGGCTCACGCAAAAAAATAAAAAATAAAAAAAATAAAAAAGCTCATTTTTCACCTTAAAAATCAACAAAGCATCAGATATAACCCAAATCACTGGATCTATGAAATATTTGTACTTGCATGGATCATTTTCCATGTAACAATGCCTGTCTTACATAAAAACGCCTCTTCTCATACTCAATGCTTTAACTTCCAGAGTTTTCCATTAAACAGTAGAACCACAGTACTTGGATTCATAGCCAAGGCATTCAGAATCCTACTACTAAAATGTATTATTTTAATACTTTTTTTAAAAAAAGTTAAGACTGTAAATTTAAAAGAAAATCAATTAACTCTGCCAGTTAATAAACTAGTTATTAATTGTCTAGATGTTTAAAGTAGAAGAGTTCATTCAACTTAATGTGTAGTTAGAACCACAATGCTACTAGAAATTATGTTTGGACTTTTAAGATTCATAACCTTTCAAACTAAAAAAGTGAATCTTGAGCTCACCTCTGAAGAATGCTAAGAGCTGACTAGCTGCTAGCTCTCGGAGCTGACATCTCTCCCTCCAAACAGAACACAATAGTAAGAGAAGTACAACTCTGGGAATCTTAGAGGTGACCTGGGAATGCTGATGGGGAAACCCCTTGTGACTTACAGTGAAACAATTACCTACTTATGGTAGGATTACAGTACCTAGCACAGTGCATTGTCGGTAGAAATGTTTAATAAATGTATGGCTGTTTTAGCCTGGTGCTCAACCCTTTTCTACCAAAGGAATAAAAATAGCAAACCTGATACTGCTGCCCCCAATCAAGGAATTTCCTGTCCTTAACTAGGATGAGGGCAAAATGAGTTAGGTTTTTGAGTGTTTTCTAAAAGCCATAATTACCTTAACTTTACATTTGCCTTTCAACACCGGCATTTACTACAAGTTCTTCCTTAGTGTTAGATTTACCATCACTTTTACGATGGTCTATTTTTACACAGGAAAACTGTTTTAATTAGTAAGATACCCACAAGTTGGGTAAAATCAGTTTTTTGTTTTGTTTTCCTGCAGGATGACTGTATTTAACTGATACACTTCAATGTGTAACTTCCCCAATTTCTCCCTTTCACTCTTTGCAGTTTTGTTATCATCACTCATCCAAGATCTTAAGGCTCATTTGACTTTGAGGCTTTGGCCAGCCTTCATCCTCTATTTTCTCAAATATACTCAAACTGAACAAAAGGAAACAGTAAACTTTCAAAAGATGTTTTTAAGTGCTTGAAGATGGGCTTTCAGATTATGTAATTCCTGTGTTGCCTTTTAAAACAGAAAGGTGTGTACCTTTATAAAACAACACTCCAATGACCAACATAGAAATAAAGTATCTGTCTGAAAAAAGGAAATTGTTAAAAAAGGGACAAAGAATCAGGTAGCTCATTACTTGGGAAGAAAAAAAGAAAATATAAACATCACATGGAAATTTTTAGGTATTAATACCTGAATTATTTAAAATTTCAGTTTCTAGGAAGGTATAACACCATTTCTTTCAAGATGATAATGGTAAATGAAGATTTTGTTGTTATTATTTCCTGGTGGATTTTTCCGTCAACAGGAAAAACTCATTTCTGTATCACTTCATGTTTTTAATTTTGTCTTCATTTCTGAAGAAAAAGACCTGAGTGCTGATTGTTTCCTCCTAATTTCTTAAACCTTCACAACATTCAAAAGTTTTTCTGCATTGTGTCTCCTCTGATGTCTAAAAAGATTTGAGCTTTGACTATAGGATTTCCCACACTGAACACATTCATAAGGTTTCTCCCCAGTGTGGATTCGCTGATGATTAATGAGCCCCGAATTCTGGCTAAAGGCTTTCCCACATTCAAGACATTTGTAAGGTTTTTCTCCAGTGTGGACTCTCTGGTGTTGCACAAGGATGGAGCTCCTGCTGAAGGCTTTCCCACACTCCACACAGCCATACGGTTTCTCCCCACTGTGGATTCTTTGATGAAGAATAAGGGCTGAGCCCTGACTGAAGTGTTTTCCACATTCGTCACATATGTGTTGTTTCTTTCGAGAGGGATTTCTCTTTCTTTCAAACCTGCCCTTGGGAAAACAGGTTTCTCCATATTTAAAAATCTGAGGAACACCTATATTAAGAGTGCCAGGAACTTCATGAGATTCTACTGCTGAAGCCATCTCCTGCTTTGGAGCCAGCGCTCCATTTTCTGTCCTAGCATCGTCATCTGAAATAAAGAGAAAAGGTAAAATTTCACTCAATTCCTAGTTGGAGAGAAAAGAACTTGAAGAAAAAAAAAAGGGTATTGTTGTATTGAGACAAGATCTCACTATGATGCTGTTGCTACCCTGAAACTTGCTATACAGACTAGGCTGGCCTCAAATTCACAGAGATCTGCCTGCCTCTGCCTCCCAAATGCTCGGATTAAAAGTGTGTGCCACCACGCTTGGCAAAAAAGCTTTCCATGAACTAAAAATAAACAGCTTATGCACATCTATGAAAATATAAAGTTGACTACTCTCAGAAGGAAGACTATGAGGTCAATGAGCTAAGAGCATGATAGCAGAACGACACAAAAGATTTTATCCAAATTTAACATAGGGGCTAGAGATGGCTCAGCCATTAAGAGCACTTGATCCTTCAGAGGACCCAAGTTCAGTTCCTAGTACCCACGCCGGGAGGCTCACAGCAAAACTCCAGCTCTAGGGGCTCCAACCTCCTCTGACCTCTCTGGGCACCTGAACAAGCAGCACACACACAGAGACATATAATATAAACATTAAAAATGACAGAACGCCACCAAAAAGATTATAAAATAAAGGGGGAAAGTCAAACAGGTATGACTAGGTCTGAAAACCTTTGGGGGAAAAAAAGCAACAGCCATTAGAAATGATTTTTAAGACTACATCAATAGCTACTACTGAAATAAGTCAGTGTGTCACAGCCAATACTCAAGTGAAAGCAGAACAAAGGAGTCCAGATGAGAATAAAAGGGAAAGAATTGGGTGTGGTGGCACACACCTTAAACTCCAACACCCACAGAGAGCATGGGAAGGCAGCTGTCTGACAGTTCAAGGCCAGTGCAAGTACCGGTCCGGGCCACAGAGTAAGAACAAGTATCAAACAAACAAACAAAACAAATGATTTGAGGGCAGCCTATGTTGACTAAAGCCATGGCACTTAAAACTTAAACACACAATAAACGAAAAGTTCCCTATGAAAGAAACTTGCCCCAATTTGGTACGTGTTGTGGCAGCTAGAAAAATTGTTTAAGTCTCAGTAAGATGTGTCTGGAAAAAAAAAAAAAAGCGTCAATTTTATAAGTGACAGCACTGTCTCCTCGCAGGCAGTGAGGTAAGAACAAGCCTCACTAACAACTGCCTTGAATCGTTAAGCAGTGTGGACAGCTGACTTGCGGAGCAGCAGCACAAAAAAGTGGCCAAAGACAAATGGTGAAGACAGGGAGACCCGCAGGCCTGAGGGACGTGAAAAATGAGGCTGAGATACTTGAAAAGTCAAGTATGAAGAATAAGTTGGGGACATGTGACATGAAATAAATGGAACTTTCTGAATGTGAAAGTGACTATTACTAAAATGAAGCCAACAAAAGAAAAGTCTAAAATTTAGGGAGGGGACAAGTTTTCTTGAAGGTACACCTCCAAAGAGCAAGTATAGTTCTTGAACTAACTCACTGAAGAACATCCGATGACAGGTAAAACCAGTGTTGAGCAGACTGTACCTATAACTCCGTTCTGATCTCTAGCACCACTCTCTCACAGGGAAGAACGTTGCTCATATCTTCATTTGTGGCATGCCAGTATTACCGCTAGCTCAAGGACTGATTCCTGAAGCAATCTCAAACAAGACTTCATAAAAACAAACTACAGAACAGCGATTTTGGTATACTAGGTTGTATAAACAAGTATCCAGCATTAAGAGGAATTTTAATTCAGCAACATGGCTGCTCTGGCAAGGGACTACATCCAAATCCAAACCTCAGTTTCAATGTATGCACTTTTAATCCCAAACAATGAAGACAAAGTTAGTTTATAAAAGGAAGCAGCCATATTTGAAAGTGATGTCTAATTGAGGGGGCAGACAAAGTGAAGAATCAAAGAAAGATTTGAAAGAATAAGTCAGAGAGAAGACACACCCAATTCTCAGAAGAAAAGGAGAGGAAACAGAGTCTACTTCAGAGCATCACAGGGAGAGGAAAAATTTTTGCTTAGAGTTTTGTTTTATTTTTAAAGCAGGACAGGTATATAGAAACAGGTTACAGAGAGAACAAGCTAACCACAGGTGATGACAAAACACGCCGGAAGATTAAAAAATGGCAGAATTAGTTTAAGGCCAGGCAAAGCAATTCAGTCAGAAGCAAAAGAAGCCAGTTTGAATCAGTCATCTTGAAGAGGCATTTGGGTCAGAACAGCCAAGTTGAACTAGCCAGCAAGAGTTCAGAGATTAAAAAAAAAAAAAAAGAGTTCAGAAAGAACAAGAAAGGCTTGGGAACAGCTCTTGACTCATCCTCTTAAGAAATAAAAACATTTATAGGAACAAAAATTTGAGTGGATTATTACAATTATGATATTTTGAGATTTCTGCATTTAAATCCTATTATAGCTTGGGTCCCTATTTTGAGTAAATATTTTGAGCAAGTGAAGAATTTACCCTACTATCATTTGTGGGTTGTTTGTTTGTTTTTTAATGATTCAGGGTTCCATAGCACATACTGCTCCACAGAATCCAATACTCTCTCCTGACCTGAGAGAACCTGCACTCACATTCACATACTTGTATGCAAGTTACATATAATTTTTTTAAGATAATTTTTTTTTTAAGTTTCTTAAAAGGGTTGGAGAGATGGTTCAGTGGTTGAATATTAACTGCTTTTCCAGAGAACCCAGGTTTAATTCCCAGCAGCTTACAACGTCTGTAACTCCAGTTCCAGAAAATTTGGCAACCTCTTCTGACTTCCAAGAGTATCCAGCATGCACATGCTACACAGACACACATGAAGGCAAAGTACCCATACAAAAAAATAAATATAAGAAAAGAAAAAAAAAAAAACTCTAGGTAGAATATTGAAACAAAAGACAGGAAAAATTTTAGGAAAACTTCAGTAATACAATAAACAAAAAGGTTGAAAACATCAAATAAGTCCATTGTATCAATGTGGTTAGGCAGACTAAAAGCAAAAGAGCATAAAAGAGATGACAGATAAGCATGCCATGAACAAAATAGACATGGTCTATAGTCACTGGCTGAGAAAGAAAAGCTAAAATGTTAATGTCTAGGAGGAAAAACACCTGAGGCCAGTGAATCAATCATCATAAAAAGTCAAGCTCTTAATGGTATAGGTATTTCTAAAATCGCAGATTAAAAGTGTTTTGCCACAAGAACAAGCAAAGCACTCTGGGAAAAGGCCACATGGTATTCTGGTCCTTACCACAGTGCCTCAGAGAGTGGAGTTCCCAGGATGCCAACTTGAGCTGGTTTTCTACAGCATCAAGCTCGGAACTTGGTAATCCCTGAGTGTCTTCTTGAGATGCTATCTCTTCAACAAGCACTTCCTGTTTCCGGCGACGGAGAGAAACCTGAAAACAAGATTTTAGTTTGGTTGAGAAGGAATTTTGATACTAAGCACACGTAAGAGAAACCACACAACAATACACTGGAGTCCTAGATAGCAGTGCAGCACAGGCCTTGCAGAGCGCCAATGAGCTGCAGGAAGTCATAGACATACTTCCAATTCAGCATTGCCTACTGCTAGGTCAGTGTGTCTGACTTGGGAAGAATTAGGCAAGCATGCTCACCGGCTGTCCAGGGTCATCAAGTTCACTCTCCAAGTCCTCTAGAACGGTCACTGCCTCCTCTCCATTCTCTGGGTGATGTTCTCGAACCCAGGTCTGTAGCTCCTTGGGTAGGATGGCAACAAACTGCTCCAACACTACCAGCTCCAGTATCTGCTCCTTTGTGTGTGTCTCTGGTCTGAGCCACAGGCGGCAAAGTTCTCGAAGCTGGCTCACAGCCTCTCGGGGTCCTGGTGAATCCTGGTATCCAAATTGCCTGAACCGCTGTCGGAAAACCTCTGGGTCAGGGATATGGTTCCAGGAAATGCTTGATCCCTCTTCACCATCAGGATCCTCCTCTAGTTTCACCCTCAGAATTTTTTCTTCTTCATCTGGATTTGGGATGATAAGTATTGAATCTTCTTCCACCAACTGTGTCGACATCCTGTTACAATACTTCAAGAAAAGGCAATCACGGCAGGATACAGACCTCAGAGAAATACCGTTTCCCTTAAAGGTATTCCTAAGGTACAAGAAATAAAAGACACATAAATCAATCACCAAGTACCTCAGATATTCAAAATCGGCAGCAGATGTATTGTTTTACTGAATGAAAAGTGCCAATCAGTGGCCTATATTGATTGAAATACTACCATAGTTGGTAAACTACAGCCAATCTAACCTGCTGCCAATTACATTCTCCATAGTAAAAGTAGTGTAAAGATTTAAATGGCTAAAAAGCATAGAAACATTTCATGATGGGAAAATAAGATGTATTTATCTAGGGCCAGCAAGGTCACCAGCAAAGGCCTGCTGCCAAACCTGATGACCTGAGTCCAATAACCAGCATGCACATAGGAGAAAACTTACTTCTACAAGTCTGGCGTCCACAAGTGAGACATGACACGTACATACACATGCACATGCACACACACACACACACGTGTGCACACACACAAATAAATGTAAAAATATTTTAAAATGTTTAAAAAATGATTTTTACGTGCATTGGTGTTTTTTCTCACGTTTGTGTGAGGGTGTCAGATCCTTTTGAACTGGAGCTATAGACAGTTGCAAGCTGCCATGTGGGCGATGGGAATTGAACGTGGGTCCTCTGGAAAAGCAGCCAGTGCTCTTAACCACTAAACTATGTGGGCGATGGGAATTGAACGTGGGTCCTCTGGAAAAGCAGCCAGTGCTCTTAACCACTAAACTATCTCTCCAGCCCCATACTATTTTTAAATTTTGGGTCTTTAAGTCATTAAATTTAACCATAGTTCAGGCTATCATGGTAGAGTTGACAGCGTCCAACAATTTCCGCTAAGATCTAAAACAATTCAATATTTAGTATCTTGCCCTTTCCAGAAAAAGGTTGCCCATCTGTGACATACAGTCAACAAAAGGCAATTTAATAACCTACAGAATCCTGGTAAGAATCAGCCTATCTCAGTGTTCTCCAACTGTTCTGAACCTTTGGGGGCTCAAGAGGTGGTTCAGCAATTAAAAACACCTGTTGCCTTTGCAGAGGACCAAGGTTTGATTCCCAGTACCACAAAACTCTCTTCTGACTTCCTTTGGCCCCAGGCAGACACATGGTGCTCCTATACATATAACAACAACTAAATATTCAGAACTGTGGGACACTAAAAAAACGTGTTTTTTGTCATTTATTTTGTGCTTGTACATTTCAACACAAGTGTGGATGTCAGAAGGCAAGATGCGGCAGGTTCCCTTCTTCTGATATGTGGAGTCTGGGGGAGCAAGCCCTCTACTTGATGAGCCACCCAGCCCATCCATTTTTTGTTTTTGGTAATCTGGAGTAGGAAACAGGTCAACTGCGCCCCTGCCCCCGTAATTAGAGACTGTATTCAAAGACCTTACATATGTGCTCTATTGCTGAGCTAATATTCAGAAATGTGCATAAATAGTTTGTTTAGGAACTCCCTAAACTTAAAACATAT
The DNA here is from genome assembly GCF_030254825.1 of Meriones unguiculatus. Classification (NCBI taxonomy): domain Eukaryota; kingdom Metazoa; phylum Chordata; class Mammalia; order Rodentia; family Muridae; genus Meriones; species Meriones unguiculatus. The sequence goes on along the minus strand of NC_083350.1, from coordinate 63,415,987 downwards.
GTGAAAAATGTTCACTAGTAGCCCACTATGGTGTCGTTAACCTGTAATCCTGTAACTTAGAAAGAAGCAAAATCATCTTCATCTACATGGCAAGGCCAACATGGGCTACTAGATCTTGTAGATTTTCTTTTACACAATTCAGTGACAGATCACATAACACGAGGGAAGAAACTAGTTCACATAACATGCAGATGTTATTCAGGCACCCACAACACCACACATACATTTAACCTGGCAGTGACAGGCATCACTGCAGCAGACTCTATTAGAGAAAAAGCACTCACAACTGCTCAAAGTGGACGGGACTCCTTATGCAGCTTCCCCCAACTTTGGGAAATCTGTGAGCTACTGAAAATCATAACCGTGTGTTTATATTAGGTTAAGAATAATAAGCTTTACAGCTACTGTTTATCGGGGCCAACAATCTAAATAACAGAAACTTAAGAAAACCTTACTGAAAGATGATGACGCAGAATCAGAAAATACTGTATCAAAGTGACAGGTCACATAGATACGTTAAATATGGAGTGGAAATGGCCTGACAACAAAATCCAAGTTATTTGTTCCTATTCCTGGACCCAACAGCTTAAGCATTTCTACGTAATAGAAATTGCTTTTTCTTCTACTTTGTACTGCACCAAGCTCGTGGGACGTGGAGGAACGCCGTCCGGCACTCGGCGGGACCCCGGTCTTCAGCGACCTCCCGCCTCACAGCGCCGAGCCCAGCCAGCCCCAGCTACTCCGCCGACGTCCTCTTCCCAGCATTCACCGCGAAGGGCCGCAGACAACCAAGAACCACCCCGCCACACAGAATAAGGACTTCCGCCCGGGACCGGCAGGACTACAAATCCCAGCAGGCCGTGCGCGAGGACCGCCGGGACTCCCAGGACCCTCTGCGAGCCGCCAGAGACTCGAAATAGAACAAAACCGGCCCGTGGGGGAGGGGAAGCAGACCGGTGAGGCCCCGGCGCAGGAGATTAGGCGGACACCCGAAGTGTGGCAGGCCGCCGCCGCCCTTCCGCCGCGGGCCGGAGCCGCGGCCTTCTCTGCGTGCGCACGGGACGCCGAGCGACGGCAGCCGCCGGGCCCCGACCCGCATCCCCTCCTCGAACCCTGCCCCCGTGCACCGCTGACCTCTGGCTCGGGACCCGCTGCAGCCTCGCCGTCCCGGGCAAACGCAGCGCCACCGCTTCCAGCCGCTTCCCACAAGCCCCCGGCGCGCACGGCTTCCGGTCCGCAGGACGGGGGGCGGGGGCGGGGGATGGGGGAGACGAAGCCCGGGGTTGCCATGGGGACGCGCGGTGAGCGGGGGAGGTGCGGCCTGATGACAATGGCCGCATTGAGGCTGCGCCTGGCCTTGCGCCTCTGCCAAAGTGGCTATTGCCCTCTGCCCCACTTCACAGACAGGAAAGGGGAGCCAGAGGAAGGTGGGCGGCAGTTCCCCAAGTGTCCCATGCTCCTCGCAGGAAGCCTGTGGAGTAACTGACGAAAGTGAACATTTCTGAAAACGGGTCACAGTCCTGCCAGTCACAGTCGCCGTACCCTATGTGTAAATCATTTTCTTTAACCCCACATCCTATAGTGCAGGAACTTTTTATTATTCCCGCTTCAGGGCCAAAAGCCCGTAAGTAGGAAACAAGGTTTGCACTTAAAACATGTCTCAAAGTGTTGTCTCATACTAGCTGTGCTTCAAAGATTATGGCAGGCTATCAAAGAAACAAGATGAAACTTGTTGAGAACGTTAACTAGTTGTCACAGAATTGCAGAATATATGCATGCTGGTTATTTCTTGCTAAAAAAGCAATTGCAGGTTAATCACTTAAAGCAGACCACCTCATTCCCCTGTTTAAAGTCCTCCGGTGGAGCTCAACAACCTTAACTATGGCATTAAAAATTTGTTACATTGTCCTGCAGGTCGTCTATGATCTGTTGGCTGTCTTTTCCCTCTGCCCCTCTCTCAGGCTTATTGTGGAGCTTCAGCCTCATGACCAATGTCCTTTCCTACAGGTGGCCTCCATATGCTTGCAGCCACTCTTAGAAGTGATCTTAGTACTTAGCTGTGCTTTGTTTGAAAGTAAAGGTGTCTCTGTCCTAGTTACCACAGTAACCCCACCTAGTCTCAAGATGCTGGCCGGTACACAGAAAACGTACTAAGTACACTCTCTGAATAAATGAAAGAATTGTGGGCTGGTCACATGTCAAGCCTCAGAAATCGCACAAAAGGTCCCTGTTTTGGAAAGTCGTCTTAGAAGCGTAGGTCAAGCCCTGCAAAGATTCTCCAGCTTTGCCCTATTGTCTCGTTCAGGAACGGACCTCTGCAAAGTGTCCTCAGCTCCCTTGGGATAGTGAATGAGAGAGCAGTAAACAAGCAGCTGACCAAGTAGCAAGACTTTCCCTTCCAGCCAGAGCTCACCTTCCCACAACCCCTGCTAACTCTTCTTTCTTCATTGTGAGGCTTTTATCCAGCATTTTCAACCTCCTCTTTGGCTACAGCCAAGATCCAGCTTGGCTGCTCTCTGCAACCTTTTCCTCTATGGTGACTCCTAAGAGCTAACTCAAAGCACACTGTTTTTATCTCTTTAAGAGTTTTTACAGCAAATTAGTACTGAAAAACAAAAATGATAAACACTCAAGGAAAAAATGTGCTGTTTTGTAATCTTCTTTGCCTCTTGATTCCATTCTCAGTTATTTTCAAAATAGCAAATGGGAAACCATAGAGAGTTTCCTCACCACATCACTTCTTTGCAGGCACTCCCTTTGGAAAACTGTCATTTCAAGCCTATTATGAGGACTTTTTCCAGAATGGTAACCCTTGTTATCTTCTTAAAGATCTAGTCAGACTGGAGCACCGTGGAGCTGGAGACACAACTCAGTTCAGTAAGAGCTTGTACTTCTGTCCAGCAGCCCATTGCTTGATTCCCAACTCACAACCATCTGTAACCTCAGCTCCAGGGGTCCAAAAACCTTTTCTGTCTCCACAAACTTGCACACACATAGCACATACACCACACACACAATCACGCACACTTCCATTTAAACAAGAAGTTGTGTTTTTTTGTTTTTTTCTAGACAGTTTCTCTTTGTAGCCCTTTGCTGTCCTGGATTCACTTTGTAGACCAGGCTGGGCTCGAACTCACAGCCCTCCACCTGTCTCTGCTTCCCAGAGTGCTGGGATTAGCAGTGTGCACCACCATACCCAGCTAAAAAGTAAATCTTAAAATGATTAGAGCATCCTGCTCTTCAGGAAAGCCTGGGTAAGGAGCAGTCTTACAACAGAGCTAACAAACTTACACTCCATCTACATAGGCCTTGTAGCTGAGGCTTGGCAAAACACTGGATCCTGTTGGAACAAGATAGATGGGAGGCTTGTGAGTACTTACAAGACCATTTCTTGCCATGCCTTGCTACAAGGTTGTCTGGGGACCTTTTCACCGCCTCTGGGGTACAGATGACACTGCCTTGCCTTCCTCATATAGGTACAAACTTTGAAACCCTGCTATAACACTGATGTCCCAGCAATGGGATGTTCTGTCATTTAGATAAAAGAGACAAAGTATTTTGTAGCTCTAGCACCTCTGGCTGATTCTGCTTGCATTTTCTTTTTCTTTTTTCCTTTTTTTTTTTTCATTTTCTTTTTGTAGAATTTAACCTAAATTTAAAAGTGCTGGGCATGATGGAACACACCTTTAATCCCTGCACTTGGGAGTTAGAGACAGGCTGATGATCTACATATCAAAGCTTCAAGCTAGCCAAGACACCATGATGAAACCCTTGCTCAACCCAAAAGGAACTCTTTTTTGAAAGGTTTATGCCCTTTGAGATCACAGGGTATCAGGGAGTCAGATCACCTGGAGCTTGAGTTACAGGCAGTTGTGAGCTACTTGACAGAGCAGTATGAGCTCTTAAAACATTGAGTTATCTATCCAGCCCCAAGATTTATTTACTTTTATGAGTATGGGTGTTTTGCCTGTAGTATGTATGTATGTATGTGCACCACATGTGTGTCTGGGGCCCTTGGAGGCTAGAAAAGGCATCGGATCCCCTGGAATTGCAGTTACAGATGGTTGTGAATTGCTGGTAACCCAATCTGGGTCCTATGGAAGAGCAGTCAGTGCTCTTAACTGCTGGGCCTCATTTCTTTACCAGCTAAATCTTTTTAACCTTCCCTTATCTTTATAAAAATGTCTCATTCATTAATTGGCAAAAACAAACCAACAGAAGACAGACAGGCATTGCTTGGGTGCCAGAGTCTTAGAGATGAGTAAAATGAAATTACGATTCTTTAAAGAGGACCAACTTACTAGAGAAATAACGAGATTAGAAAGTGTTTCCAGGAATTGTGGAAGTGCTGCTGTAGAAAAGAGCAGAATAGCAGCAGGAAGCATAGTGTGCTGAGAGAGAAAGTGGGCACTCTGAGTGTGTGGGGACCAAGGGGAGCCACCTTTGGACAAGGTTTGGATGAATAGGCTTGATTTTGCTTCTAAGTCTTTTTTTAAAGGCTTCTGCGGTATATGTATTTGTACCCACATGAGTTTGTGTACACCATGGGCAAGCAGAGGTCAGAAGAGGGCACTGGATCCTGTGGTGGTTTGAATGAGAATAGCCCCCATAGGTCATATGCTTGAATGTTTGGTCCCCAGTTGGTGGAACTGTTTTTTAAAAGAATAGGAGGTGGCCTTATTGGTGGAGTTGTATCACTGGGAGTGGGCTCTGAGGTTTCAAAAATCCCAGTGCAGCCTTAATTGAATAGCTAGTGCACTTGCTCACGCGTTCTCAGCGACCCCGCCATCTCCTCCACCCCATCTCTGTCTCATGCTTATGGATCAAATATAAGCAACTAACTACTGCCCCACCACCATGGCTGCCTTCCTGCTGCCATGCTCCCTGCCATGCTGGTCATGGACCCTGCTCCCCTCTGGAACCCTGAGCCCCAAATCAAATGTCTTCTTTTATATGTTGGCTTAGTCATGCTGCCTTGTCACAGTAGTAGAACAGTAACTCTGACAAATGAGCAAAACAAAGTTCCCAGAGTGGCTGGAGAGCCTCCTGACTGGTGAATCCAGTAGCCAAACTGCCCAAGTGTCTGGCAGAAGGTCTCCAGGCTGGAGAGGTACACCAGCGGAGGTGTGGGTCCAGACCACAGGCATACTCCTCTTCTGTCTCTCCCATGAGAATCCCAGCAGGCTCTCCCAGAGTTTGTGGAAGGCATGTTGATGGTTCTTGTTCACGTTGCAGCTCAGGGCTGTTAGGCTTAATCCCAAGGGTGTGGGACTCTCCTTACACACACTCATAAAATACATTAAAAATAGGAATGGAGCCCAGCATGGCGGCACATGCCTTTGATCCCAGCACTCCTGGTGCAGAGGTCTCTGTGAATTCAAGGCCAGCCAACAACTTACAGAGTAAGTTCAGGACAGCTAGGACTACACAGAGAAACCCTATCTTAAAAAACAAACAAGAAAAAAAAAAAGAAAGAAAAAAAAAAAAGTGGAAACAAGACAAAGGACAAAAATTTCTACAACCCAACAACTAAGCCCAGAAAGGCAAGACTACAGAAAATATTGCCCTTGTCCTAACATCAACCACTTTCAAAGATGCCTTTCTTAAAACAGCCAAAGAGCAAAAGTCTCATTAACTCATGTATGCAAGTGATGTCCAACTTCTGAGAAACCCTTGCCCAAGAGGGCGATGAATTGTTACAATACAAGGTCAGCCAGGACTGTGAAGGACCTGCCAGGGAACAGGAACAAGAGGAGACTGAGAAAAGCACCCTCTCTGGAGCAGAAGGTTCAAAGAGCCCCAAGAAATACCCTCATGGAAAAAAGATTTTGGGGTGGATTTTTCAACTTCTGGTAACTGTTAAAACTATTATTTATAAAGCATACAATCCAGGGCCTTGTGTATGGAAGGCAAGTGTTCTTGCACTAAGCTGTCTCCAGCCCCAACAATATTGTTTTGATGTTAGAAGAATCATTTTTCTGAATTATTATTGTTGTTGTTATTGTCATTATTCTTTTACAACTTATTCAGTTTGTATCCTGGGTGTAGCCCCCTCCCTTATCTCCTCCTGGTTCCTCTCCCCTAGTCCACTGATGAAGAGGTCCTCCTCCCCTACTGTCTGACCCTAGCCTATCAGATTCCATCAGGACTGCCTGGATCCTCTTCCTCTGTGGGCTAGCTAGGACACCCTGCCACAGAGAAGTGATCAAAGAATAGGCATGTCAGAGACAACCCCTGCTCCCCTTACTAGAGAACTCACATGGAGACTGAGCTGCCTGTGGGCTACATCTGAACAGAGGGTCTATGTCATCTCCATGCATGGTCCTTCGTTGATGCAGCTGTCTCTGCAGGGCCCCCTGGATCCAGATTTTTTTGTCTTTGTTGGTCTCCTTGTGGAGCTCCTGTCCCCTCCAGGTCTTCCTATCTCCCCCTTCTTCCGTAAGACTCCCCGTGCTCTGCCCAAAGTTTAGCTGTGAGTCTCTACATCTCTTTTCAATCCCCTGCTGGATGAAGCCTTTTAGAGAACATCTGTGGTAGGCTCCCCATCCTGTTCCCTCTTGTCTACTACTTCCAATGTCTATCCTGTTTGCCCTTCTGAATGACAATTAAGTATCCTCCCTAGAGTCCTCCTTGTTGTTTAGCTTCTTTAGGTCTGATTTTAGTATGTTTATCCTATAATTATGTGGCTAATATCCGCTTACAAGTGAGAAGATACTATGTGTCTTTCTGCTTCTGGGATACCTCACTCAGGTTGATCTTTTCTAGTTCCATCCATTTGCCTGCAAAGTTCATGATTTCCTCGGGTTGAATAGCTGAGTAGTATTCCATTAGGTAAATGTACCACAATTTTTGTACCTATTTTTTGGTTGAAGGACATCTAGGTTGTTTCCAGATTCTGGCGATTACAGATAAAGCTGCTATGAACATGGTTGAGCAAATGTCCTTGTTCTGTGGTTGAGCACTATTCGGATATATACCCAGGAGTGGTATAGCTGGATCTTGAGGTAGCACTATTCCCAATTTTCTGAGAAAGCGCCAGATTGATTTCCAAAGTGGTTTTACAAGTTTAGATTCCCACCAGCAATGGAGGAAGAAGAATCATTTTTTTAACGTTATCACATATTCCTCATCTCCATGTATTCTAATTTTATAGTCTTTTATTTCTCATTTTGACCATGAATGTTTTTACTTAGCTATTACTTTACTGTTGAATATTCACCTTCTATTTAATTTTCACTATTACAGGTATTTCTAGAAGGCACATCTCCATGAACACACAATTTTTCTCCTTTCTGATTATTCCCTTCATGCATATTGGGGTCAAAAGACAGTGGCAAATCCTATCTTGTTGTATAGTATCAAATAAATTGCAAAACAGAATGTCAATCCTGGTGTTATCGACAGCAATAATGTCAGTCTCTGCAACGTGTTTCTTTAGTCTATGAATCACTAGTAATCTCATTTTTTTAATTTAGGCAGTGTAACAGTGTAACTTCAGCCTCAACTGATACACAAATCTCACCAGTGGCCCTGTTCTTTCTCTCTGTCACCTGTAGTTTTCTCCCACTGCACTCCAAGTGCTGTACAAGGCCGTGACAATAGAGCTGTGACAGGAGTAAAGCCTGAGGCTTTGTGAAACTTGTGTTACCAAATAAATACCTGTACACAGAAACATGGTAGAATGCAAACAGTTACAAAAGACAGAGATTTTGCTATGTTCTGCAGCACTTAGTAAAACTTGCTTATGCCCTCATAAAGGTTAGGAGGTTACATTCATCACCATGTTGTAAAAAAGGAATCTCTCTTAGTAAGATGAGGTTCTCAGGGACTAAGGGGCAGGGTGGGACCCTGAATCTTGAATCTTGAAGTGACAGGGACCCAACACAGAGTAGACCATGTGAGGCTCACAACAGCACACCCTGATGAGTCTTAGGTCAGAACAAGAGTATGGGGCTGACATCTCTATGCATGGGCCATACAGCCTAAGGCAGGCTCTGGAAGCCACAGGAAGGAAGCCCCCAAAACACACTACCAGTTCAGCACTTTGGAAGAAATCAGCATTTCCATAACTGCTCCCAGCTCTCCACCTGAGGTGGTGGAACAGATGGCCCAACACATTCGGTGGCTTGAAAAAACAGTATCCCAGGAGCAAAGGCTTTCCCACCCGGAGCCAGGACCTGAGGGTTCGTATGTCCCTTCTGGGCCGGGACCTGGCTCGGTGTGGGCTCCGAGAACACGGGACAGACTGGTACAGGTTGAGTGTGCATGGGAAACCCGGAGAGGTGATGCTCAAGGCTCGTGCCTGGCCAGGTTTGTGGGAGAACCCCAGAGAAAGCCAGCTCATGTTCCTTCGGGTCTTAGGGCAGGTGGGAGAGAGGTTGCCATGGAGACCAGCTGCCCTTGGTTTGGCCTTCGGTGCAGCCAGGGGATACCGCTGAGTGCACTTGAACTCTAATGAGTTCAGGGCCTGCGCCTTGCTCAAATAAAAGCCATCGTCATTTCTTGGAGTTCTGTCAGCAACTAGGCAAAGTTACAGAAAACAAACCCCAAAGTCCTGGTCTCATGTAAACTCACAGAAACTGGGTTTAGTCACAGTTTGCTGGTCCCATCTGTACACTAAATGCAGCCATGCTCCAAATATCGATGTTTTGACATACCCAAAGGCCCACCCCCTTTTGTTCACAGAACATAGCGGCCTTCTAAAATGATAAGAAGCAGCCTGTACCATGTATTTTGTCACTCCAACATTTGTTAATATATCCTCAGGTACGTTTAAGTGTGGTTGAAAAAGTTTGGGACTAAGTGTAGTTTCCTCCTCTGCCAGCCTGAGGGGCTGGAGACAGTTTCAGGATCACTCTCAACAGATTTGGGGAATGAATTCCCGAACGTCACGTTCTCCCGAGGCTGGAGGCAGACTTTATAGACTTCGGAAAATGCAGTCGTAGAGGGAAATAAGAGGTTAGACAGGAGAGGTCCTAGTGCTTGAAAAGCATCTGCTAGTTTATGAACGGCAACAAAAGCAGACTCCTTTTGGCACATGGCCAGAGGCTGTGTGGTCCCACACAAGCCGCGGGCACATGGAAAATTAAAGAACCTGGCATCCTCTGCAAGTCTCAGAGCAAAGGGCATCCGTGGCGCGGCCCCAGTCGGAGGTTGACCATCCGGGAGCTCTCAGTCGTCCCTGAGTCTGTGTTGGAAGGCTGAGCTAATCCACCAGTACCAGCAGCAGCAACAGACACACTCCTAAAGAACAGAAGCTCTGTGGGCCGGGTGGCCTTCCCTTTGCCACTTCCTGGGCGGGGCTTTCCACATTCAGGCAGGTCCTTCCTCTTCAGCTGCCATCCCACCTCTCTAGAAATGTCCTCAGAGACACGCTTAAAAGTGTGCTTTTCCTTCATGCGTGCCAGGCAGCTCTGCCCCGAGATGCCTTCCCTGGCCCTCCAGCCTTCGGTCATGTTACTCTCTCTCTCTCTCCTCCCCATCACGCCTGCGCAACTGAGTCTCTAGTTCCGCAAACCCTCGGGTTGTCGGCCCCATCCACTGTCCACCGTTGGCTCCCCACTTTTCCTACTGTGGGCTCACGTGAGCTAGCTCATCAAGTCCACCCACAACTCTTCAACTACTCATGAGGTCAGTGGGGACCTCCAGTCTGACCTTTGCTCTTAATTCTCTACGGAACTGACTGTCACCAAATGTCATTACCTGCTTCACGGGCCCCTTCAATGGACTGTAAATTATTCTTCACCTCTGATTCTCTTGTTCTCTATTTCTGGGCTAAGCATGCCATCACTCGTTCTCTCCAGCAGAAATGTAGGTTCTCTTAGGATGTCTTTCACTTGTGTGTGTATGTGTGGGGAGCCTACGGGGCATTCATCATTGGGCTTGTCCTTTATTCCCTCTGTGGTGGCTGGCACATTGACCGCTATTGATTTCCATGCTTTTCAGGCTGGAGAGATGGCTCAGAGGTTAAGAACACTTTGCTATTCTTCCATAGGTCCTGGGTTCAATTCCCAGCAACCACATGATGGCTCATAACCATCTATAGTAAGATCTGGTGTGCAGGCAGAATGTTGTATAAATAATAAATAAATATTAAAAAAAAAGAAATCCACGCTTTTCAAACATATGGACAAAAACATGAGGAATAAATGGGTAGCAAGAGTCAGTTTCCCACCCGTCGCGGCATCATGAGCACGAACGGGACAACAACGCATGAGAAATTTTATTTTATTGGTAACGGGAGCCAAAGTAAGAGCAAAAGGAGGTAAATAATGAAGACAAGATGTTAAGTCTGAAACTGAACCTTTAGGCGCGTGGTTGTCAGCGAGGCAGACAATCCATGAGGAGGAGAGCCCCGCGTCTCAGAGGATGGCCGAGTTAGACACGTTTTAACAAAAGCACGACGACTGCAGGACTCTCTGAATGTGAACCTTCTAGTAACCCTGAGTTTTTAGCACACAGTTCCACAGTCTTGCTTCCTGCCAGTCATGGGGCTGATGAGAGGCTTTGGGGCAGGGACTGTCCCTGAACCAGGAGCCGGGCAGGGTTACAGATCCGCCCCAGAGCCCTGGCTTTTATGTGAGTGACAGCGACCAGAGCTCAGTCCCTTCCCCGCTGGTGGCAATCGGCAGCAATCCTCTCCGTCCCTTGGCTTGTAGCAGCCGTGCCCCCTTTCCTGCCTCAGCTGCTCTCCTCGCTGGCCGCCTGCGACTTTCTCATCTTCTCTGAAATGGCACCGTACAGTTGGACTTCATTTCAACTCATTCTACAAGCGAAAGAAGGACATTTGCAAATAAAGTTCACCTTTATGAGGTCCCAAATAGAGCATAATTGGGGGAGAGTACTAACAGTTCACTGAAGTTCGTATTTATTTGGCTCTTTTTCAAGTGGATGGGCCCCCGGAAGGCAGTCTCTTCTGTTGGCAAAAGACGTAATATTCTGATGTGCCACTAGAGGGAGGAGGAGAACCGTTTAAGGAGCGGCCATGTGGGCTGGCTGAAGACAGTAACTTCACCCACTTCTGGGCAGTTTTGCTACACAGCGCCTACCCGAGCTACCTGGATGTATTTGTTTTTCCCTTACACCTTAAAAGAAAGGTTTTCCTTACACCTTAGAGGGCGGGTTTCCAGGCGCTTTCAACAACGCGGCACGACGCTGGCTTTCTCCTGCTGTCCAGTAAACCATGAGTGTTCACTGTGGAGCAGACGGGCAAGTTTACTAAGGTCGTGAATACTCGTAGCTGGGACTGCAAGCGTGGGCCACAGCGCTGTGCGTGAAGTTACTCGTAGGACTAAGCTGAGGTTAGGGTGACAATACCCTTTAGGGAAGATTTTTCATTTGCTACTAACCAGACTCTAGGGAGTACTACCGGCCCCGGGTCTCCTTAAACCACATGCAAACCTTGTAACTTCCCCAAATACCCAGGTTGTTCAAAACTGGCCTGTGATTTTGTACAAAGACTTTGTGTCTCTTCCCTACCTGGTGCCTACCGGAGGGAGAGCTACCACTGACTTTTACTATTTCTGGCCTTATTAGGCCTCTATAAAGAGAAAGTTCAAATGTTCCCTAATGGACAAATCTAGGAAGTGAATCTCTCTGTACCTCTCTCTGTCTCTGTGTATGTCTTTGTCTCTATCTCTGTCTCTCTCTGTGTCTCTGTCTCTCTCATTCTTTCTTGACTGGAGCTATGCTGTCCAGGCTGGCCTTGAACTTACTATGACCTTAAATTTCTAATCCTCTGTCTCTACCAGGGATTATAGGTGTGAGCACCATTTTTGGTTTATACAGTGCTGAATCGGGATTTGCTGGGCAGACAGTCTAACATCTGAGCTGTGTCCTAGCCTTAGAGACTGAGCCTTCACTCTCATCTTACACTATCTAAACATTATCTTTAAAAGAAGATCCCATACCTATGTGCTGGTTGGTTTTTGTTCAAGTCAACAGGACACAAGCTCAACTGAGAAAATGCCTTTCTAACATTGGCCATTTTCTGGATTAATGATTGATGTGAGAAGGCCCAGCCTCCTGTGTGGGGTACCATTCCTAGGCAGATAGTTCTGGGTTATATAAAAAACAAGCTGAATGACCCATAGAGAGCAAGCCAGTTAGCAGCATTCTGCCATGGTCTGTTTCAGCTCCCATTTCCACATTCCTGCCTTGACTTCCCATCATGATGAACTATGAACTGTAAGATTAAATAACCCTTTTCCTCACAGGTTACTTTGAGTCTGATATTTCATCACAGCAATTAGAAAGGACTAAGACACCACACAAGACCTGAAGTTAACACTCAAAGTTTTTATGGGTTTTTGAGACAGGGTTTCTTCTCTGTGTAGCCCTGTCTGTCTTGGAATTCACTCTATGGAGCAGGCTGGCCTCAAATTCACAGAGATCTGCCTGCCTCTCCTTCTCCAGTGCTGAAATTAAAGGTGTGTACCACCACTGCTCGTCCCCAGACCCTGTCTTAAAAACACCTAACCAACCAACCAAAATAACAACAGAAAAAAAAAAGGCAAACGGAAGGAAATTTTTTGCAAAATCACCTGGTGATGAATCTGCCATCAGACTATATAAAACTCTGACAAGCGACACGAGCGCTGGGAATATTGCTCAGTGGTAGAACAAAAGCCCAGGATGTAGACTGCTCTAGGATCGGACCCCAGGAACACGCGCTCACGCATGCGCACATACAAGCACACGCAGAGACACAGAGAGACAGAGAGCAGGGGTAGCTAAACGTGTGGACACAACCACAGCACTCTGGCAGCTTGTGGACGTCTCCTAGAAAGACAGGTCTTGAACAGGCTTTCTGCGTCTCCATTTTCTATTGTTTCTGGAGTCAGGTTGAAGGTCCTTAGACTAAAACCCAGGAAAGGTTCCTGTACCGCAGCACAGACACTACCCTTCTCCGTGCAGTGCGGTCTCAAGCCCAGCTGGCACGGTTTGTGAAGGAGACGCGGTTCTATACCAGAGCCAGGGAAAGCTGGAGAGCAAATTTTCCTGGAATGGTTGAGAAAGATCTGTGGTCGCTGGCAGCAGCTCGGCTCCGGCAGAGCGGGCTGCAGTTCCAGCTCTCAGCTGCCATCCTCTGCTTCCGGGTTTGTGCCTCTGAGGTTTTCAGCCCAGAGGACCCACAGCGGAGTGATTTCCCCAAGTCCCTCGGATGTCCTGCCTGTGAGGTGAAAGAGAACAGTTACTACTACGAGTTTTCTGTTTTCAAAATCACTCAGAATGGCAAAATGCAAACCTTCATTGGGACACAGATGTCTCCCAGGAAGGGCAACCTTTGATACATTTTTGTTTGTTTGTTTGCTTGTGTGTGTGTATGTGTGTGTGTGTGTGTGTACATGTTTTCTGGGGGAACATGTATACATGTGTGCATGGGTATAGGGTGGCCAGAGGTTGCTGTTGGGTGCTTCCTCAATCATCCTCCACCTTATTTCTTGGAATCGGAAACAGACTCTCTCATGAACCTGGAGCTCAGTGATGCAGCCAGACTGACTGGTTTACAGGCCCCAAGGGTTCTTCTGTCGCCATCTTCCCAGACAAGGATTACACATGGAAACTGCTGTGCGTGGCCTTGTACATCCGTGCTGGGGACTGAACTCTGGTTCTCACGCATGCACATCAAGCCATCCCCCCCCAGCTCCTTTATCAACTGAGCTCCTCGATGGTAACATATTTTAGCATTTCAAATAACGTCGCTCTCTCTCTCACACACACTCATCACATTTTTCTTCTTCAGGAAGTGTTTTGTTAGGCACTTGCTACAAGTCCTAACAGCATTAAGATGTGACTCTAATCACGGTACACGACATTCCCCGGCCACAGGGGCCGCTTTGTTGTAACACGGGAGTGCTGGTGACCTGTATAAAAGAGTCTTTTCTTGGAATTTTACACACTGATGAAAAAAAAAAAAGAGAGAGAGACACTCCTTCCTCTGGGAAAATGAAGCCCAGTGTGGAATTATTGTACATTTTCCAAATTCTCTTTTCCACAGTAGCTAGCCAGGGAGTACACATGTGAGATTTCCCTTTCCTGTCTGGGAAGGTCCGTGCATGAACACTGCCACATTATAATGCGAGGCTACGCCGCAGAAGTTAAGATCCTGGACAAGTGCCTCATCGCATCACCCCTCCGCACACTGTCGCCGCTGGGCAGCTAACCCCCTCTCCAGAACCTGGTCCTTCTGTACTTCAGAGGACCCTGAGGGATGAAGCTTGGGGTGCAGATACCGCTCAGGGCTGTGGGGAGTCCCAGGAGCCCAAAGGGCCTTCACCAGGGCCGCTATGCCGAGAGCCCTGTCTTTTATTTTATTTTATTTTTTTACGATAGAGCAATAAGCACCTTTATTACGTGAGCCATGAGTGATGGTTTATTTGTCTTTCTGGGCTTTGAGCTTCCTCAGCTGGAACTCCAGCTCCTTGCCTTCTAGCACAGAGCCATCTGCTCAGCCACACGGCCTGGTCTTGAGGCGATGCAACGAGAAGCTTGCCCTGCTGGGACTGCTCCTCCAGGAGATTTTGCTGATGTGGGCGTTCTCTTTCCTGTCATCATATTCTCTAGAATTTTATTTGATAGCTTTTTGTTTACAACCTCTTCCTCCTCAGGCATCAGCTTGGTCCCCCTTTTGCAGTCCAGGGGCAGTTGCAGAGCGGGACCTGTCAACAGACACATGGCAGTCCTTCACCAGGGTCTTTGTGTGGATCAGCTGGCTATTGGATGCCTAGCAGACAACACCAATGATCCTTGTTTCGCTAGTATGGCACTCAGAGCCCCAGGAAAGGTTCCCCACATCCAGTCTCAGGGCACGGCACTTCTAATTGTCTTCTGAACTTGGACTGTGTGTATATGATGACAGCAGCAGGCCATCCCAGCAGCCCTTCCTCCTCTTGCGGTAGGGCTTTCTCTCACTCCAGCTGCCCTGGAGATATCCATCACTTAGCGCTGGCTGTAAAGACTAGAGCCCTGTCTTGGCATTCCACTGCTGTGAAGACACCATGACCAAGGCGACTCTTACAAAGGAAGCACCGATTGAGTGAGGCTTGTTCACAGTTTCAGAGGGCTGGCCCTGTTATCATCACGGTGGGGAGCACGGCAGCACACAGGCAGACAGGGTGCTGGAGAAGTAGCTGGGAATTCTATATCTGAATTCACAGGCAGCAGGAAGACAGAGGTCCTGGGGTCTTTCAAACCTCAAAGGCCATCCCCCAGTGACACTCTTCCTCCTTCAAGGCCGCACCTCCAAATCCTTTCAAATAGTACCACTCCCTTAGCATTCAAATATATGAGCCTACGGGAGCCACTCTTATTCAAACCATCACAACCCCCTCGCTGAAGACCCTCACTGACTGAGACACACATTCCTGGTCCCTTTCCCCAGAACTGATGTGCATGCATGCTCATGAATGTACACACGAGGTCATGCTTAGGGGTCATGCTTAGGTGTGGTTCCTCAGGTACGATCTCACCTTTTCTATTTTTTTGAGACAGCCCCCTGGGGTCTGGAATTTACCTACCAAGCAAACTAGAGCAGCTGGTTAGCGAGCCGAAGCTCCACTTCTCCAGTGCTGGGATTACGGAGCACATGGCCATGCTGGGCAAGCAGCAGTCTCCCCCGGCAGAACTAAGTTCTCAATGCCAAGAGGAGGCATCAAGTGGTCAAGGTCTCAAGAGGTTGGGGTTGGGAACACCAGTGCCACACCCTTCCTACCGCTAAAGTCAGTGTGTGGCCTGTTTCCAGGGACAGAAAGAGCCAGTTTTCCAAATTCTTTTTTTTTTAAACCCAAGAGCATAAATAATCTCTAAAACCAAGACTCTAATAGAGAAATAGGCCTTTTCATTGAAAAAGAAGAGGAGGAGGAGGAGGAAGAAGGCTTCTTGAGGAATTTCTTCATTCTTTTTCTTTTCTTGAGTTATAAAAATTTGTCTTCGACGTGAAAATAGAAGTGGAACTATTTAGAGAGAGGAAAGAGACCAATGAGAGTTGGTCCAAAAAGGCCAAGATGGGTATTTTTGGGGGCGGGGGTGAGCATGAGCAAGCAGAACAGTACATGTGGAACACGGCAATGTAAAACTCTTCTTTCCTTCTTTTTGAGGCAGGGTCAGCTGCATTTAACATTTGCACATTTAAACCACATTAGCAGCCAGGGAGGGCAAAGAGACTTGCTCCTACTAATGAGAACATATTAAAAAACCCAGACAGCTTTGGGGGAAGACTTTCACTTTTGACCAAAGAAAGCATTCCACTCCCTCCAACCCCTCCTTTTATTTCTCACTTGAAGGCAGTTTCAGCTGTGCTGGTCTGTGGAGACAAACTGAAAGGTGAAATTCAAACAGGTTGGAAAGCGCCTTGCACAAAACATCCCCCCACCCCACCCCAGGACAGCTTAGCCCCAGAAACCGTGATGTGGAACTCTAAGCCCACAGATTGGATGAGGCTGGCTAGTAAGATGACTCTAAGATAGGGGGTGCCTGGGATTATCAGGGGGTGGGGGCAATCAAGCTGCTGGGTCCTCTAAAGTGGAGATACAAATTGTCAAGAAGAGCTGAGAGACACTTAAAGAATGTAAGGGTGAGACTGGTTCCGGAAACACAGCAGAGCGTTGCCAGCAGTGAAACATAATGTCACAATACCGACTAGTTAACTTGTAAAACGTGTTTGTAGAGCCACTGTAAATATTTACCATCCCTGTCGTTAAATTGACAGGATGGGAGCGGGTAGGAAAAACTATCAGTCCTTATCTTCCAAGACAAACAGTGGTTTTTGCCCTTCTGTCCACTAGAGGGCAGAAACTGAATGAAAAGTTTCAATGGGATTTCTACCAGCAGGCTGTCTTCATTTTGATGGACTTCATAAGCTGTTTTGTGTGAATTTGTTTTGTCTTTGTGACAGGGTCTTACTATACATAGTAAGACATATCCACGAATAGCCTAGGACTCACTGTGAAGACCAGGCTGGCCTTGAACTCACAGGACTCCATTTGCCTCTGCCTCCTGAACGCCAGGATTAAAGGCGTGTATCACCACAAACTGTTCTGATTTCAATTTTAGGGCTCAGAAAAATGCTACTCCCAAATAGCACATAACCTAGCTACATCGCTTCAAAGTACATACCAAAAGGATTCAAGGACAGTTCTACCGTAGAGATATCTGCACACCCACGCTTATCCTGTGGCTCTTGTCACATTTGTCCAGATCGTAAATGATATTAAATGAGGTGTCCATGGTTGTAACAATGTGTAGGCTGCCAGTGTATAATGCCAGTCCTGGCTCTGGCTTGTCGAGCCCTGGCTGAAGGAGTAAGTATGGAGGACTTTATACCATGGCTTGAATAAGGCAGACCGCCCACCGGGATGAAGGGGCATATAAAGAGCAGCATTGTGCTATAAAGAACCGTGTTGCCTTCAGGAAAATGGGTGGATCTTGAGGTCATCGTGTTAAGCGCAACAAACCAGGCAGAAAAAGCAAATACGTTTTCTCTCATTGTCACATATTCGCCTCATATGTTTCTGGAGGTGAGTGGAGACAGAAGTATATGGGGGAGGAGGTAAATTAGGGAAGGGAAGGGAATGGTAGGACAAAAGGGGGTGTATGTGACCGAAGGAAATCATACATGTGATGAAAATGTTATGACACCCTTTCTTATGTGTAAGTGATATACACTAGTAAAACTAGTAAGTCCAGTGAAAGACAAAGACAACAGACATTGTGTACCCACTGAATGCCTCTTTTCAGCCTCCCAGCTCTGCACTGTATCACTGTCTTCTTTCAGTTCACATGCCGACCTAAGGTTTCTGTGTGTTACAGTGCACAGCAGCTTTCCATCCTGCCCGCAAACATACTCCACTTCCTTCATCCCTTCACCTGCGACTGCGCATCAGATTGCTTTGGAGAACATCTCTGCCGTGGACGTGGGAGTGCACGTCTCTTCCAAGACCCGTTTCTGTTTGTTTAGTTCTTTCTACACCCAGATACGGGATCACAAATCAGTTAATTATTAAGCTTTACAGACTGTGCTGCTCTGAGCACTCTTGCTATAGTAGCCTTCAGTCTGACTATAAGAGTTGATGGCGGGTCTGGGGAGCTGGCTCAGTTGGCAAAGTGCTTGCCATACAAACACGAGGAACTGAAATTGGTCCCCCCCACACATATAGAAAGCTCTGCAGAGCCGCAGGCCTATCCAGTGCTTGAGGGGTGGAGGCAGGAGGATCTCTGGGGCTTTCTGGTCAACCAGTATAGCTGAACCGCTGAACTCCAGGTTCAGAGAGGGAGTGAAAGAGAGAGAGACCCAGTGTCAAAAACCAAGGTGGAGAGCAATTGAGAAACATACTTGTCATCAGCATCTGGTCTCCACACGCTCACACACACACACACACACACACACACACACACACACAGGCATGTGCACACAAAGGCACAGGTGACATCTCATTAGGGTCATCTGTATTTAGTTAAAGCCTGCTGTTAATGAGCACGTGTGGGCAGTCACTTTTCGGCAGCCTTTTATTATCTCTGCATTGTAGTAAATTTTGTTTGCTCCTTTGGTTGGTCTGTCTTGTTTTTCCAAGACAGGGTTTCTCTGTGTAGCCTTGGCTGTCCTGGAACTCACTATGTAGATCAGGCTGGCCTTGAACTCAGAGATCTGCCTGCCTCTGTCTCCCGAGTGCTAGGAGTAAAGGTGTGGGCCACTACTGCCCAGTGGGTTACAGTAATTTTAAAGACACTGCTGTAGACAGGAGCCAGCATTTGTCACATATCTTGAGAGTCTTTATTTGTAGTTTAAGGAGGAGAAGCTGCCTTTTTTTAATATTTTATTTTATTATGTACATTGGTGTTCTGCCCGCTTGTATGTGTGGGTGTCAGGTCCCCTGGAACTGACGTTACAGATGGTTGTGAGCTGACATGTGGGTGCTGGGAATTGAACCCAGGTCCTTCAGAAGACCAGCCAGTGCTCCTGACTGCCATCTCTCTAGCCCTTGAAGCTGACTTTTTAAAGTGTGTGTGTGTGTGTGTTTTAATTTAAAAAGGGGGTTTAAATTAGATTTATCTATTTTATGTATGAGTGTTTTTGCCTGGATCGCCGGCATGCCTGGCGCCTGTGGAGGCCAGAAGAAGGCAGCAGATCCCCTAGAACTGGAGCTGGGGGGAGGGGGGCCAGAACCGCTGTGTGGGTGCTGGGAGTCAAACACGGGCTCTCCGCAAGACAGACAAACACTCTCAGCCGCTGAGCCATTTCTGGCTGCCACCCCTCTCCCCTTTTACTTTTCCATGTTATTTCCAATGAAATTAAAGGCTGATTATGTTAGTCTTTTGTCTTGTGTCTATATGCCTTTTCTTTTCATAGTTTCTAGTTTATTTGGGGGTCCCTGGAAAGTACTTTTCCCACTATACATAATTAAAATACAATTGAAAAAAATTTCTACATTTTATAATTACTAGTAATGTTCTTTGATATAAAGAACAAAATAAAAACTATGTATTTATGTGTTTTATTATTTATTTACTTACTTACTTACTTATTGCTGTGCCGGGGTTGGACCCAGAGACTCCTGACCACTGGACAAGCTCTGCACCACTGGCCCTCGCCCACCACGGTTGTTTTAAAAGCCAGTGCTAACACCAGTGTTGAATAATCATCTCCGCCCACCACTGACTTGAAATGCCATTCACAGTTGTTCTATCTGTCTGGTAATTGCTCTTTTCTCCTTCATTGCTTTATTTTTTTTTCTTCGACTTTTAGCATATCTATTGTTTTAATTTCTGTAACTTGGTCTGTCTTAAAATCTCATCCGTATCACATTCCTAGACTTTTTTTTTTTTCATATATATTCTTGTTCTCAGCATCTTATATTCTAATAAATGGACTTTGAATCCTTCTTTTTTTAGGTTTAAAACAAATCATTTCACTTTAGTATTAAAAGGGAAGTGAAATAAATGCCACTTAGGTCAGGGACCTTTACCATGTGAGGCATTTTGAGGTAAATGTGTTTGGAAGTTCTGCTTCAATTGATAAGAGGAACTTCTACCCCCTTATCAATTGCACCCTTGAAACCAGGATTTCTCTTTCTGGAAGCCCTTTCCTCAAAGGTAAGCCATAAAATCTGGAAAGGCCACTCCTTTCCTTTCCCCATGAACTGATTCCAGAGTTCCTGGCTTAGGCCCCAGCAGAAGAAATGCTGCACTAAGAGTCCAGGAAGAATCACACAGAGGCTTTTCTGGGCTTTTCCATGCTCTATCACATTAGTTCCTGCCAGTCAGGCATGGCGGTGCCCATCAGGGATCAGCACTTGGAAGGGAGAGCGAGGACGGATTTGGAAAGGGCTCACCCCTTCCCATCCCTACGCAAGCAGCTGGCATACAAAGGCTCCCAAATGAATTAGAGGCACTTCAAAGCTCCACCTAGTACTCAGACACGAGATGGATACACTAGGATGTAGCTCAGGGTAGACCCCTTGTCTAGCATACACCAGACTGTGGAACAGAGGCCTTAAAGGGCATACTTGAAGGGCATGTCTCAGGGGCAATGGGGTGGAAGTACTGGAATGGGGACAGGGAGCTAAGGAGGGATGTGCTCCCCATAGCAACATCAGCAGAGTGTTTGGAAGAGATCTTGAGGATGAGTTAGGCGCACACGAGAAAGCCAGTTTTGGAGGATTAAGTATTCACACAGGGTGGTTGTGAGAATGTAGGCAATCGTACACTAGGCTGGTGGGCAGCTCATGAAACGGGATTTCTTTGCCAAGACTTCCTCCAACGCTGGGCAGACTCTAAGATCTCCTCTCTTCCAGTCCTTCAACACCCCTTCCCAACTCACCTAACACAGAAGAGAACATCCTTTTCGCCCACACGTCTGCTCTGTTTCCCACACATTCTGTGATCCTCACGTACCTCCCCCCACAAGACTGGCCACCCTCCTCTGGCCTCCCTTCGTTTCTGACTTTCTTCAGGCCTTACTCTCTACTTTCCCTCCACACAGCTGTTATCTTCTGTGTTCAGGGAAATTTCTACCTTGACATCTGTTTGTTTCCCATGCCTCCTCCTCTTCTCCCTCCCCATATGTGTGAGAGTATATGTATGTGTATGTACATGTGCGTGCACACGCAAGTGTGTATTCTTGTGTGTGTGTGTGTGTGTGTGTGTGTGTTATGAAGGTGATTTCTGTAGTACAGTACTTACAAGCTTTTCTAACAAATGTCTTTTCTGGTCTTAGGTACTTCTTCCCCGAAGCCTCTTTGCTCTCTAAGGCTCTTATTTTGTTTTGTTTTGTTATTTTTAGACAGGATCTCATTATGTAGCCATGGGTGTCCTGGAACTCAACTCACTGTGTAGACCAAGCTGGCTTCAAGTTCACAATACTCCACCTGCCTCTGCCTCCCAGGTTCTGGCATTAAAGGCGTGTACCACCATGCCCTCTAAGCATCTGGAAAAAAAAAATAAATCTCCAGCTCTAGGATTGCTGTCCTTCCTCCCTTAGTCTCTCATCTGTTAGCTGGCCGAAAGACCCCAAAATAGTCTGGCCCTTGGAACCCAGAAAGCCATCATGGACACAATGGACATAGTCCTTTTTGCCTCCATCATTTCTTTGGTTGTCTGGTCTTCATGTTCCATCCTTGCATGCTCATTTGTTACCAAGAAGCAATGGGAAGTTAGCCGTGTAGCCGTACCTTTTAGACCCCCAACATGCTTCTGGAAGATTGCACCCATTAAGCTGGACTGGAGGGCGGAGTCATGGCACAAGGGAGCAGGAGTCACACAGGCTGTGTTTTCCCCTGGGGCTGTCCCTTTCTGGCAAGGCTACCTGAAGCCGTGAATCTGTTTCCTTTCCCATGAAATGCTGGTGTCAGCTCTCCAGACTGTCCCGAGAAACCCTTGGTGCCATCAGGTCTCACACTCACTGAAGAAACATGACTATCACTATGATCATCTCTCTTTCCTCATTGGTGAGACTCAGGTAAGACTTCTCAGGGGAAAAGAATGTTCTCCTATGGCCTCCTTCATGGTCTTTTCTCAACCTTGTTGATTTACAGATTGCAATCTGAATAAATTGCAGAAAGAAGAGAAGGAGGACACCAGAGGAGAACACTGTCCCTGGCTCTGCTCCAGGGACTTCTGCGGCCTGAGGTTCCCACAATCTCCTTCCTTGAGGGCTTTCTAACATAGAGCTAGCTGCCCACCCTGTACTAGGCTGGGCGGGCCCTGCCAGCAGTTTGACAGACAGCTGTAGCAGCATGCAGCACCAGCCCCTTATATCCCAGGCAGCGTAGGGGCAACTGGAGAACAAGGGCTCTGTCCCCAAGCTGGCTCTGGCTTCCGGTCTCTTGAGATCCTTGGATCCTCCTCTAGCGATCCCTACCCATTGCAATACCTTGGCCCTTAATCCCTCCCTGTTGAAAGAGCAAGGGACTCCTGTTCTGCTAAACAGGAACTCACCACCTAGGCAGTCAGCCACAGGCAACCCAAGCAGACAATCAGATCGTAGGTGTCATTGCCACCTGGTCACATTCAGATTTCTGGCTATTAATAGGGCCTGAGGACAGCCTGCTGGTTGCTACAAGCTACCTGCTTCGTACGGAGACACTCATTTCTGCTCTGTAGCCAAATCTTGCACAGCTGGAGGATGGGTAGGATTTGGGGGCCTGAAGAAAAAGCTGGCCCCTCACCGATGCCAAGTCCTGACCCCTTCTCCCTTTCTGGCAGTTCTGTCTCCTGGCCTTTCTCTGCCTTCCTGCTGTAAAACAGCAGCAAGCAGGAAGCAGTAAACCTTTCTGGGCACACATCCAGGCCTGGCAGCATTTGCAATGGGAGCAACCCTTGGATCAGTCTGGGCTGATTGATGGCAAGTGCTACATTCTCAAGGAGAGAATCATGGATTCATGAGCTCCTCAGCAAGACATATATTCTTTTTTAAAAAGAAGGAAAGAAGGAAGGAAGAAAGAGAGAGAGAGAAGAAAGAAAGAAAGAAAGAAAGAAAGAAAGAAAAAGAGAAAGAAAAAGAGAAAGAAAAAGAGAAAGGAAGAAAGAAAGAAAGAAGGGGAAAGAAAGAAGAAAAGAAGAATAAGTATCTTTTAATTTTTTAATTACAAAACAGTATCAGGTTGGGGTTAGCTCAGTGGTAGAGTGCTTGCCTCATAGGCACAAGGTATATGAGGTCCTGGGTTTGGTTCCCAGTACTGCAGCAAACAAAACAGAAGATGCTTTCTAAAAACTGGCCTGTGACCCAGCCAGCCTATAACCACTGGCAGAAAGAAGCACTGAGCGTGGCCGAGAAAGCATGTTAGGAAGAGTGGCCGGTGAAGCCGTGCACAGAGGGCAGGGGCAAAAGTTGCTGTGGAACAGGGAGGCTTGGGAAGGGGTGTGGCTACAGGCTTTTTCAGAAGCTCCAGCCTGAGCTGGTAAAGGCCCTTGCTGCCAAGCCTGACAACCTGAATTCCCACATGGAATCTGAAAGGACCAGAGTCTGCACAGGACACACCAAGACCAAGTTCTCAGCACAAACGAGGTTTATTTGCCCCAGAGGGACAAAGACATCGAACTGGAGACAAGGGAGAAGGGAGAAAAAGGACAAGGAAGAGGAGGAAAGGATATCAGCCCCAGAGGGACCAAGGACTACCTCTAGGAAAAGAGGAGACAGGTGTGGCCCATAGGAAACCCTGTGTTAGGATGAGGTGTTTAATTTTAACTGGGCATGTTAATTAGGGTAGCCAAGGGGGGAGGGGCTTTTAATTGCTGGACTTCAATACTTAGATAGCTGGACCTTGGTGGTCACCCTTAAAAGGAGGAAGTGGCCAAATAAGGGAATAGACCTTGGGGGCTAACTTGAGGAATGTGAGCGAAGGGTTTTTGGCAAGGGGTGGGGGGCAGGTGAAGGGTAAAACTTGTCGGTGCCATGTTTACCTTGCTCAGGCCTGTTAGAACCTTTCAGAATCCCCATGTTGGAATGAGAAAATTGGCTCCCACAAGTTATCCTCCGACATCGACATGCGCAACACACACACACACCCCAAAATAAATAAGTATGGTAAAATAAAAAAAATTAAAGAAGTTTTCAAAAGATCAAGCGGAAGGAAGGGGGAACACATTTGAAAGAGATCTGGATGACTGGAATGATTAGAATGTCAAGCCTGAGATGCCTCTTCCCCGAACTGAGTGGGCCTGGGCCTGAACCTGCCCTGCACAAACTGACTACCCCCTTCTCCTTGTCATCACATCGCTGATACCCTCCAGTCTGTTGATGGAATGTGGTGCACTATGGGACAGGGGGAGCCTAGACCCAGTCTCCCCACGGTCCCTTCTCTTCCCTCAGAGGAGGAAATTGTTTGTCTAGTTCAGTGGCTGCCACGTTGTCACACACAAGTTGCCCCAGGCCTCACCGTCCCCCTTCAAGCATCCCCACCTTCCTCAGGAATCTCCAGGCTCAGCTGTTCAGAGTGTGAAGTGCTTCACTGACTGCTTTGAGGGCCAGCCCTGCCTTCCAAAAGCCTGCAGAGTGGCAGGTAAAAGGCTTGTCCCTGAGTCTCCAAAGGCGCAGGAGAACAATGGATGATCCTCAGATGTTCACACGTAGGACTGTAGATAAGTTCCTGGGTAAGGTGACTCCAAAATTAGCAGGGAGTGAGGGTGGAGTCCTGGCAGGGAAAAAGGATTTCCAGGCTGAGATTGTTGGGACCAGCAGCCTGAGAAGGGCAGCTTATTGTCCACACAAGCATGTAAAGCCAGCAGCAACAGATACATCTGAATGATCTCAGCGGTTTGAGACATTCAGCTCCTGAGTTTGATGTGTCACTTTGCATTTGCATGAGATGTCAGACACGATACTATTCTTCCCATGAGAACCTGTCTTGTATTTTCTGTACACCCAAGCCACCATTGACTTGTCAGCGCACACAGATGCCACACCTAGGAGCAACAGGTGTGTCCTCGTGCCGTTCTCGTTCAGCAGGCTTGATTCTCCTCTGCAGAAATCCTCTCGGGGTCTCACACAAGACCTGGTACACTCCTTTGATTACAGAGTTGACTCATTCTTTGACGGATACCTTCATCAGACTGTAGTCATCAAAGCCAGAATGTAGCCCTGAGGACTAATACGGCAGCAGGGAGAGGTCAGGAGGAGAACGGAGGAGGGCCGGGAAGGGAAGAAGCTGGATCTGCATCTGTAAGCAAGATGAGACTTGAAGGGCCAAGAGACGCCCTGGGAGGCTGAGAGTCGCCCTCTGAAGCCAATCAACATGGGGCCAGCTGTGAGGTTATAAAGAGAGCAAGCACAGACCTTTCCTTCAAGAAGCATGGCTGGGAAAGGGCAGGTGGAATGGAGATAACCGCAAGGAGGGTGTGTTTATGACCTATGACCGGGAAGGACAGAAAGTTTGCCTTTTCTTTAGCTGCTTCTTGGTAGTAGCATGTCAAAGCCAATGTGACAGCGAGTCCGCCTGTGGGGAGGGGCTCAACCAAGTGTCTACCTCTAACAATACCATTGATGACACTGCTCATCTACATACCACAGTGCCCACAGGACCGAGTTTACACCCTAGAGAGTCTGAGGTGGGCAGCAAGGAAGCTGGAGTTTGTAGGGGCACTACTGACCAGGAGATGGAAATAGAGAAAGAGGAGAACAATGCTCAGAAATATCTTTGGGTAAACGGAGACTGATTTTAGAAATCTAAAAACACCCTGAAGTTAACTGGGCTGGGTATTAAAACCATGTCAAAAACCTCCAGAGCCTCAAAATTTGAATGGAACCCAGGGCTTCTGTGGACAGCCGGTGACTGTGGGTGGGCATGGCTGATGTGATTCTACCTGCTCCAGGAGAAGCCTGCTGTGGTCACAGTGCATCTGGGGAGTAAGGACACCGGCTGCAGCTTATAATGCTGCTGCCCCAGTTACCAGGGAAAGAGGCTCTGAAGCCTGACGGGTACTCGCTGATTACAGGCAAAGAAAGTGACCTTAGAAGGTACGACCGTATCTTGTACATATAATCTCCTAAGGGGGACTTCAGGTTGCTTGCTGTCTTAGTTAAAACATAATGAAATTTCCATGTCTCCAAGAAAGTGGAAATGAGCATTTGAGTTCACTAAAATCGGAACAGAATAAATATAACTCTTTAAAACACACGAGGGGTGTGTGTGTGTGTGTGTGTGTGTGTGTGTGTGTGATGTGCCTGCGGAGGCCAGAAGACAACATTGGCTATTGTTTTGTTTCTCGGGCTCAGTTCACCTTGTTGATTCTCTGTTTGGCTGAGATTTTTTGGTTTTGTTTCCTTTTTTGGTTTGTTTGTTTGTTTGTTTGTTGTTTTTGAGACAAGGTCTCTCTGCATATTCCCGGCTGTCCTGGATCTCTCTATGTAGATCAAGCTGACCTCAAACTCAGATCTGCCTGCCTCAGCCTTCTTGAGCGCTGCATTTGTTTGTTTGTTTTTGCGATAGGGTCTTTCACCTTTACCTGGCAATCAACACGTAGACTAGGCTGGCTGACCCGTGAGCCCCAAAGGCCTGCCTGTCTCTACTTCTCCAAGTGTGACCTCCTACACCTGACTTTCTTTTGAAATGGGTTCCAGGGATCCAACTCAGCTCCTCATGCTGTGCGGCAAGCACTTTACTGATTGAGCCATCTCTCCAGCCCACATAAATTATGTTTTGTTCTTAAGCAAGGTAAATAAAAGAGACTGTATTCGCCCTCCCATAGGAAGCCACCCCCACACATGAGGCAGGGAGGATGAAAAACAGAAACAATGGTTCTCAGGAGCTTGGACAAGAGCAACAAAAGCATTGACCTTGGGATGAGGGAAGCATATTATTTCCTCCAGCTTGTTCACAGCTCCTAAAAACCAGCAGGAAATCCAGAGAATAAACTGGAATCTAAAATAATTGTTTGTTGCGATCTTTGAAAAATGAAAAATGAGATTATTTGAAAAAAAAAAATCAAAGACAAATTCAATAACTGTGAATACGGAAGAATAGGCACGAGGAAGAGATTAAAGCACTTCTGAAAGGAAAATCTCAAATAAAATAGCAAGAGTAAACAACACAGAGACTATGGGAAGGAATCTGAGATGAGGAGGAAGTATGAGACAGAAGCCATGTTTCAGGAGTTTGTAGTTGACTGAAAGTTGGCTAAAATATCAAAGCTCTAAGGAAGTGCCGGGTGGGGCATGGCAGCCCAACTGTTGCCCCAGCACTTGGAGATAGGGTGCCCAGGAACTGTGTTAGTGAGCCCTGGGTTCAGGTGAGAGAGAGCGAGGAAAACTGCTGACATCAACCTCAAGCCTCCGCGCATGCGCACATGTACTCGTGCCTGCACCTGCGCACACACTGTGAATACACACCGCGTACAGTGCACACAAATTTGTAAAATTAAACACAGGCCAGCAAGATGGCTCAGAGGACAAACCTGACAAATCCAGATTCCACTGCGGAAGGCAAGAACTGACTCCTGGATGTTGTTCTCTGACCTCTACAGTGCACCATGGCACATACGTGCGCGCGCGCGCACTCACATGATTACAACAACAACAACAGTAACAATTTGGAGTCAAACCATTAATTCATAGATGACTTTTCAGTAGAAACAACGGGATCTAGAAGACAACAGAATGTCCGTAAAAATAAACCACGAGGCGAAGAGCACGGCGGAAGTGTGCTCCAGCAGCTTAAGCAGTACTCACGGAGGATGCGAGGGTGTAAAAGGGTCTCAGGAAGTGGGACCGGGTATAGCAGGCATGGAAGGAAGCTCCAGGAAGCTCCAGGAGATGCTTCTCAGCGCGGGTGACAAACACCGCCTGTGGCCGGAACAGCAAGTGAGTCAGCTTGGAGGAAGCAAAGCTTGTAAGACTCGGAGATGGATGGACGCTGAAGCTGGGAAAGCGGCAACAGACACAAGATGGAGAAGGATATGAGTCTACAGGCAATGGGGTGTTGAAGAGCTTCCACAGTGTCTCCATCTTGTTTTGTTGTTGTTTGCTTTTTGTCTCGTTTTGTTTCTCTCTCTCTTTTTAAAGATTTATTTATTTAATGCATAAGGGTCCGTTGTCAGCGTGTACATCTGCATATCCGAAGACAGCATCAGCCAACGGTGAACTGCCACGTGGTTGCTGGGGACTGAACTCAGGACCTTCAGAACAGTAGTGAGTGTTCTTAACCACTGAGCCACCTCACCAGCCCCCTCCATTTTGTTTCTTGGTGGGATTCCCTAGTCAGGGGCAGTGTCAGTTTCCTCATATAGGTCTTGCTTGGTCTCACACTGTCTTCTTTCCTTACCCGGAATGCTGTGAACTGTACGGGAATGTTAGGTTCCGCCTAGACTGGACTTTTGCTCCCTTGAGAGGAAGTATTATTAAGACAGTTGTTTTGAAAGAATCTGATCACAGAAACCTCATTACTACTTTTACTTGCTCTTCTGGTGTAGTCTTAGATTTTTTTCAAACACCTTCTTTAGGGTTCTTAAACACCTCTACCCCTTCCCATGCCCCAGTCTTAGGTAGGAGATTAGAAAGAAAAGGGGCTGTAGACTTCTTTTACCTACTTCCTGCTCATAAGGGTCAGTGGGTTCTCTGAGATTACCAAACTCGGTTGTCAGGGTAACAGCCGTCTAGTCAAACAGCAAAGCAGCAGCAGCAGCAGCAACACAAGTCAGCGGCAGCGGAACGATTCAGTAGAAGAGACAAGACTCCACCCAAATGGCGCAAGTCCACTGAAGTGGCAAACTCTGCCAAAGAAGCCAAGGCCAGTGGATGCAAACCATTGCACAGTGAACCAGTACAAAAATGTCTCTCAGAGCACATCATGGGCATCTTAGTCTCCATATGGGTTCCCTAGTAAGGTGAGCAGGGGCAGTCTCTAACATCAACTCAGTTGCCTGATCAAAGAGTACTTCCTCTTGGCAGGGCAACCTTGCCAGCCCTCAGAGGAAGAGGATCCAGGCAGTCCTGATGAGACTTGATAAGCTAGGGTCAGATAGGGAGGGAGGCCTCCCCCTTTCAGTGGACTAGGAGAGGGGAGTATGGAAGAAAGAGGGAGGGGAGGGGAGACCAGTAAGAGATGAGAGAGGGGGCTACAATTGGGATATAAAGTGAATAAACTGTAAAATAAAAATAAAGCATTGTCTCATTGTCTGTGGCTTCTACTAGCCCTTCTCAGCGTCCACAGGAGGATGTTTTCCAGCTCACAGAAACCATGCCCCTCACACGAGATAGTATCTAGCTGACAAACACCATGAGCCTTTTCATGAGGGGGGGGCTGTTTTCCGTGGGCAGGGACTTTCCCAATCCCACACTTGGAATAACAACAACAAAATGTTGACACGACACAACTAAGTTTCCAAAGAAACCAGAAGCTCCCACTTCATGCTGGGGCCAGTGGGAGCCACTTATAGAGAAGAAAAAGCAAATTAGTTCCCCTTCAAGGTTGCTCCCACGTGGCTGACCTTCGATTTGCTTTCTAAGCTCGAGCTTCTGTTCATCACCTCCTTCCTCCTCTGTCTCCACTAGTGCAGAGGTTCCTCACGCACCCATACAGTGTCACCAGCACTCCACATGACCTCTGAACTGCTCTGATTTCCTCATTTCTGAAGGCCCCTTCTTTTTTCTTTGCTTCTCTGCAGTCCTATTCTGATATGTCTGGTATGCACCCTCATGTAACTTATGATTCCTAAAAAAAAAATCCATGGCGCTCTTTAGTGGGTGTTTCAGGTTTCATTGATGGCATTGTACCTTTAGGATCCTGTAATCTGGCCTAGTAGACTGAAACCCATAGTCCCAATCTTTTATATTTTTTTCTCATAGCTAGAGATGTTTAGTTTGGTAGGATCTAGTTTTGTTAGGGTTTGCCAGCTTTAGCATTTGACGATTTAATATTTCAGCTACAAACCCGGCATAGCAATGCATGCCTACAATCCCAGCACCTAAGAAGCAGTGATGGGATGATGTCATAAATTTGAGGACAACTTGGGCTATCCAGTGAGTACAAGACAAACCAGGCCTACTTAGCAAGACATTGTCTCAAAACTAGAAAAAACGCAATGGGCTCTGGGAGACCCCAGAGGCCTTCAAAACATCACAGGCTACTGCCATTGCTCTTGGTTCCCCACCATAACTGGCCAGTAAAAGCCTATTGCTGAAAACACCGCAGACTTTTATTACAGGACAGAGAAATCAAGCTGAAATGAGCAAAAAGGGTCGGCCCTACTGGTCAGTTTTCATACTGTCAAAAGGTGCTGTGTAGGATGCTGTGGGGAAAATATCATCAATGCTCTTACCAGCCGTAGGTAATGCTGACCTGCCAGACAAGCTGTACCCCACGGCGCAGCAGCGGCATGACTGCTCTGGCGGTAACCGGCTGCTCTCTTATTGGATTTGAGGCCTACTCCACAGGAGGAAATCCACGTCTGGTTCTATAAAGCTGGTCATGAGCTTGTGGTTGGGAGGTCATAGACTCTGGGGTGGGGGACGGGGTCTATATACTATTGCTTTGTTAAACAGTCATGGGATCTAACCGCCTTTTAAATATTTGTGTTTATATCTATAGATTAGCGCCGCATTCAGCCTTCATCAGAGAAGCCTCTTATTACAGAGGGTGATTGTTAATACAGAAACTCCTAATTGGACAGAGTGTCAACAATAAGGGATGGTGGAGTGTTCGTCACTAAATGAGGCATCTATACGATCTCTTCCAGGGCTCGGGGCAGGAAGAATAAAAAAGCCAAGGGATGAAGAGGTGTGGAACAAAGGTTGTCTTCTGGATGTGACATAGTTATTGCACATTTTAACTCACCCTAGCTGCGGCTATCCTTATAAAAGCTGTGCGAGGTTGTGCTTCATCAATATCTCATCATGAATGGGAGTGGAGCGGTGAGTTCCCACCCCTTCCAGAGGGTCTATTGGTAATTAACAATTTCTTGAATTATGTGTGGGGGAGGCAGTCTGGGAGGGGGGAGGGGTCACTTTCTTCTGGGTGGTAGCCACTGATGGATTGTCTACACTGTAAATACCCACACTCATTCAAGCAACTCTAATTAAACTTAGTGGTTCATGAACAAATAGAAGACACGAAAATGAGAGAGAGGTCTACTGGAAGAAGAAAGGTGAAGAAAGAAGGAATGAGAGGGAGAAAGAGAGAGAGAGTAATGGGGTAAAAATGACTAAAGTTCATTATATACATGTGTGAAACTGTCAAAGAATTTTTAAAAAGCAAGCAGACAAACTGAATACAACCAAACAAAACCAAAACCCTTTCTCGCTATAAATTTGGTAGGTGTTCTTCTTCTGATGGCAGAGCATGATAGGGTGAACAGTGTTGTCTTGGCCTCTGCACACCACAAATGGGTGCATACACACGCTCATAAATCCTCTAAAATCTTCTATGATTTTTGAGTTTTTTTAATTAAATTTTAATTTTTATATTAATTACAGTTTATTCATTTTGTATTCCAGCTGTAGCCCCCTTTCTCATTCCTTCTCAATTCCACCCTTCCTCCCTCATCTCCTCCCATGCTCCTCTCCAAGTCCATTGATAGGGGAGGTCCTCCTCCCCTTCCATCTGACCCTAGCTTAGCAGGTCTCATCAGGACTGGCTGCATTGTCCTCCTCTGTGGCCTGGCAAGGTTGCTCCCCCCTCAGGGGGAGGTGTTCAAAGAGCTAGCCACTGAGGTCATATCACTGACAGTTCCTGTTCCCCCTAGTAGGAAATCCACTTGGATACTGAGTGCCATGGGCTACATCTGAACAAGGGTTCTAAGTTATCTCCATGTATGGTCTTTGGTTGGAGTATCAGTCTCAGAAAAGACCCCTGTGCCCAGATTTTTTTGGTTCTATGCCCTCCTTGTGGAGCTCCTGTCCTCTCCAGGTCTTACTATCTTCCCTTTTTTTCACAAGATTCCCTGCACTCTGCCTTAAATTTTTAAATTTTTCCTTCAACTTTTAGCTCAGTTCAATCAATGTTCCCATTTATACCTGGTGTAAAGTAAAACTTTTACTTCATCTTATCCTAGTGGAAGGCAGTCTTCTCAACATTCCTTACTAGACAATGCCTCCTTTTCTTCTAGAGTGTGGGAACATTTTTAGAAAGGTCAGAGAGCTCCAGTCACACCAAGTCACGTTTTAGTTCTGTATTGTACACCGTCTCCTGCCTGCTCCTGTGCGGGTCACCCTGTATTGATATCACTCCCCTGCAGCATTTCTGGGTAATTGTTAGCACAACTTGCCCTTCTTTGCTTTTCATTAGCAAACTGACTTAGCTATTCGGCAATAGATAATTATATGTGCATGCATGTCTTTATATTGAAATTGTGTTTTTTTTTAATAGGTGGCATATAACTGCTTAAAAAAAAAAACCAAAAAAAACCCAGTTTGATAACCTGAGCAATCTCAGTAACCATGACTACTGATGTAGTTGTATTCAAATCTTTCATCTTGACGTTTATTTCCTGTGTGCACCCTCTAATCTTTGTTCCTCTACCCTCCTTTCCTGCCTTCTTTTCTGCTTTTATTTTATGATCCCATCTTATCTCATTTGTTGCCTCATTGGTGGTCACTCTTTGTTATATTATTTTTGTCTAGCTTTAGGGTATAATATCCATCTTTAATGCACCAAATTATGTTACATTACTCATATATATATTGCAAGAATCTTACAACAGTGTGCTCCCATCTCTCTCCTCCAGGCCTTTGTAGTATTGTTGTCATATATTTTACCTCTAAACCTAACAACATATGGTTATTGCTTTTGCTTTAAGCAGCCCATTATCTTCATGTGAGATTTAAAAAATAAAAACATCTTACTATTTCCTCCTACAATTACTGTTTCTAGCTCTCATTTCTATGAGGAAATCTAATTCTCTGACTGATGTCATTGTCCTGTCTGTAGGACTTCTCTCTGATGCTCCTTGTAATATGAGTTTTCTGGTAATGGATTTCTTCTACTTTTGTTTGAAAAAACAGCTTTACTTTGTCTTCGGTTTTGAAAGATATTTTGTTAAATAATGAACTTTAGATTTACTTCTTTTAATATCTCCCCCATACATTAAAGATGTTGCTTCATGTTTTTGCTTACATTGTTTCCAGCAAGGAGTTTGTTGTTCATGCCTATGTCTGTTCGTCTATAACACTCTCCCAGACACAGGAAGAACAGCAACATACTGCTACTGACTGGGCCTCTTGATGCAGACCCCGGGTTTTGCTTCCCCTAGATTTCTCTGCCTCACCTTCTATCCTTTCTTCCCGGCCCATCTTTGTCCCTTTATGACTTCCTGCCAAGCCATAGAACAACTCTGTACCAGGGACCCCACAGATGCCACACTTGGCTGGGATCCAAAGAGGGCAGCCAAAACACAGAACAGCCACTCAAAAAGGCGAGACCAGATATTGTCAGACAGACTAGATGCACTTAAAACATCTTAACTCCAGATGCCTAGATCCAAGTGCAAAACCAAACATGAATAACCAAGACAATCTACCTCCTCTCGAAGATGGGAAGCCTACTGCCATAGTAGAAAACAAATTAGCTAAAGAACAAGGTACGGACTTCAAAATAGCAATTATTAATATGTTAGGAAGCTTTAAAAAGATATGAGTATTCATATATAATCATCAAGTTTATTGTTCTGGGTTTTTAATAAAATAAATGTTTTTTTCAGTTAATATATTTCCTCATATTATGTAATCAAATATATATACATATCTATATCAAACATATATATTGCTAAATAAAAATATAAATAAAAAAAAAAAAAAAAAAAAAAAAAAAAAAAAAAAAAAAAAAAAAAAAAAAAAAAGATATGAGTAAAGGCCTGAAGGAAGATCATAAAAATACAAACAGTTGAATGTAATAGTGAAAGTAACTCAAGATATGAAAGTAGAATTTAGCAATGAAACGGAATCACTAAAGAAAACCTGAACTGAAATAAAGATGAAAATAAAAAAACTTAGAATGGCAAACAAAAATCTCAGAGGTAAGCCTCATCGACAGAAAAGAGAATTCTAGGTCTTGAAGACAAGGCAGAAGAAATGAATATCTCCATCAAACAAAAATTAAATCTAAAACAAACCCCAAGAAATATGAAACGCTATGAAAAGACCAAACTTACAAATAATAATAAGTACAGAGAAAAAAAGAAGAAACCTATGTCAAAGGTACAGAAAATATTTTAAGCAAAATCATAAATGATACAAAAGGCTTACAAAACATAAAATAAGCAGGACCAGAAAAGAAATTTTCAATGATACATAATAATCAATGCTAAATGAACAGAACAAAGAAAGGATATTAAAATCTGGAAGGAAAGAAGACTAAGTCGTATATAAAGCAGGCCTATTAGAATAACACCTTACTTTTTAGTGGAGACTCTGGAGGCCAGAAAGGCTTAGATGTTCTACAAGCTCTGAGAGGCTGCAGATACCAGCCCAAACTACTATACCCAGCAAAACTATCAAGCACAATTGACAGAGGAAAAATATTTAACAATAAAAACAAATTTAAATAATCTCTGTACAGCAGTTCAGCTCTACAGATGACACTAGAAGAAAAACTTCAGTCTAAAGAGAAGGTTAACAAACCCTAAGAGGACACAAGGAAAAATAATCTCAGTACAGTTAATCAAAGGCAAAACCCACACAACCACAACAAAATAACAGGAATTAATAACACGCTCATTACTAACTCACAATGTTAATGGGTCTCAATTCCCCACTAAAAAGACACAGAATAGCAGACTGGATTAGAAAACAAAATACATTATTCTGTTGTATCCAAGAGACACATATCACCATCAAGAATAGACATCACTTCAGGGCAAAAGGATGGAAAAAGATATTCCAATCAATCAGATAGAACCAAGAAGCAAGCAGGTGATCCTGAAAAAATAGACATCAATTGAAAACTAATCAGAAGAGAGTAGGAAGGAGACTACATAATCTCCAAAGATTAAATCCCCCATGAGAATATTGTAATTGTTAACATCTATGGACCAAACACAAGGTCAACCAAGTTCATAAAACAAACACTACTATAGTAGCTAAAATCACATATCAATCCTAATACACTGATAGTGTGACAATAACTCACCCTCACCAATAGAGAAGTCATCCAGACAAAAGCAAAACAAAGAAATGCTGAAGTTTAAGTAACACATAAATCAAATAGACCTAACAGAAGATTTCATTAAAACACTAAAGAATATATTTTCTTCTCAGCAACCCATGGAGCTTTCTTTAAAATTAATCACATTTTAGCATAAAGAGCAAGTCTCAGCAGATACAGGATATATAAAATAATACCCTCCATCCTCACAGATTGAAGCTGAATATAAACAATAGAAATGACAAAATAAGAAATATGCAAATTCATGAAAGCTGAACAACTCACAAGCGAATGAAAATTTGGTCAAGACAGAAATAAAAAGAAAAATTAAAAACTTTCTAAGAATTGAATGAATGAAAACACAACATATCAAAATGTATGGAAGACAATAAAGGCAAGTCTAAAAGTCAAGTTTACAGCTCTAAGTTCCTACAGAAAAACACTGAAGAGCTCTCTTCATAATAACTTTAATGACACACTTTGAAGCTCTAGAAAAAACAAGAAGAAATAATACCCCAAAATAATAGATAGGAAGAAATAATTAAACTTATGGGCTGAAATCAATAAAATACAAACAAACAAACAAACAAAAACAATGCAAAGAATCAATAAAATAGTTGGTTCTCTGAGAAAATCAACATAATTGACAACCCTCTTGCCACATTTACTGAAATATAATGAAGTTACAAATTAATAAAGTTAGAGATTAAAGGAAGATGTTACAACAGGCACCGAGGAAATTCAGAGTAATTATTAAAAAAAAATACTTTAAAAATCTGTGTTCTACCAAACTTAAAAACCTAAAAGAAATGAATAAATTTCTTGATATATATGACCTCCCAAGGTTATAACTGTCTTTAACTTCAGTTGCAGGGAATCTGATGCTCTAGTCTGCTCAACATGGGCACCAGACACACATGTAGTATACAAACTTACACACATAAGCCAACAGTCATACATATAAAATAATAAACCGTGAAAAAAATAACATAGGGCTAGATGGATTCAACCCAGAATTCTATCAGACTTCAAAGAACTAACACCAATACTTCTCAAATTATTCTTCAAAAAACAGAAACTGAAGAAACTTTTAAAACTTTTTACGAAATCACTGTTATCCCAATACCAAAAGGACCCAACAATAACAATAAAAAAGAAAATTATAGACCAGTATCATTTATAAATGCAGAAGTTCTCAATAAATACTTACAAACCTAATCAAGAGCACATTAAAAAGATTATCCACCTTGACCAAGTTGGCTTTATCTTAGAGATGCAGTGATGGTTCAGCATACATAAATCCACTACACAGACGGAAAGATGAAAACCACATTATCGTCTCATTAGCTGTGGAGGCCTTTGACAAAATTCAGCATCTCTTCATGATAAAAGTCCTGGAGAGACATACTTCAACATAATAACAATAATTTATAGCAAGCCCACAGCCAACATCAATCCAAACAGAGACAAATCTGTGCCATTTCCACAGGAATGGCAGAAATAAGGCAAGGATGTCCATTTCTTCAATATAGTACTTCAATTATTAGCTAGAGCAATAAGACAACTGAAAGAGATCAAGGGGATACAAATGGGAAATCAATGTGTCTTTATTTGTAGATAATTTTATGATTTTGTACGTAAAAAAAGCCTACAGTTTCCACCAGAAATTTTCTACACTGTTAAACACTTTCTGCAAAGTATCAGTGTACAGAGTTAACATTCAAAACTCAGTACTGAAAGAGAAATCATGAAAACAGTACCTTTTACAATAGCCTTATGTTGGGATAACTAACCAAGCATGTGGAAGACTTGTATAAGCCAAACTTTAAGACACTGAAGAAAGAAATTGAACAAGACACCAAAAGATTGCTAGGATTAATTTCGTAAAATTATCCTACCAAAAGCAATCTACAGATTCAGTGCAATGCCCATCAGAATTCCAACACAATTCTTCACAGACCTTGAAAGGACAATTTTCAGCTTCATAGGGAAACACAAAATACCCGGGACAGCTAAAACAATCCTGAATAATAAATGAGCTACTGGAGGAAGCACTTCCCAGATTTCAAGTCGTACTACTAAGCTATAGCAATAATAACAGCATGATGCGGGCATTAAAAACAGACATGGTGATAAGCAGAGTCAAACTGAAAATCCAGATATAATTCCTCTACTTATGGACATCTGATATTTTACAAAGAAGCCAAAAATACTCACTGGAGAAAAAAAGAGCTTCTCTGCTAAATGGCGTTAGTCAAATTGGATAACCGCATGTAGAAGAATGCAAATCGACCCATAACTGTCATCCTGCACAAAACTCAACCTCAAACGGATCTCAGTTAAGACCAGATGTCCTGAATGTGAGAGAACAGAAAGTGGGGAATAGTCTTCAACTCATTAGCACAGACAAGGACTTTCTGAACAGGACTAAGACCAACAACTAAAGAAGAGAATGTCACTACACAAAAGGTTTCTGTTTGACAAAGGACACCGTTATTTGAGCAAAGCAGCATCTTATAGAATGTGAAAAAAACCTTACCAATTATGCATCTGATAGAGGATTAGTTTCTAGACTGTACAAAGAAAAAAACTGAACATCAAGAAGGCAAATAACCCAATTTTTAAAAATGGGAATACAGAACTAAACAAAGTTCTCAAAAGATGAAATGACTAAGATATTCTTTAGAATGTTCAGCATCTTTAGATATCAAGGAAATGCAGATTACAATTACTTTGAGATTTTATCTTATCCACAAATGACTAAGATCAATGAAATAAATGACAGCACCTGCTGGGGAGGATTCGGGGAAGGGGGAATACTTATTCATTGCTGGTGGGAGTGTAAACTGGCACAGACACCGTGGAAATTAGGGTGAAAGTTCCTCAGAAAGCTGAAAAACAATCTAACACAAAATTCATCTATACCACTGTTGGGCATATACCCAAAGGACTCTGCGTGTCACTACAGCGATACTCATAGGCTCATCCATATTCATTGCTGCTCTATTCAGAATAGCCAGAAATTGTAAACAGCCTAGATATCCATCAACTGATGACTGGATAACAAAAAGATGGTACATTTACACAATGGGATATTATTCAGCTGTTAAAAAACGAAATTTGCATATACATGGGTAGAGCTAGAAACAGTCATCCTGAGTGAGGTAACCCAGACCCCAGAGACAAATATTCCATGTGTTAGCTTTTCAGCTGTAGGGATCTGTGCTTCAATCAGAAGAACCATTGAGCTTAAGTATCTAGTAAGGGACCAGGTTGAGGGGAAGAACTCTTCCAAGCAAAGGGAAAAGAATATAGTGTTACGGAAAAACAGACTAGGGGAAAGTTAGAATAGGAAGATTAAATATGGAAGGCAATGGGATAGAAGGGTAAAGGAGAATGTGTAGAGATAAAACTAGCACTAAAGGCCTTTTGAAACCCATATACAAACCAGGCATGGTGGCACATGCCTTGAATCCCAGATTGGGAGAGAGGGGTAGGCAGATCTCTGTGAGTTCAAAGCCAGCCCGTTCTACATAGTGAGTTCCAGGATGGCCAGAGCTATATAAGAAAGAAAGTTAAATGGTGTTACCGTATAATGGGAAAGCCAATGTACCAACTGGACATCTTATGCCACCAAGTAACTTTCAGTGACAGGAATGGGTCACATCTTGTTGAGTGTTTGGCCAAAGGATCCCATAGACCCCACAGAAACAGTGCAGGCTGTTTACAAGGTTATGACTACTCTCCATACCCGATGGTGAAATCCTAGTGCTAAAGATATCATCAAACATGAGGGGGAAAAAGCTGGTGCTCAACTAGGAGCTTCACTCCTCCTGACTGGCATTCATACTCTGCCCACCAGAGGAAAAAGAAAATCATCAACATCACCAAGCTATAAAACCTGTGACCTACAACAGTGACTGGCCTGTAAGACATTCTGGTGCGATAAGGTGTGTGTTTGTGTGTGTGTGTGTGTGTGTGTGGTACACAGGTGCATAGTTGGGTTCATCCACAGCACACATGTTGAGTCAGAGGACAGCCTATGAGAGTTGGTTTTCTCTTCCCACTGAGTGAGTCTTGGCCAGCACCTTTGTTTCACCAGCTCATAACTGCTTTCTATTCTTCTTCCTTCTGCTGTCTGTCAGTCCATCAGTTTCTTTTTGTACTTCCTAAAGACCCTTTGACCTTATTTCCTAAATCTGTTGAATCTTTAGTTTCTGTTGAATCTTTAGTTTCTCCTGATATATTTTTAATTCACCAGCGATTTCTCCTGTTTTTCTCCAATGCTTCTTTCTATGGTCCTGTGTTCTTATTTATATGTATATCTTATTTACCTAAAATATTAATTATACTTGTAAGCATTTCTTACATCTACTTGGTCTTATCTTCCAAATAGCCCTGTGAGATCATTTATTTGATTTCTAAAGTTTATGTTAGATTCTTTGTTTTGCTGTAGCTAATCCTTGCTTTCTCATTCACATTTAAGAAGAAATGCTTAAAATCTAATTGGAAGTACTATTCCATTTATATAACAGTAAAAGTTGAGTTTATACAGAGTAAATGTGACCAAATTGTATACTCACCCTTATATCTCTCATTCTAAGTACCTAAAGGAAATGAAAGAAAGAAACAGAGAAAGAAAAGGAAAGGAGAGAGAGAGAAAGACAGACAGACAGAAGGGGTGGCTCTGAGGGGCTAGGCATGCCACTCAGATGGTAGAGGGCTTAGCATGCATAAAGCTCTCGCTTCAGCTTCTAGCATCACTGTTTCTCCAGAGGCAGAGACACGAGGATCAGTTCAGAGTGAGCCTTGGTTACATGGTAAGTTTGAGGCCTGCCCTGGCTACAACAGACCCATTCTCAGAAACAACAAAAACAAAAAAGACATTATCTAACTTTTGTATGGTTGAGGGAATCTTATTTTACTTTTACAAAAAAAAAAAAAAAAGCCAGTTATGAATTTTGAGTCACAGTCTTTTTCTGTGACATGTTCACACAATCATCACATGAGCCTCTGGCATCAAGAGTAGCTGTTACCTGGTCTGTGTCCACCTTGTTCTAGGACATCTGCAGGTGCTAACAAAATGAGTCTTTTTCTTTCTTTCTTTCTTTTTCCTCCAAAATATTTTCAAACAAAGCCATTTTACCAGGTCTTTCTCCAAAAAAAGGATGAGGATTCCACGAGCTTCTATTCTGCCTGTGTTCATGGCTAGTGCCTCCCACAGAGTCATGAGGCTGGCCACTGACCTTCATAACACACCCAGCAGCTGAAGAAACACCCAACCACAGAATCAATGTTTGCAGCACTGAGGATGGACTCAGAGGCCTGCACAAGCTAGGCCCAGACCTTTTATGGAGTAGTGAAAACCACAAAGTCCTTTCTCCTGGGAACATGATTAAGCACTCAGAGGCAAGGCTCCAGGGAGATGGAAAGAGAGACAGGCCTGCTCAGGGTTCTGTGTGCATAGGCTCCATCTGTCTCTGTGACCTCCCCAAGGCTCTGCACAAGTCTGTTTGCACAGGGGGATATTTGGTGTTGGTAAGGGAGGAGCAGGGTTAGTTTTGAGTTTAGGAGTAACAATAGGCTGTCTTTGTCCTGTAGCATGATGATCCTGTGGTAGAAAGATTTTGAAGAAGGGATGGAGGAGCAAACACAACTGGTAGGCTCCAGTGGGTTTTGCTACAGCCTATCTATGGGTCCAGTGAGAAATGTTCCCCATAGGCTCATGTGTTCAAACATTTGGTCCCTAGCTGATGGCTGTATTTAGGAAGGCTGTGGGTACTTTAGGACATGAAGTCTGGCTGAAGGAAGTAGGTTACTCAGGGGAAGGCCTGGAGATTTACTGTTAGGCCCTGCTTCCTGCCTCAGTCTTTCCTTGATTCCTGACTGACATCCCAGTGTGGCTTCATACTCTGGCATTGTCATGGAGCAGCCTGCCACCATGCTTCTCTGCCCCAAAAGTTCTTCCTGTCATCATGGACTGTAGCTCCTTAAACTGTGAAACAAACTAAATATTTTCTTTCCTAAGTTGTTTCTTTTTTTTCCCCACCAGTGCAATAAGAAGAGCAACAAATACACTAGCACAGTCTCATGTTCCAGAGATTGGGCTGTGAAAACCTTTAGGGTACTGCCTACCATAGACCCTTCCCAAATTGCTTATCGACAGGTTTTAGGCATATGGATTGGGCCAGAAGCCAGAGAAGCAAAGTTAACAGTAGGACCTGGAAAACCAAGAGAGGAAGGATTTGATCTCTGTAGAGCTGCAGAGTGGTCCCTGTGCTTCGGCTTCATTTCTATAGCTGTGATAAAAATTCTCTGACAAAAAGAAACCTAGAGAAGGGAGGATTTATGTGAGCTCACAATTTCAGGTTACAGTCCATCACGGAAGTAAGTCATCCTGTCAGAAACCTAAAACCAGTCACATCACAGCCACGGTCAAGCGCAGGGAGAAATAAACGCACGCAAGGCTACTGCTCGCCGGGCTCTCTCATATGTAACTCAGGACCCAGGGAATGCTGCCACCACCGTGAACAGTCTCTTCTGTGTTAATTAGAATAATTAAGAAAGTCCTTCACAGGTAAGGCCACAGGCCAACACAATCCGGACAACTGTTCCTTTGGACTCTTCCCAGGTGTTCTGGGCTGTGTCCAGCGAACAATTATCACGTTAACCCAATTGTGGCAGCATATACTTTTAATCTCAGCACTTGGGAGGCAGAATTGGGTGGATCTCTTTGAGTTAGAAGATAGCATGGTCTACATAGAGTTACAGGGCAGTCAAGACTACATAGAGCCCCATTCTCAAAAACAAAAACAAAACAATAACAAAAAAAAAAACAATAAATAAAACTAACCATTACACCCACTCCGAAGAAAATAAATACTAAGTCCAACGAGAAAGGTGCAAGGAAAGCCGAGACAGCTTTGCACTGTACCCAGCCAGGCTGTGCATTAAGGATCTGGTTGGAGGGGCAACAACCTGAGTCTCTTCCTTCTTCCTAAAGAGATTCAGTCACACTCCATGGACCCTGTGCGTGTGGTGGTAAATTGTCAACTGCCAACCAGTGATGACAAGCCTTTGGCCCATCCAAGCATGGTGGTTCTCCTGACTAGAAGGCTCACAGGGTCAGAGGAGCTGTCACAAAGAGTAAAAAGCCTCGCATCTCCTCTCCTGTGGTCATCAACAAGGCTGTATCGATGGATGTCGGTCATGTGCCCTCTGTATAAGAGCAGGAAAAAATGCTAGACAAGGGATTCTATCACATTGGTTTTATTTTCTCTTTCAAGACATGGGGAATGTTTAACCTCACATGTCCGGGTTAATTGTGTCTGAAAGAAGGAAAAGCAAAATGACAAAGCAACAACAGACACACTTTCTAAATGGTTCACGCATAGAGCTCGGGGACCATTCTTAAGCATGAGATGCCTTTTTGTAAAGGAAGGTTTTTGGCCAAGCTTGCCGCCATCAAAGACAACCCATTTGCAGCCATTGCCGACGCACACTCATCCACACTTGCTGCTGCTTCTCTGTTTGCTGAAATGTCTCCAATTCATGGCTAATTGGGAAATTATTTCCAGATACTCTCCCTTTGATGTTCCTCACTGGTGTATTTTCTGTAGTGTATAATTGCTGTGTTATTGATGTGACATAATCTTGGTACTTAAGGGGTGGCTCAGTGGCTCAGTGGGTAAAGGCATTGGAAGCAAAGTCTGGGGATCTGAGTCTGATTCCCAGTGTCTACATGGTAAAAAGAGAGAACTGACTCCTACAAGTTGTCTTCTGACCTACATACACACACACACACACACCAAATAAATGCAAAAAAACAAACAAAACAAAACAAAAAACAGCTTAGATTTTGGTATAATGTTTTACTGCCTAGCAACACTTTATTGTTTGCATCTTGATGTGTATAGGTGTGTGTCCATGCACGAGTCACACTTGCATTTACATATTCACATAAAGGAGTCAACTAAACAATGTTTTATTTCCATACTGTAGTGGTTAGTTTTAATTATCAACCTAACACAACCTACAGTCACCCAGAAGAAAGTTTAAATGAGGAACAGCCTAGATAAGGTGGCCCTATAGGTTATCTTGATTGTTAACTGGGGCAGGAAAACCCACTGTAAATGTGGGGGCACCATCCCATTTGCTGGGCTATGAACTGAGAGTGAAGAGAGGGGCTGGAGAGATGGCTCCGCAGTTCTGCAGCCCTGAGCTCAATCTCCAGCAAGCATAATGGGATCTGAGGCCCTCTCCTACCCGTTGCCGCCCTCTGTCACCCAGGCATACATGCAAATAGAGCACTCACGTACATAAAACACATAAATAAGAAATCCTTTTTGAAGAGTGGAGAGAGCTGGCAAAGAGCAAGTGAGAAGACAGCGTGGAAGCGCTTGTTTCTCTCTGTTCCCCAAATGTGGGTGTGGTATGACTGACTGCCTGAGTTCCTGTCTTGAATTTCTTGAAATTATGGACTGTAATCTGGAACCGTAACCCAAACAACAGCAGCAGAAATGAAAGCAGAACATGGACTCAGATGGCTTTTTTTTTTTTTTTAAAGAATTGTGGAACTAGAGTGAGTGTGAGGAAGACGTGAGTGTGGGGTGACTCAAAGCAGGCAAGGCACTGAAGCGTTTTCCTCTTTCATCCAATTCTTATTTTATGCTGGAAACCGAGGCTGTGACACAGATTGTGCTCCTATGTCACCCAGTTTCTGAAGACAAGCCAACTCATCTCCTGATTTGTGTAGGCTGTCTTCAGGGAGTGCAGAGACAGGAGCCTCGTGGGTGTCTAGGGTTCTATACCAGCCCTGTTTCATTTAATAAACTCCGTCTCTACTTCATCCTGGCTCACCCTGAAATTCTTTCATATGTTGAGGCCAAGGATATGGTTTTACTTGAGTCAAGGTCCCTAAAAGACCAAGGCAATGCCCTAGGCATTGATGTAGTTGATGAGTGGAACTATGCTGTCTTCATGTCTGTTGCCACTGGCAGGAGGAAAATGAGGGCTTTGGACGCCAGTGAAGCTCATCTC
Source organism: Meriones unguiculatus (assembly GCF_030254825.1). Taxonomy (NCBI): domain Eukaryota; kingdom Metazoa; phylum Chordata; class Mammalia; order Rodentia; family Muridae; genus Meriones; species Meriones unguiculatus. The sequence continues at coordinate 63,371,885 of NC_083350.1, read as the reverse complement.
CGGGCTCTCACTGTTGGCTGTGCTGCTGGCCTTCATGGGAGCCTACGGCCTGATTTGGAGCACTTCTCAAGATTCGTGGTTGATCGTGAGCCTAAAACTCTCGACAGGTTGGGGAGCCATTCTGGGAATTGAAATATCTGTTTTCTCTGTCCTCTACTTTCATTCAAAATGAGGTTTCTGTCTCCAGTTTCTTTGCTGGGGGAGAGCTTGGGAACATATAAAGGTCCCTATGTACTAAAGGAAAAATGTAACAATCAGGGAGAGCAATGGCAAGGCCAATGACACACAGAGAAATAGATGGGTTCATCTCTGACTGGGTGAAAACTTTAGGTCTGTAACAGCACCAATTGTGGCTTGTGACCATGGCGCTGCTGAAGGAAAGCCACGCCAGGCTGAAATCCAGGGACTCTGAAACGGAGCTTTGTAGTGGCTTGCAGGTTTCCACTGGCCATTTCTTTAAAAGCTGAAGGCTTACAATTAAAATAGCAATGTGTCCAATTATTTCTGTGCCCTGTCTGAAAGGCTGTAGCTGCTAATGAAAATCACATGTCTCGGCTGCACTTCTTTCTGTTTCCAAGCAAGTTGCCCCACAAGAGAAATTCCTTCTATTCAGCAAAGCTCAGAAAACCACACTTCCCTCTCATTTTTTGGCTACTGTGGTTGCCTACTGCCTTTTTCGAGTCCCAGCTATGGACTGCTCGCAAACATCCTGGAAAACGTTTTCACTTCTCTCTGTGTTCCTTCCTTTATAAGACATGATAGGGTGATAGGATGTCAATTTATATGTCAAAGAACTAGATCAGAAGACTGGAAGTATTCAGTCCCAATCAGGTTCAATTTACCAGGAGCAACAGGCGAAGAGCTGGACCACTGTCACTTAGGACATGGTTAGGCTACGGGAAGAGGCAATCAGGTGGCCAGGAAAGAGCAGTCTTGGGAACAAGTTTATCCACTATATGAATGAGTTCCAATGACATGGTGACAACACACTCTGAAAAAGGGAGAGTTTTAGATGGGCATGGTGGCACATGCCTATAATCCCAGCATTCAGGGAGGCAGAGGGAGACGATTGCCGTGAGTCCAAGGCCAGCCTGGTTTACAAAGTGAGTCCAGGACAGCCAAGGCTACACATAGAGAGAGAGAGACGGTAGGCATGCATCTACCCAGCACATGGCTGGAAGTCAGAGAAGTCATGGGAGTCGGCTCTCAACTCCCATCATGTGAGACCAGGGATTGAACTCAGGTGCTCGTCTTGATGTCAAGCTCTAAGCTATCTTGCCAGCCCAAGATGTCAATTGGCCACTCTGCTTACCTATATGCATGATCCATCAAGCTACACAGCTTTCCATTCACACAACTTTTGTCTCAATTCCTCCACTTCCAAGTTTCTCTCCTTCGGTTTCTATGAGGGAAGAAATTTTTAAGAAAATGTCTTCCTCTACACCTAGCAGGTTATATAGGTTAGAACTCACTATTTAGCGTGGGCAGGCTTACAACTCAATATAATCCTCCTGCCTCTCCCTCCCGAGTGCTGGAATTAGAAGCATGCACCATCACGTGCAGCTGTAGTGCTTGCGTACCTTCAATGAGTCTTCCAAACGCCTTTTCCTGTTTAAAAAAAAAAAAATGCTTTAACTATTATTCTGGGTCCTTCACATTTCGTATGCACTTTGGGTTGGCTGGCCAGTAGGATTGTGATTAGGACTCTGTTAAATCTACAGGACATTTTAGTGAGAGCTGCATTTTTGGGTTGAGACAGGGTCTCTCTGTGTAGCCCATGCTTGCCTCAAATTCATGTCCATCTTCATGATTCAGCCCTCTGAACACCAGGATTCCAGGTGTACATTGCCACCTCTGCCAGCTAAGGACGTTTTTGGTAACAGTGGTTTTTAAATCCACATAGACAAAACAGTGCTCCATTTATTTAGGCCTTTAATTTTTCTCACACTTTATAATTTTTACCACACAAGTTGTGAGTTGGGGGGGGGGAGGCTTTTTTGTGTACCTTTTTTTTGCACACACATGTGTGCGGTATGTGCACACGTATGTGCATGGGCATTTGTTCATGCATGCGTGCATGTGTGGAGGCCAGAGGCTGATGTCAGGCATCCTCTTCTATCACTCTCCACTTTACTTTTTGAGGCAGGGTCTCTCATGGAACGTTCACCACGTCAGCGGCCCCCAGGCTCTGCTTTTCACCAGCGACCTGGTGTTACACACACAGATTTGCACTGACATATCCAGATTTCTTGTGAACGTTGGGGTTCAGAACTCAGGGCCTCATGCTTGCACAGCAAGTATTTTATCGACTGAGCCACCCTGCACCGCTAGGACCCTCCTTCAGTTAACCTTCCACACACACCCCTCCCACTTCAGAAGTCCCCAAGATCATCTGCAACTGAGGGGCAGCAGGGGAGGGGCTATAGCCGTACTCTCAAGGGAGGGTCTAGCTGTTCCCAGTGATAATATCCCATCACCCCCAGCATAGACCTAGCTATTACTGCATTGCAATGCATTACTTGTTGCCATGACTCTGAGATCACCACAGCAATCTCTGCTCCCTGATGGCCAATGGTCACAGCAGACCTACAGGAAATTGCTAGCCCACAACACCTTTTCTCATGTGAGCTGATCACTTCCCATGCTCTGTTACACTGTCAGCAAGCTGACTATCTCACTGAAGGACTTCTTTTAGTAGATTTTTTAGTGGTAGGTTAAGTCAGGACTATTAGCAAAAGAAGTATGTCATTCCTTATTTATCTGACAATGTGTTTGGATGTTAGTTTTGCTGGATATAAATTTATTTGGATACTTTGAGATGCCATGCAGGGTTTTTAACTGTTGCTTCTCTACAGATGGTTCTTTCCCGTTTTCAACTTTTTGCTTTACTTTTTGTTCTTCACAATTTGATGCAATCAGGTGAAGACTTCTTCATGCTTTTCCACTTGGAATTTATGGGGACTCTTTTGTTTTAATTAAAGCAAATGCTTTGCTTTATGCAGAGCAACCTAGCATATACATATAACACTGTAATGTTATACTATTATATACATTGGTCTGATGCATTTTTAAACAGAAAAGAAAAAAAAAAAACCTCAGATTATAGAGCCCTCCCCCAAAACAAATTTCTTTTTAAAAAGATCAGTTTTCCTCAGTGGGCTAATGTGATACATGTGATCAGTGGCTAGTCATGTCTCATTTCCAGTGCACTAGTGGCTACTGGGATTAAAAAGAAAGCCCAGCTTTGGGTTTCTGAACCCCAAATTAATGCTTTTCATTCAAATAAGAGGAGTGCTCAGCCAATGCGTCTTGGCATTTCTTCCAATCTCTTCTTGAGATTGTTTGCAGCTGGTGGGCTCAGTCTACTCCATAAACTCCAAGCCTCCCACTTTCCTCTCTTTCCTCGTTGTTTTTCAGGGTAAGAGTTCATCTACCTGAAAACTCACTAAAATTTAGGAACTTCAAGTCTGCTCCTGACCCCTCTCAATCAGAGTTTCTCTTTGCTGTGAAAAAATTTCAACTCTAGACTTTTCCATGTGGTTTTTCAAAACTCTTATTTCTTTATTGATATTTCTACTTCTTCAGTCATTTTCATAATATTTTCCTTAAATTCTTTAAACATGGTTTTCTTCAATTTTTTTTTCAACATATTTCAAATAGCAGCTTTCATATGTTTGCTGAATCCAGCATCTGGAACACTCAAAGACAGTTTCCATGGACTTTCTCAGAAAGGTGCACAGTTGGTCTTCTTGTATAATTTGTGAAGGGGCAGTTTCCTAGGTCCAGCCATCTCAGAAACAAGTTCCATCTTTCTGGCAAGGTCAAAACTGAGTTTATATTCCCAGGCCCTGGAATCCAACTGCTATTGTGCTTCTTCAGGTGTTTTCATGTTTGTCTGTTAACTTGTAAAGGATGTAAAGAGGCAAGTTGCCATTATCTATCATCTAAGCTAAGGCACACAAGTTGTAAATGTGTTGCCTGCCTTGACCTAATGCTTTCCCACTCCTTTGTTCCCTTATCACTCTAAATTCCAGGCCAATGTCCAAAAGAAGACATGACTGCAAAGAACCAAGTCGAGGGTCCTGAAACCAGGAGACCTGGAAAGACCCAGTCAACCCTTGCTTAACCCCTGTGTCAATGCAACAACAGCCCACACCCCATGTCTGTTCCCATCCTTTAAAATGTCATATAATCTCCCTTTGGGGATGTAGTTCAGATCCTCAAATGGCTGCCTCCCTGTGTGAGCAGAAAATAAAGCTTACATGCTAAGCTTCTGTCTCTGAAAGAAGTTTTCTCAGCTTCCACCCTAAACAGTTCACAAGTTTTTGTTAAGATGTGGATGTAGAGGAATGTTAATTCAGAACGTGGTTATTCTGGTAGGAGATCACATCCAAACACCTTTTAGGTCTGTGTGATCTGGCTGGAATACAAACATGCCTTTAATCCAGGAGACAAAGGCAAACAGATCTCTGAGCTCAAGGCTAGCTTGGAATAGAACACGTTTCAGGTAAAGAAAAGCTTAGGCCCAGGTGTGGTGGTACATGCATTTAATCTCAAGCAATAAAGGTAAAGTTAGTTTGTAGAAGGAAGCACCCATGTTTGACAGTGATGTCTAATTGAGTGGCAGAAACAGTGACGAATCAGAGAATGATAGGATACACCCAACTCTCACAAGAAGGGAGAGGAAAGGGAAGCTACTCAATGGACAAAGCAGATAGAGAGGAGTCAGATTTACCGGGACAATAATAGATTGTAGAGAGAAAAACAAGCTAGACACAGATGAAGACAGAATGAGCCAGAGAATGAAAAGGAACCGGAAGACTAGGGCAGGTGCTGGAGTTAGTTTGAGACCAAGCAGTAATTCAGAGGCTGAGAGAAAAGCCAGGTTGAATAAGTCAGCTGGGAAAGGAGTTTGAGCCAAAACAGCTGAGTTGAACCAGCCAGCCCAAGATGCTTCTTTCCTACTGGTGAACTCCTCCTCATGCCTTCTCTTTCTCCCCTCCTCTTCCTTCTTCTCTTTCTTCTGTCCATGCTTCCATTGGAAGTCCAGCCTTCCTCTGTCCGGTGATTGGCTGTTCTTTTTATTAACCAATTAGAGATAATTGGGGAGCATTCTTTATACAACATTGATACAAGAGATTATACAATAATCATGGCAATGCCCATGTTCCGATTGTAACCTGATCTCAGAACACAAAAATCAGCATCTAAATACAAACTAAATAAGACTAAACAATAAATAGAGGGCACAGACAAAGTCAGGAAAAGTTCCACAAACCCCTACAATTTCACTTGGGCTGACATGGTTTTTGTCTATTCATTTGTTTGACTGACTTTCTTTTTAGTTTTTTTTTTGTTTTGTTTTGTTTTTTTTCATCTTTTAGGAACTTTATGTTCCTTCCACTTTTTTCCTCTTTTGTTCAAGTATCTTCAGAGCAGCTCAGGACTACTCAGTAGTGGCTCCAGCCCACTTAGTGATGTGCACTGTGTGGGCTGCTGATAGTCCTCAGTGGCTGGCTGGACAAGCCAGTGTTCAGTAGGGAACTGCTGGATGGATACAGAGGGCATCAGACTAGTCAGCCAGCTCTGAATGAGTATCAATGAACTCAGGAGCTGGCAATTCCATTCACCCTGGAATTCTTCCTTGGTCACAGCCTCGTCTGCAGAAGCCTGCTCCTCCTTCTCAGTTTCCTCTGAGTCCCTGTTGAAGTAAAGACCAGACATAATCTCTCATGGTGCTCAATAAGATAGTGCCATGTATTTGGAGTACTTCCCAGGCCAGCATCCACTACATCAGATCCAAGGAGTGAGCTCCTTGTTGTTGCATGGGATAGAATGTCCACAGAGCGCAGAGGAGAATCTGTGTTGCACAGAGCAATGGTGGCAGGTTGAAGTAAGAGGCCTCTGTGAGGGGCTGGTGGTCAGCCCTGGGATCAGTCACCACTAGTAGCCTTGGCTCCTTGAAGGCTGCTTGGATTTGGTTAGTAAAGGTCCCACGTGGGAAGCATCCAGCAATGGGATTGCCTCCTGTGGTAGCAGTGAACTTCAGCAGTGAACTGACCAGCATTTCTGGAGGAGATGACACTGACATCAGCAGGTGCTCAATGGCAATGATAGCCTGAGCTGCAAGCAACAGCTTCTGCCAGGTCCTCTTCAGGTTTATGATGGAGAAACAATCACTCTTCCTTTTGTAGATATATTGCTCCATCTGGAAGTCAGGGTTGGTGCCTCTTAAGTGGGTTCCTGGGGCAAGGAATTTGAGGACACTCTCCTCCTTCATCTGTGTAAGTTTCCCTTTAAGATACGATGGGCTCATAACCATCTATAGTGAGATCTGTGTGCAAGCTGAATGCTGTATAGATAATAAATAAATAAATCTTAAAAAAAAAAAGATACGATGGGAATCAAGAACGACTCCACAGGGACTGTCCCCAGGCAGCGTGGAAAGCTTTGCTGAGTTTCTGGATTTGTTGCTCAACGATTCCATTCTATTTGTTTTGAGAGGGGTGGCTCTGCCGACCACTTCACTTCCATAACAATTAGTTTCAGCTACATGTGTTCCCAAAGAAAAACGGTTGTTTTAGAGCATTTGGATATGAAGAGGTGGTAAAAATTAAGGTTAAATTTAGCAAATTTAAGGTTAAATTTAGCAATAGTGTGACCTTGACATTTCACTCTCAGAAACCAAAAGTGTTCTTCAATAGGCATGAGCTTATGCTCAAGATCTGAATCTTTGATTTGAAAATAAATACATAAATAAATAAATAAATAAATAAATCTACTTGTCCAAACAGCAAGAGTTTCATATTTTCCAAGCAGGAAGTATTTAATTTAGCAACAAGCATATACATTAACTAGAGCCCAGATTAAAGAATTCCAAATTCAATTTTGACCTTGTTTGTTACAAAGGCTGATATAAATGTTTTCCTGGCATCCTGTGAGAGGTGGGAGGCCTTCTGAGGTCATGATTTATGTATTTTCCATCCTCACCAAAATGGGAAAGCTGCTGAGGTCAATGCAAAGTTCTCAGCCTGACCGCTTCCTTTGGGTCCCTTCCAGCCCATGTCTCTTTGCCTGAGCATTCCTTCTGCAGCTGGTACAGCATGAAAGGAGGGTTGGGAGGCTATCCACGCCTGGCTTAGGACCCTCAAAACATCAGGGACAGGGCATCTGCAGAAGAAGACGCCCTTTCTATTGGAAGCACCGCATGCTTCGCTTCACTGTTCCCTTCACTTGGAACACTCCGTGCTTTTTTACCCCCCCCCCCCCCCGCAGATGCTGGTTTTTAGGCCAGAGCCACCCATTTCACCCTGGCCTCTCTATCCTGGAAGGGCTCCATGGCTCATATTTGACTCTCTGAGGCCAGAGGCGTTTAATGGTCTGCTTACCTCTGTTCCCATCTTGATGATTCTCAGTCCTGGTCCTTTGTGTCCTCACCTTGCCCTCCTTAGCCAAGGAGACACCGTGTCTCCCTTGTCACTCCACTACTCAAGACCTACATGGCTCCCAACAGGCTACTCAAACCAGTCAAGGTTCTGCTGACTCCTCATGACCTGATCTACTTTCCAGCTGGAAGAGTGAGAGAAAAGGGTGAAGACGAGGTATTTAGACTGTCAAGAATTCACTACTAACTAAAGACAATGCCATTGTCTTTAGGAACAGAAACTTTTTTTTTTTACTTAAAAAATAGTTGTCATGGGGCTGGAGAGATGGCTCAGTGGTTAAGAGCGCTGTCCGCTCTTCCAAAGGACCTGGGTTCAATTCCCAGCACCCACATGGCAGCTCATGTCTGTAAGGCCAGTTTCAAGGGATCTGATACCTTCACACTAAATACACATAAAATAAAAATTAAAAAAAAATAGTTGTCATGTATGTGTTAGGCTACCTCACTTGGGCCTGCAATACTCACCCCAAGAGTCATAGACTATCTAACAAAACCCTCAATAGCAAACATGAGAAGCCAGCTTTTTAGTTGTTGCTCAGGGTTCTCTAAGAGACTATCATTTGGTTGCCTCTCAGAGGTTGAAGGTAAGTTCCAATTGTGAAGACAACATGGAATTCAGATCTAAAACCTAGAGGATCAGAGCTGGATCTGATCTGAAAGCCTCCTCCCTGAAGATTGGCTCTTACAGTATTGGAAGATGCTGTGCAAGCTTTCAAGGAAAGGCAGCAACCAGAGGTCCGACCCAGCTGCAATGCTGAAGAACTACAATGACCATCATCACATGATAACCCTGCAGGTGTGGTCGTGGCACTCATATCCTGATGGTAACCACCAGCTCTCTAACCTGACTTACAACTCACTCAACAAGAGGGAAGCCATGCCTGGTACTGAAAATGTAACTATCCAGGGCTAGTGAAGTCATGGATCTTAGAGGAGAACCTTACACTGCCACTTCACTAAACCAGCACAATCCCTAACTGTGTTCTAAATATCAATCCTCCAAGCTTTCTTTTCCCTCAACACAGGGTTTCTCTGTGTAGTGTTGGCTGTCCTGGACTCACTGTGTAGACAAGGCTGGCCTCAAATTCATGAAGATCCACCTGTCTCTGCCTCCCTGAGTGCTGGGATCACAGGTGTGTGCCACCACACCCCGCTTTAAATATCATCCTTATATTCATAGACAGTGCAGCTCTCACTCCTCATCCAGAAAAATATCTTCTCTTTACAACAGGAGACCATTACAGAAAACCACGACCAGTCACAGTACAGAGAACAGTGACTACAGGGTGCCCAGCCATAACTGATACATCAAAACATAACTCCTGTACTTAAGGCTCAAGGAACACGGCAGAAGAGGAGGAGTGAAGACGGTAAAAGCCAAGTGACCAAGCAATAGGCTGTGACATTGTTTCCTAAAAATGACACCCCAGATACTGCAACAACATGGCTGCCTAAACAAGACCCAAAGAAGTATAACACCGATACCGTGGGAAGGGGAGATCTCACTGGATCCTACCCACAGACAAAGAACTACAAGCAAGTATGGAATGCTGAGAGCAGGAGAAAGAGTCCTCTTCAGAGATGACCCCCCCCAAATTGGTTATCTAATACCAAATGGTCAGCCCTGAAAACATATACATCAAGTAATACTAAACGGGCTGAGCAATTTGTATTTGTGTATGTGTGTGTGTGTGTGTGTGTGTACAATAATAACAAAGAAAAGCAGACCATGATTTTGAGAGAGTAAGAAGGGTACATAGAATGGGTTGGAGGGAGGAAAGGGAAGGGGAAGTGATGTCATCACGTTTTAAGTTTCAAAATAAATAACTGAATATATATACTCACTTTCACACTAGTAAATATATCTGGTGGTAAGCGGCATTCCCAAGGTCACACACACTGTAAGTTGGAAAAGTACAAAATAAAATCAGTTTTCTGTGTTGCCATAAGTATGTTTCAAAGGTGTTAGTGGGAGTGACTCAGAGTCAGCTGACCAAGATGAGGCCATGAGCTCAGGCAGAGGCTGCTCTGACCCACTGCTTGCAGCTTAGCCCCACTGAGCAAGGACTGCCCTCCCACTACTGTTTCTTTCCGAGCATCGCCTGCTTGTGGGCTGAACAGTGTCACTCAAAAGCATCTACTGAAGTCGTTAAGCCATGGTTTGTGCTCCTGTTTGGAAATAAGCCCATTGCAGAGGTAACTAACTGAGGTGAGCTCATGAGGGTGGGTCTTCATCCAGTGCGACTGTTGCCACAGAATGAGAAAGGAAAATGGTTCAAAGGCAAAGGCACACAGGCTGACACTGTGAAGATGGAGCAGAGATGAGTGATGCTGATGGAAACCGAGGGACCCCAGGGCTTCCCGGAATCTTGAAGAAGCATGAGAGAGAGCAGTGACGATGAGCTGGGCATCGTCAGCTCCAACAGCAGCATCTGGTAAATGCACACACAGTCGCACAACCAGGGTACAGACATTTACACAGTCAAGTGCAAAGGGTTCCCAACACAGCGTCCCTTCCAATCATCCCTTTTATGGCCACACGAGTCCCTTCCCCTTCTTCCATACCCCATAGGTACCCCTCACCTGTTCTCCATTTCTATAGCCTTGTCCTTTCAAGAATGTTGTGTACATGTGAAGATACAGAATGTAACCTTTGAGGGTTTTTTTTCCCCTCTAAAAACAATTCTGAGGTGGTTCACTAGGTGACTATCCGTATCAACACTTGGTTCTCTTTTTAGCTGTTGGGTAGTATTCCACGGTGTGCATGTGCCGCAGTGTGTTCAACCAACCTCTGCCTAAAGGCCTTGTACTGTTTCAAGTCTGTGGTCATTACATAAGAAGATGCTATGAAAATTCACCTGTAGGTTTCGTACGAATGTAGGTTTTCCTTTCTCTAGCATAAATACCGATGGACCCAAGGGCTAGGCTGCATGCTATTTGCAAATTAACTTTTAAAGAACCTCTGGCCACTTTATTTTGAACTGTAAACCTGCCACCCCCTGCCACTCCCTGCCACCTTTCGCCCTGTATAATCTTTTAGGATCACTGATGCAGACCCCAGATCTGAGGCCAGTCCTCCACCAGCACAAAGCCCTCAGCGCCCACAACTGTAAACCGGTTATGATGAGAGAAGAGACCTGGGCGCGTGACCTTCAGGCAGAGCACCCCACCGGGTTATAAGAAAATCATACCACTTCAAAAAGTCAAGTAGCGCTAGCCCCAAATAAAACTTACTACCGCAGGGAAGTCGAGCACCACTTTCCTGATGCATGAGCTGTCCAGGCAGAGCTGCCTTCCGAGCAGAAGGCGCCACTCCAGCAAAGCTTCCAGGCGCCCACCAGTCCCAGGGGAAGCCTTTCCTTTACATACGAGCAGAAAGACTCTAGTTAGAAACATTCACACAGACCCAGATGCGGGGGAATCAAGACAGGTCTGTATTTCATGCTGGAAAGTGAAAAGCAAATAAATAAAACTCCCCATCACGGCAACAGGCCAGCTCGACTGTGGGAGTAGACGTCAAAAACACGCCTGCCTTCTGCGGAAGCTTCTGGAACCAATTCAGAATCCTATGTACTCAGCTGGCCCCAGCCTGGGCGGAAGAGGGGTATTGCTATTACGTAAATTAATCTCTCGCTTTCTTAGTATATTAATCTCCTTCACCTTCCATGTTTGTTTGGCATTTGTACTTCCCAGGTGACTACTGAAGAAACGATTTGATAATGTTGTAAAATGATGCTTTGGCCTGACTTAAAATGGAAACACTTATGCCATTCCCACTAATGCCAGATGGTGTTAGCCCAACGACTGTGCTGCTGTCTCAAAAACACGTGGAGTTGACGGAAACTTCACCAGCAAGCCCAGATGAGCCCAAGCTCCCTGGCCTTTTTTGCATACACACACTATGGCGGGGCTTAATTTAGAACTGCCATGGAAACCACCATGAGGTATGTCTCTGAGGGTGTTTGCAGAAAGGTTTAACTGGATGTGGTACCAGCATCCCATCCCCTGAAGTCCTGGGCTAAAATGGAGAAAGTGAGCTGAGCGCCAGAGGTCATTTCTTTCTGTTTCCTGGCTGCAGGTACAACATGACCAGCCCGTCATGCTTTCCCAGATGGGATGGGCTGGATCCCCTCAAACTGTGAGCCCAAACAAATGCTTTCTTTCTTAAGTTAGCTTTGTTGTGTATTTTACTCACAGCAATGGGAAAAGGAACTAATACACATACTCCTCCCTTCCACCGCTTGGCCTTGCTATAAAGTCCATGAGTGTCCATCTACGTGGTGGGCATCCAGATGTGGTAGATCTGACTGTTAGGAACTCCTGTGTCTCTGCCTCTAAAACAGAGATGAAGGACTCTGGACATGGCCCAGTCACTGATGGGTACAAGTGCCTGTGTTCCCTCCCAACCCAGGGCCTTGTAACTTGAAGTCCTCTGTGATGTGTGATTTATTTCCCTGCCTGTTTTTCTCCTGACTTTATCCTTCCATCTTTTTCAATTCTCTTCTTTCTACGCTAGGCCAGGTTTATTCAACTACTTAATTATAATCTAGCCTTCTCCTGGAAGCCTCAGCCTCTACAGTGGATACGTGTAAGACATTGAAAGCTGTGTGCAGTAAGCCACCATGTTCAGCAGAGTCCTGTGACTCCCTAACCCAAAGGCTGGCAGCTCAGGGCAACTGGAGGGGTGATACAGGTGATACAGGCCAGAATGCCATCTTCAGCCCACTCCTGCTAGATCTACCTAGATCTACTTTCTACCACATGCAACCTCACGTCAGCTAGGTAGTCCCAAGCTTCATCACTCACCTAGGGCGTTGTGAGAACTCCGGAAAACTGGGGTGGATGTGAGGAAAGAGGTTTCGTTTCAGACCTCAATGCAATCTCTGAGAAAGATAATCAGTCTGTGGGAGGAGAGCAGAACCAATTGCAGGAGTCTTCAAAGACTAATCTATCAAGTATGATGGGCACTGTGGGCCATGGATAAGAGGAAAGGCAGGTGCCTGTTCAGGCCTGTAGAGAACCATACCTTAATATCCAACAGAGGCACCAGAGCTTGAGTTAATGAGCCAGGAAATACTGGGCCTGTTTGATGTAGCTCCTGTATTAGTCTGCTTGGGCTGTCATGAAAGAATCCTGTAGAGTAAGTTCTATGACCAACAGGATATTAGTTTCCATAGTTTTTGAAAAACTTAGGATGAAGGTTTATAGCCAATTAACAGTCTCTCTTCCTATCTTGGATACAGCTATGGCTGGGGAAGGGGGGGACGACAAAATCCTGATGTCTTAAATGTTTGGCTATGTTTGAAGTGAAACCTTGAACCTTGTCCTCCATGTGATGATATTGAAGTGGTTAAACATGTAAAGGAGTGGTGTAGTGAGAGGTGGTTAGGTCATTGGGATGTTGCCTGTGGTGGTTTGAATGAGAATGGTCCCTTTCGGCTCATATATTTGAACACTTGGTCAGAGGTTGGTGGAACCGTTTAGGAAGGATTAGGAGGTATGGCATTGTTGAAGGAGGTGTGTCTATGGACTTCGAGGTTTCCAAAACCAGAGACATTTCTGGTGCCTCTGTCTTTGTGCCTTGTCCTTGTGAATCAAGACGTAAGCTCTCAGCTACTGCCCCAGGGCCAGCCTTGTCTGCCTGTTGTCATGCATCTCACCATAATAGTCTTAGAACTATGAGCCACAGATTAAAGACAACACAAGTTGTCTTAGTTGTGGTGCTGACACAGCAGTTGAAAAATAACTAAACTACTGCTCTTAGAGGTACTGAGGCGGTGCTTCTAGAATCCTATGTAATTTCTGGAAGAATAAATTGTACAAGAGAACAAAGTTGGTCCATCCTCCTGCTGTGCAGATTCCTGTCTCCCAGGTAATCTCTCTCTCTCTCTCTCTCTCTCCTGAATTCGTTTAAACCATGGTGCTATCCACTATGATGTACTTTAGCCAGGGGCTCCTCATCAAAGGCTGAATCAATGGGTCCACCCAATCTTGTACTTCCAACTTCCCAAACTATGACCTACATAAACCACTTTCACTATAAAAACCCCAGCTTCAGGTGTGTTGTTATATTACTGGAAAAGTAGCTGTACTAATCCTATTGAATCAGGACTCCACCCTTATGACATCACTAAGACTTAACTGTATTTTTCCAAATATATTATGATTTTAGGCTTCAACATATGAATTTTTGGTGAGCACAAGCCTATGGCAGGTTCCCATGACATGGTGCTCCATTTCTTTAATTGGAAAAGGATCAATGATATTTTAGACATTGGTTTTATCGTAGTTTGCTTATGGGGCATGTTGAATGGCAGTCACTAACTGCTTTAGGAGGAGGTTGGGGCCATGAAGGAGGCAGAGCACCTTGCCTTAGCAAAAGCACAGCTGAAGATGCAGACATTACGTGGACAAGATACACTGAGCTCGTGTGTCTGACTTCAGTCTTAACAGCTGGGCAGAAAAGAAAAAGGAAGCTCAGCCTCTAATGCCTTAAGACAGCACACTGAATAGGGGAGAGAGAGTGGACCTGGGAGGAGAGGAGGGATAGGGGTACAACCAGAATGTAAGGTGAATAAAAAGGTTTTTAAAAAGACAGCACACTGATCTGCATGCATCCTTCCCCTCAGGCTCACACAATGGGGTTAACATGGCAAACAGTGTGTATGGCACCCCAGACCATTCATTTTCTTCTCCTTCGGTGCGTAGCCACAAGCGAGCAATTTTGGCCCAACATGTGTTTCTTTTGTCATGTGTTGCCTAATCCAGGCCCAAAGCAATAGGACCAATCCATCATGAATTAAACCTCCAAAGCCACAAGCCAAAAAATTCCTTTTCTCTTTGTAAATTCATAATCTCAGGTATTTGTTCTAGTAACAGAAGTCTGACTAACACAAACCCTAATCCAAAACCAGACAAAGGCATTACAAGAAAAGAAAACCACAGACCAATATTCCTCCTGGATACAGACACAAAAATCCTTAACAAAATATTATGAAATTGAACCCAGAATTTTTTTAAGAGTCAATACAGCATGTCCCAGTGGATCTGTTCCCAGGAATGCAATACTGTTTTATTATTTCAATATCAATAAGTTAAAATAATCCATTACATTATCAGAATTAATGAGAAAAAAAAAAACACACCATACAACCACCTCAGTAAATACAAGGACAGCATTTATCATGACACAGATTCTCAGCATAGTGGAAAGAGGAAATGTCCTCAGTCTGACACAGAGAATTAAAAAAAAAACAAACAAAAAACCTTCCAGTTAACACCATACAACACAGATGGTTCCTCCTGAAAATGGACATGTAGCAAAAATGTCCACCCTGACCACTGCAATCTACATTTACTGGAAACCACTGGTCACCAGAATGACAACGCCAAGAAGGTGAACTAGAGGCTAAAAAGACTGGAAAGAAATAAAACGAACCGCCCAGCATCTCTGGATACGAGTGCTTTATAAACATAGTTGTATTTCTAGGTACCAATGATAAATCATTGAAAAATACAATTTATTAAAAACTCCATTTGACTACAAAGGTTGAGGGACTGCTTGACAGCTGATCAATATTCACAGTTCCCTACACATGTGTACATCACACAGACACACACACACACACGCACAACCACCCACGCCCATACATTTTAAAGTCCTGTGTATGAAATTACATGATCACAAGAGGCAAAAAGCTACCTTACAGAATAGAAAAGAACATTCTTGGGCCGTCTATCGGATAAGAGTCTGGGATCCAGAATATTGAAAGATCAATCTAACTCCACAGCAGAAATGCCACTAACCTAATCCAGCAAACAGCCACGAGCCCTTCATACACACTGCTCCCACAAACACAAAGGGGCAACAAGCACATGAAAAGAAACACAGCCTCGTCAGCGCAGCAGACAGCAGTGAGGCAAGACTTCAAACCATAAAGAAAATGGAAGCGACTTGAGCTGGTAAGTCTATGAAGGGACAAGGACATTGAACATCACTGGTGGGGTGCGAACCGGCACCACCACTCCTGAAAGCAGCTCAGTAGTTCCTGATAAAGCTAAACGTGGAGTTACTCTATGACTCAGCAATTCTTAGACGTACACTAAAAGAAAAGATGAAAATAATTATTTAAGCAAAAACCCCTGTTTAGATGTGCACGGGCAGAGTGTTCATAAGACACACAGATAGCTGTTCGTGGGTGTGATGCTCAGAAGACACAAGCATGACGCAGAGTTCACAAGACACGAGCATAGGAGTCGACGGCATGGTGTTCACGAGACACAAGCATCGGTGTGGGTAAAGGGTTTATTTCATTCGTGCTTCCCAAAGGCAGTCACGGCAGGAATTCAAAGAGAGCAGGAGCCTGGAGGCAAGAGCCAAGGCCGAGGCTATGGGGCGGTGCCACTTACTGGCATGTTCCTGTGCCTTGCTCGGCCTGCTTTCTTATAGAACCTAGGACCACCACCGCTTGGGTGGTCCCACCCACAATGGGCTGGGCCCTCCCAAATCATCACTAATTAACAAAATGCTCTACAGACTGAGGGAGGCATGAACCCCTGGGACAAGATGGAGACCTGGCATGGGGTAGGCTCCTGGGAGGGTATGGCGGTGACTCTAGCTGAGGCTCCTAGCAGTGGGGGATATGGAAGTGGCTACCTTCTACAGTCAGGCATGACTACCAGTCGACAGAAGGGAACACCTACCCACCCACAAAACCTACAACCCAAAATTTACCTTGCCAACAAATGCACAGGCATAAAGCCAGAACAGAGATTGAGGGAATGGTAAACAAATGACTGGCTCAACTTGAGACACACCCCATAGAAGAGAGCCAACACCTGACACTATTAATGATACTCTGCTACGCTTGCAGACAGAGCCTAGCATAACTGTCCTTTGAGAGACTCCACCAAGCAGCAGATGGAAACAGAGCCTGAGACCCACAGCCAAACATTAGATGGAGCTTGGAGAGTCTTGTGGAAGAGTGGGGGAAAGGAAAGGGTGACCCGGTGGGGACAAGAATTCCACAAGAAGACCAACAGGGTCAACTAACCTAGGCCCATGGGGGCTCACAGAGATGGAACCACCAACCAAAAAGTATGCATGGACTGGACAGGCCCCCTACACGGACGTAGCTGATGGGTAGCTCAGGCTTCATGAGGGTGCCCTAGCAATTGGAGCAGGGATGTCTCTGACATGGACTCTGTTGCCTGCTTTTGGATCACTTTCCCCTAGTTGAACTGCCTTGTCTGGTGTGTGTGTGGGGGGGGGGGGGTAGCTCTCCCCTTTTCTGAGGAGAAGGGGAGGGGAGACTGGGGAAGAGGCCGAAAGGGTGTGATCGGGCATTCTCTCTATTGAAGTTTCTTCTCAGAAGACTCTAGCTTGTGTCAAGTTGGTGTAAAAACAGCATGCTTTTACATGTACATAGGTGTCCATAGGCTCAGTATTCATAAGACTCATGCTCCACTTCTATAGAACACCCAGGATGGCTGAGTGTGTAGAGACATGAAGTAGGGTAGTGATGGAGAGTGCAAGGTTGGAAAGTGTGACTAATAATCAATATGGGGTTTCTTGGGGTGGGGATGGAGGACACAGGGGTGATGTTTGCACAGTCTTCTGAGTATACTGAAATTATTCATTTGTATACTTTAAAGCAATTTTTTGTTTTGTTTTGTTTTTGTTTTTTGAGACAGGGTTTCTCTGTGTGTAGCTCTGGCTGTCCTGGAACTCATTTTGTAGACCCAGCTGGCCTCAAACTCACAGGGATCTGCCTGCCTCTGCCTTCTGTGTGCTGGGATTAAAGCAGTATGCCATCACAGGCTGCCTAAAATGATTTTAAAAAAATGTATTTATTTCATTTTATGTATATGAGTGTTTTGCCTTCATGTTTGAATGTGAATCACAAGTATCCCTGCTGCTCACAGAGATCAGAGGACAGCATCAGGTCTCCTGAGCTGGAGTTATGGATGGTTGTGAGCTGCCAAGTGAATTCTGGATACTAAACCCAGGCCCTTCGCTAGAGCAACAAGTGCTCTTACCTTCTGAGCCATCTCTCCAGACCCTAAAATGCTTTTTTACTGCATCTAAGTTACCTCTCTCTCTCTCTTTTTTTTTTCAAAAGAAAAATCTAGAAATATAAAAATTTTAAAAGTAGGGGCTGAGAGGTGGCTCAATAGTTAAGAGCACTGGCTGCTTTTCCAGAGAACCTAAGTTTGATTCTCAGTGCCCATGTGGTGGCTCACAGCCATCTCTTGTAGCTCCAGTTCCAGGGATCCAATGACCTTTTTCCCCCCTCCTCTAAAAGCATCAGGCACCTATGTGGTGCTAAGATGTACATGTAGGCATAAAAAATAATTTAACAAGAAATTATAAAAGTATATACTACTGTGTAAAAAGTACTAAATGTTAAATGTTAGTGTTAGATATTACTTATAATAATTAAACTCATAAATATGAGAAATAAGTTTAATGAAATATATTAAGAATCTGTATATCAAAAGCTGTGAGAAACTGCTCAGAATGGTTAAAAGGGCTTATGTTACTGAACAAACAGGTCAAGTTTATGGTTAGAAAATTCAATACTGTTAAGATGCTCAGTCTTCTCAAGCTGCTTTGTGGGCTCAGATCAAAATCCAAGCAGGCTATGATATTTTCAAAGAAACCAACAGTCTGGTCTACCTGTGGTGTGTGTGTGTGTGTCAGGGGGAACAAAAAGGACCCGTAGTCTCCAGGACAATCTTGAGAAAGACAAAGCTGAGGTCTCA
Source organism: Meriones unguiculatus (assembly GCF_030254825.1). Taxonomy (NCBI): domain Eukaryota; kingdom Metazoa; phylum Chordata; class Mammalia; order Rodentia; family Muridae; genus Meriones; species Meriones unguiculatus. The sequence continues at coordinate 63,353,677 of NC_083350.1, read as the reverse complement.
CAGGACCTATTCTCAATAGCTGATAACTCTGTAGTGGGGCTGGAGAGGTGGCTCAGTGGGTAAGGACATGCGCTGTGGCCACAGAGACCTCAAGTTTGGTTCCCAGCTGCCCGTAAAGAGAGCTCTGGGGATCCAGTATAGGCACCGCACACTGGACAGACCTCCATAGTCCCCCTCTATTACACGCACGTACCCTCACGCAAACAAACACATAATTTAAAATGAAGAAAAATCTATAGTAATTATGATGAGCCACTGTTGGTGCAGAGAGGCCAATGGGTTAGAACAGAAAGGAGGAGTAATGGGCCCCACACAGGTGTACAACTGATTTTCAAGACAAGTAAGTACTGTCTTTCACTGCAGAAGAAAAAATCTCTTCAACAGATAGTACTTGAACACCAGAATGCCTATGTCAGTAAATAAAAATAAACCTTGTTCCCTTTCAGAAATATAAAACTAGAATAGCTCCCAAGACAATCAGGGACAAATATCTTCATGATTTTGGGGAGGTAGGTAGGGGCAAAGCTTTCTTGGAACACACACACACACACACACACACACACACAAGAAAAGAGGAAAAGAAAAAAAACCACTAGACATATAAGAAAAATAACCAAAAGGTCATCGAAAGAAAAATTCAGCTCATCAGAATGAAAAGAATGAATCCTCTGTAGCCTAGTTGGGCTCCAGAAGTTTGGCTCCTAGGAAAGCCCCAGTCAGCTCCCACCGGACTCTCTGTCACAGGGACTGACAGGGTGGACAGGCTCTGAGAAATTGGTGTAGCTCCACTCAATCAAGAGCTTCCCCATCTAACAACAGAGCCCAGACTTGTAATGTCACTTCTTCAGCCAACTCTGGGCCATGGTTTTCTCTTCATTCCCTCAGGCTCCGAATTAGTAACCAATTTCCAGGAACTTAGGGCATTAAGAATCAGGTTTTGAGCGCCATAGTACAACTGACAGTTCTCACAGACCTGCAGACATCCAGGCTTGAGGAGTGGTTTACACTGAAGACACTGAAGCCCTTCAGCGTAAGCGATTTTTTATCCTTGAAACTCCCTATATGGACCAAGCTGGCTTCATGGCAATCCTCATGCCTCAGCCATGAGCACTAGGATCACAGGCATGAACAACCACCTGCGGCATAACTTTGTATCGGTAGCTCACAACAACGTTCCAGAAGAACCCTGAAGCGTGGGACCATGCCTTCCGAAGATGAGTGCATCGAGGCCCCTGGCATTCTTGTGCACTGATGTCAAACCTAGATCTCCAGAACAGCCAAGTCCAGTGCTCCTACCTTAGTCTCAGGCCCGGACCTAGGAGAACAGGGGACCAACCACTGACGGCTGCATCAGCATTCCAGAGAGGCCAGTCTGTGCGGAAATAACCTCCACTGAGTCTACAGAATGACGAGGGAGTCAGCCAGGCGTTTTTGCTTATGTCCGCATAACGTAAGGGGCCATCCAAAAGTCAGAGCGACTAACTTCAACATGTGAGGGCTGAGGAAATGGCTCAGGAAAGAGTGAGCCACAAAATCATGAGAGTAGAGTTAGACATTGAGAACCCAGGTGAAACAAATAAACAAACAAACAAACAAACAAACAAAAAGACAAAAAAAAGAAACAAAACAACCAAATGACAACAACAAAACCCAGAAAACCAAATAGGGCTAGTGGCACAGGTTGTAAAACCAGCAATGGAGAAGCAGAGGCACCCCCACCCTACCCCAGAAGCTCTTGGGCTAGCCGAGCCTACCTGGTGAGTTCCAGGCTATTGAGAGACATTGTGTCAAAAACAAGATAGACAGCATCTGAGAAATGACAGCCAAGGACACTGACACAGACACACAGACACACAGACACACAGACACACACACACACACACACACACACACAGAACCAAATCCTCCAAACCTGATGAACTATATCCCTGCAGTCAGTTTCTTTATTTCCATTTGTTCGGTAACTAGTGAGTTAGAGTCCCCAAGTTGAGCTCTGGGTTTTCTGAGGTGTTTTTGTTTCACCTAGGTTCCCTGAAGGGAAGATCTGCAATACATCATTTCTTAAGGCAGAAACCACGTTGATGAGGATTTCTTGTTTTTTCAAGTCATATCTTAGTAATGTGTTACCTTTTGAATCTGCAATAAATTAAGCCAGGGTTTTAAAGTACATATTAATAGTCCTGTGGGTAGAATAATAGATACCTGAGAGACTGATAAAGAACCAAGAGTGCTTGCTCAGTACACACGCAGGGGCCCCTTTACTTTCCTGTGGTCTGGAAGGCTGTGTTCAGATTCACTGATGGCTAAGCTTGGCAGGTTCAGGGTCACGCAGGAGACATCTGCTCCTGTCTTTGAGGGTGCTTCTAGATAGGTTTAACTGAGGAGGGAACATTTGTTCTAAACATGAGCAGCACATTTTGGCCCTGGAACGAATGGAAAGGAGAAAGTGGGCTGATTACTTAATTCTTCTCTCTCAGCTTCCTGACCCTGGATGCAATGTGTCCAGCTGCCTCAAGCTCCCCACACCACGCCATGCTGTCAACCCGTCCTGCTATGATGGATTGTACTCTCCAACTGTAAACTAAAATAAATCTTCCTTTCAGTTACTTTTATGGGATTATCTTGTCATCGTAATGAGAAAAACAAAGAGTACAATGACACCAACCTCTGAGTGAAGGTGACTGCTTCAAAGAAGGGAAGGTTTGTCCACCCCCTTGACTCACTGGGTGTCTAGTAAGGAGATGCCCAGAAAGGGCACTAGTTAGGTCACAAGGAAGCAAGCCTCGAGTCTTGGAGATGACAGGAGTGGCGGCATTTCAGGGGGGTCATTCATAAATGTGGAATGTATTGAGGAAGCACAAGTTATGTTCAGGATGAGGCCTGTTTAGCAGAGCATCCTATTTCTTCAGCTTTTGGTTTGGTTTTTTTTTAGTACTAAGGGTTGAACCTTAAGACCCTGAACATTCTAGGGAACTGCTCTATCGCTGAGTCATCTCAGCTCAAGCAGAGTATCCTAAGTACATTAAGTTCAAGCATGGCAAGTATATGACACAAACCAGTGCAGCAGCAGAAGCATCCTGCAATTTGAACCATAGGTTCAGAGCTACATGGCTGGGAGCATCCCAGTGTAATGATGGAAAGTATTCAACACAGCACATGGGCAGAAGCCTGCAAGATCTGTAACACAGCCATCCATGGGGCCCGCTGGACCTCACCAGCATCATGCCTCATTGATGGAGAGAGCACTTTTCCAGTTTCTTCTTGCTTATCTTCAATCACTCTGCTTGGTGTGCAGGCCAGAGTTCTTGGGGGCTGTGGGTTGCTCCCACGTGGAAAGTCCCAAGGCCGCTGCAGGATGTCCTCCCCAGTGCCCCATCCTGTCCTTATCACAGCTGCAGGCAGCCTGGGCCACATTCCTCCCTCCTGAGTCACTGTTGCAGGCCCAGGCTTCTTGCTCTGCAAACCAGGCCACTGCCTGCTCAATCTATGCCTTGTCCTTTTTTTCTCCACACGTTACCAACTTCTTTTTATTTATTTTTTTTTGTTTTTCTTTTAAAGATTTATCTATTCATTATGTATACATTATTCTGCCTGCACGTACACCTACACCAGAAATAATTTCAGATGACTGTGAGCCACCATGTGGTTGCTGGGAATTGAACTCATGACCTTTGGAAGAATAGTCAGTGCTCCTAACCTCTGAGCCATCTCTCCAGCCCACCAACTTCTTTTTAATTGCTGTAGGAAATGACTATCATCCAAGGAAAGTTCTCTGTTTCTCTTGCCTTTTCTATGTCCTCAAAAATTTAGCCTATGCCATCCCTGCTTCTGATTATAACATGACAATACATTTCTTTTTACTTACATTCCCCTCAATATCAACTTTAATGAAAAGAGAGCCTACTCTAATTGGCTCCGTTCAGTTCCCATCATCTTTCTGGTACACTTCTGACCCAAATGCTTATGAGTGTTTTGTCTTCTTGGCCATCCTTCTCCTGCATCCTACCACTATTACATCTTCATCCTGTTCCCTTTGGAGATAAGGTTGAGACTCAAGCTGGCTTCAATTTTTTGTATTGCTCAGGTTAGCCTCAAACTCATAATCCTCCTGCCCCAACCTCCCAAGTGCTGGGATTACAGGTATGTGTCACCATGACCAGCTACCTTGACCATCATTTAAACTCTCATATGGCAAGATATGGCTTGACATTCCTCAAGGATGGATAAAGAAATGAAATAGGTCTGGGTAATGATGGTAAATGATGGCTCAGCAGATGAGGGCACCTGATGCATGAACACAAAGAACAGAGTTCAAATACCCAGCACCTGTGAAAAAGGCCAGGTATGACTCTCTGTACCTGTAATCCCATCACTGTGGGGTTAGAGACAGGAAGACCACTGCTGTTCAGTAGCCAGCCCAGAGCCAGCTTCAGTAAGAGATCCTGCCTCAAGGTCTGGTCCTATGTGGTTCTGGGGCTTGAGTCTGGGGTTTTTGCACATGTTAAGCATGCACTGTGCCAGCTGAGCTGCATCTCAATGCTTCTGTGGGGTTTTCTTTGTTTGTTTCTTTTGTGTTTTGAAACAGTGTCTCACAGAGTCCAGACTGGTCTCACACCAGTATACAGCTGAGGATAACCTTGAACTCCTGATCTTCCTGCCTCTACATGCCAAGTGCTGGGACTTCAGCCATGCTCCACCTCAACTGGGAGACATTTTCAGAGCTCTGGTGTGCTCAGAGTCCACAGGGAGTCAGTCTCTTAGACCGAAAGGGTCTCAGCCCGGTGAACAAGACAGCTATGAAGTTGAAGTGGAGATCCATGAAAGGATGGCCAGGCAGAGAAAAGGAAAGCTTTCTAGAGAGGCAACTGCTGAACTAAGTGCTGAGGGATTGGCTGCTCCAGGTAAGAGGGACAGAGAATGAGCTTGCCATAATGAGGGAAAAGGATTGTGACATTGGATACAACGTATTTCAGGAGACACTAGACCAGAGAAGTCAGTGGGACATAAGTGCTCTAAGAACGGAGAGATGAGCCCACAAAGCTGCAAGCCTTCATCAGGATCTGCTCTGCAGAAGGGGTGAGGATGATAAGGTTGGAGCCAGCATGCTTCTTCCTCCCCCAACAACTCTCCCTTCCCAGAGGCCTCGGCATAGGCTTGGGCCACGACTCTCCTGAAGCTTGGGTCCCCAAGACTGCTTCCTTTATGGTTAATAATGAAACAAGAATGTTCTGTAAGCACTGAGGAGACAGCATGTGACCTGCGCAAAAAAAAGAAAAAAAGCAACCAACACGCCAGGAGGTAGTGGCGCACGCCTTTGATCCCAGCGCTCAGGAAGTAGAGGCAGGCAGATCTCTGTGAGTTCATGGCTAGCCTGGTCTACAGACTGAGTTCCAGGACAGCCAGGGCTACACAGTGAAATCCTGTCTCAAACAAACAAACAAACAAACTAAAAGGGCAACCAACAGACCCAACTAGTTACCAAGTCCAGAATGGAGCTGGGATCTTCCTTGAGGAAGAGACTGTATACCAAGGGACACTGGATACTTACAACAGTATGGCCTTAAAAGCTCATCTTCTGGTCCTTTCTGCCCCAGCTTACTCTGATTGTCTGTGTTAGCGTATGTATTTGGATGTGTACACGAGTACGTGGAGTGTGTGCATGTGTATGTGTGTGTGTGTGTGTGTGTGTGTGTGTGTAGGACAGAGTTTGATGTCAGGTCCTTCCTCTATCATTCTACACCTTATTTTTGAGACAGAATCTCTCATCTGAAGCTCCCTAATTTTGCTAGACTGGTTGGCCTGAAAGCCCCAGTGATCCCCCTGCCTCCACCTCCCCAGCAGCAGGCACAAGTGTGCCGGCCCCTCTTTGGGTGGGTGCTAAGGCACAAACTCAGGACCTCATGCCTGTGTGGTAAGCACTTTACTAAGCCATCTCCCAGCCCTCCCATTTCCCATTACTTTGATTTAAAAGGCAAAACAAAACCTAGCATTTGTGGGATGACAATGGGTCAGCAAATCTTCAGAAATGAAAAGAATCTTACTGCCTCTTGTTCCCAGTTCTGGCCTGCCAGGCTCATCAACCCAGATTTAGTTCCATTAGATTTACTGCCTCCTAAAAGAACAAAGCAACCACTTAAAGAAACTCCACAACTGACAAAGACATCGAGTATCTTCACTCCTGCAATTGGTTTTTATTACTTGGAAATTTTACAAAGGACATAATGATGTGTGAAACTCACTGGGATGCCGGTGAAAAGTGGGTTTAATCGAAGTGTCTCTCAATCCTCCCCTCCAAGAAGGTGTATTGGTCAGGGTTCTTCCAGGAAGCAGCAGGAAGGACATATATCACTGTAAGGTACTGGGACCCTCATTCTTTTTCATCTCTTAGGCCTTCAGTAGATTCGTAATCCCATCTGTATGTTAGTGAGCAACAGACTTTACTCAAGCTCTTCTACTTTAAACATTAATTTAATCTCAAATTAATGTTTAATCTCCCTGAAGCAACATGCATACATTTGGCTGAATTCCTGGGTGCCATCACAGAATGCAGTGTGGATCATGCATTGCAGGATGAGTTGGGTGTGCTTATCCATGCAGAGGCCCGGCCCGCTCCTTGCCCTCTTCAGGAAGCTCCAGGCAAATCTTCTTCAGAGGAAGCAGGAGCTGAGGTGTTCTGTGGGTGGGCAGAGAGTTCTGCTTATAGCCCTTGCTGCTCTCTAGGAGCTGGGCTGTGTTACCCTTGAACTTTGGGTTCCCTAGGCGTGAGATGAGCACTCTGCAGTGTGGTTTTGAGCATGAGACACACACTATAAGAATAGATATATGCTTTGCCTTCTCCTAGGAGCAGCCATTGTCCCATCAGCAATGGCTGAAAGTCTCTGACTCAGGGACAGAGAGGGCAGGCCTATGTCCTGGTGGAGGAGGTGAGCTTATAGAATGAAGCAGAAGGGTATTACACCAGGCACATGAGCCCGAGTTCCAGGAGAAAGCATCAGCAGTCTTTTAATCTAAACCAAATTTCTCTCCCTCCCATTCCAAATATTTAAGTTCCCCCTCTCTGCCACTCCCAACCCCAAATAAATCCATTCCCTCCCTAGGACTCACCTGTGACTTACTTGGCACGAGCCAACTCGTATTTTCTTAATATTTAACCATAAAATGGAGTTCGTAATGATCAGTTGCTGCTGCTATTTCAGAACACCACATACTAAGTAAATTGCAAACAGAAGTTCATTGTACTCCTGCTTCTGGAGCTGAAAGGGCAAGAGCGAGGCACGAGCACCTGAAGAGGCGCCCTGAGGCTGAGCTGCACCATGCTGGCAGGGCTGTGGTGAGAAGCAGTGCTGGATCCTAGGGGAGCCAGCTCACACCCTCGCTACCTCTTTCCTGGAGGCCTCAGGCAGGCTCGGACCATGTTTCCTGTGTGGATGACCCAACGTCCCTGACCCTGCTTCCTTCGCAGAAAGGCAATTGAGTGCACAGGGCACAAATCCTCAGGTCACACTTTCTCTACAAAACTTACCAGACAGTCAAGCAAGAAGTGTGGGCAACCGTACGAATGGAATCTTTTGAGGCATCGTTTTCAAGGTCTGGTATTGTCTTTGGAGAGACTTTTTCTTTGAAAAGACCAGAAGCTCTCCTCTTTATCTGCAGTTACCAGTTTCCTCCCCGCTTGTTATTAGGAGAGTTATCAGTCACCAAGGTCTTGACTGGATGGCTGCAAAAGCCCTTCAGTGTTCCACACTGCGCAACTCTAGGCCGTGCGGTCCCACGTGCATGATGGAAAGAGCCAAGACGTCAAGCCACCAGGCCGGTGGATGTGACTCATCTTCCTGAGCCCAGTGAGGAGAGCTGTGTTTGGTGTGCACTGTGCACCTGTCAGCGGCCAGCATCCTGTAAGCCAGGAAAACACCAGCTCTTCCAGGAAGGGCTTTGTCTGCAGTTGGAACAGAAGCCACTGAGTCATGGAAGAAACCCAGGTGGACCCAGGAGTCCTGTTTTTACAGGAGGAAGGATTCCCTGTATCCACCCTACCTAGTCATCAATACAAGCGGACGACTAGCCCTCATTTTTGTTTGCTTTTAAGGTTTTACGGTCTGCTCTCCATGGGGAACAGACAATGGTAGGATACACAAGGAATACCAAAGACATGAAGAACTAAGGATGGTTAGGAGATCCAGGAGGCACTTTGCTGGGCTCCTGGATCTTGACTCTGCAGGAGCTTGTTCATCAGGGTCTCTGATCTCCCCCTACCATGCCTCACTCCCTCCTGGTCTCAGTTAGAGATCACCTTTCTTTCTTCTTTCTTTTTTTCTTTCTTCTCTCCCTGCCCACCCCCCTTTTAAAGACAGGGTCTCATGTAGCCAAGGCTGGCCCCAAACTCACTACATACTTGAGGCTGACTTTAAATTTCTGGTTTCCTGCCTCTACCTCCCAAATGCTGGGATTATAGGTGAATGCCACCAGCAGTGATTCTCTGCAGCTCTGGAGATTGAATCCAGGGCTTCCAGCACACACTTTGCCAACCAAGCTACATCCTCAGCCTTATTTGTTTATTTGGCTACTCAATCTACATCTTTCTTTGACCCATATAAAGAGAACTGGCTTGTTAAAACGCACAGAATAAAAAGCGGACTACACGCCTAAGATAAGCAGCAAGAACAACTGACAGAAATCCAAGACAAGCACGAGGAAATCTCTGTCACGGGATGTTCAGTAGCCACCCACAGGCTGTAAGTTTCCATCCAAGATGAATGAGAAAAACAGTCAAGCAGGAGGTTCGGATCGGGAAAGACCCACCTTTCTTGCGCAGACTGTGGGCTGTGGCACATCCCAGCCAGACCTCCAGAGGCCGAATGTAATGTTCTGAGCTTTCCCAGTTGGACTCTAATCCTGCTTGTTGAGTCTACTGGGACATGCATTTCATGAAGGATTAATTGTTTAAGACTGAACTGGCGCCTGGCTTAGACTACAGGGTTGGTCAGTCGTAGAAGTAGAATAAAATGTAAATCAAGCCCAGGTCTGAGTGCTGACCCAAAAAAACCTCACCTGGTGGAGCAGGAGCAGACCTGGCATGCTTCTGCAACAGGCACAATAGGTGTCTATGCTGGGTAGTTTCATGTCAGCTTGACACATGCTAGAGTTATCTGAAAGGAGAGACACTCAACTAAGGACATGCCTCCGTAAGATCCACTTAAAGGTATTTTCTTAATTAGCAGTAAATGGGGGAGGGCCCACCCATTGTAAGTGGTGCTATCCTGGGGCTGGTGGTTCTGGGTTTTACAAGGCAGGCTGAGCAAGCCATGGGGAGCAAGCCAGTCAGCAGCATCCCTCCACAGCTTCTGTATCAGTTTCTGCCTCCAGGTTCCTGTCCTGACATCCCTCAGTGATGGACCATTACCTCTAAGTGTAAGCTGAAACAAACGCCTTCCTTTCCAAGTTGCTTTGGTCATGGTCACCACAGCCACAGTAACCCTAATATCTTAAGTTTCTAATGCTGTGACAAAACACCATGACCAAAAAACAAGTTGGGGAGAAAAGGATTTACTTGGCTTACACTTCAATATTGCTGTTCTTTATAAAGGAAGTCACGACAGGAACTCAAGCAGGGCAGGAACCTGGAGGCAGGAACTGAGGCAGAGGCCATGGAGGAGTGCTGCTTACTGGCTTGCTTACTATGGCTTGCTCTGCATGTTTTCTTTTTTTCTTCTATTTTTTAATTTATTATTTATTACAATTTATTCACTTTGTATCCCGGCTGCGCCCCCCTCCCTCATCTCCTCCCAATCCCACCCTCCCTCTTCTCCCCTTTGGCCCTCCCCTAAGACCACTGATAGGTGAGGTCCTCCTCCCCTTTTTTATAGAAGCCAGGACCACTAGCCTAGGGAAAGGCACCACCCATCATGGGCTGGGCCCTCCCCCACAGATCAATAATTAAGAAAATGACCAGATCTTATGGACAAATTTCCTCAACTGAGGCTCCTCCCCCTCTGATGACTCCAGCTTGTGTCAAGTTGACACAAAACCAGCCTATACACCTAACTACAACAGTGTCTTTGTAGGGCTGTGTCTCCTCCCCACCCAGGTCCTTCCTTAGTAGGCACAAGCCCAGCTTAAGTACAGTGACAACAGTTTCTTTCATCCCAACAGCTTGCCTGAGCTTAGTGTTTCTGCTGTTTGCAAGATGAATGCTGGTGAGTATAGTCTGGGGTTTTGCAGTGTGGAATATTACAAGGGCCCTTTGTAGCAAGCCAGCCCAGGCCTTGGAGACTTATTTCTCTTGGAAACAAATGGGAGGAAACTGCTAGCTAGCAATAAAGATGAGTTCCTCCTCTTTGTCAAGAAAAAAGCCCCTTCAGAAACAATGCCAGACACTGAAAATGATGTTCTGTCTGTATCAGTTTCTGTCATACTCCTTGCTAAGTTGTTTGGGAAGTTCCAGAGACAGAGCAGCTGGATTTGTGCTGACGGATTCCAGACCTCCTCCATGTGTTCGTCAGGAGTGTGATTGACCAATAGCCCTACCCGACAAAAGGCTTCCACGTTGAAGGCTTGGTCCCACTTGGGCTCACTTGAGAGGTGACTGGATTGTGAGTGTGCTAACTTTCTCAGGTCTTCTTGTCACAGCAACAGAAAGTTGACCAACTGAGTTCTCTGACTCCAGGACAACACGGCAAAGATGACCTCAATTCAGAGCACCTAGTGCTTCTTTCTTCCTAACCTACTCTTGTGTGAGGAGCTTCAGAAATTGAGTAATTTCTCTATTTAACTGTTAGCAATAAAAATACCATGTTATTGTTAAGTTTATTGTGGAGAATTACAGAGGAGAATGGCATAACGAACTTCCGTGTACTTAGCACACAACAGTTGACTCCTGGCCAATCTTGTTTCAACACTACTTCCATCCATTTCCTCTCTCCTACATCGTCCTAAAACAAATCCCAGATATCATATCACTCTGCCCATAAATGTTTCAGCCTTTGCCTCTAAAAAAATAAACCCTTTCCTTTACCATTATGATACCAGCATTCTGACTAAAAGTAGTCATAAGTATTCTTAAATTCCTTCACATATCAAAATCTATCAAGTTTAGAAATGTATCTGAAACATTTTAAGCTTTTTGTTTGAACCAGGATCCAAATAAGGCTCCCACATTCTCTCAGATGCGAACTTTTACTGGAAATAACATTGACCGCTTCATGTAAGAAGACATCATTTGTGACCTCTCCATAGAACACCTGTCCTGTCTGATGATGGGTCAAGTTCTATGACCTCTTCCGAGGAGGCATGGGTTCAGAAAACAGTGATAACTGGTAAGTGCCATCAACAGTTACAAAGCACATTCGAAGTCTGGGTGGGTACATGCTTTAAGTTGGGAGACATGGTATAGGGATATCAATGTGAAATATGTTTGAGCATTTGGTGCCCAGTGGTAGCTGGTAGTCTTGGAAGGTTGTTGAGTTATTCCATGTGGTATAGCCACTCTGAGGCAAGCCTCTCCTAAGGCAGGCCTTGAAGTGGTACAGTCCGGCCTTACTTCTTGTCTGTTCTCTGCTCTATGATTGTGGATGCAGTGTGGCCAGCTGCCTCAGGCTCCTGCTTTATGCCTTCCCCATAGCAATAGACATATATTTGTCAGGCATTCAGTTACTGCAAGAAAAGTAATGGCAGTTCAAGGTCTTCCTCACCTCAGCTCTGCAAGATATATCTCTAACATTCTGGTCACTCTAAGGTGCTCCTCGTGGCTCCTCTCTTATAGTAAAGACGTGTAGCAAGGATTAGGACTCATATCAGAGCAACCTGGATATCAGTGTGGCCTTAAGAAGACAATGCAATTTTTTAGAAAGCCTTCTATTGTTTTTATAGCTATGAGAGTTTACTTGTGTGTATGTATGTGGTGCACAGCCAGTGATGTCAGAAGAGGGAACTATGTCAGAAATAGTTGTGAGTCACTACGTGAGTGCTGGGAACCAAACCTGGGTCCCCTGCAAAAGCAACAAGTGATCTTACCTGCTGGGCCTGCAAAATCTGTTTTCTCTGACCTAGCTAATTACTTTCCCTTTTAAAAGCTGAGTTTATCCTTTGAGCCCTGAAGGCCAATGTCTCAATTCACCAACCATATGACCGAGACAAATAAATCACCAGCAGGCATGCTGTGTTGGGTAAAGGCATCCAATGTTTCAAAACTCCCTGACAGCACAGTAGAAACCATAGGAAGCTTCTGATCCACGGAAAGGCCAGCAGGCTTGAGGCTCCAGAACAATCCTGGCCTGTGTGTCTTCACTGCACATTCTTTGAAAATGTTGAATGGGAGTTCACAACTTGCAAGCAAAATTCAGGTACTTTCTTGAGTTAATTGAAATGCACAATTTTACTGTGTTTTCTTATCAAACAATTTTCACTCGAGGCAACAATTGACCTATGATTTAATTCAACTAGGAAGTTCACACTTGGGGAGAAAAAAACCCAAAAATCCTCAGGGTACAGTCAGACATTCTTTCCAAGGTGCAGAGCCGACAGTTTCAAACTGACAGCAGAAATGTTTGTTTCTGTGAAACAAAATCAAGAGCGCAGTGTGATCTGAGGCCATTTGCACTCCGTCTCCACTTCCAGGCTCAGGGAACAATGCTTGTGGCCTTCCTCAGGGCCAGGTAGCCTGTGACCACATCGGATGGCAGCCTGCGGATGTAGGAAAACTCTTCAATGGTGCTGAACCGCAGCTTGCTCTGAGGGTCTGTGTAGTTGGCCTGGGTGAAAAGAGGAAAGGACGGAAAGCTGTTGGTGGAGATATTTTAAGTACAAACTTCAATCTTTTCCTACTTTTCCTACTCAAAGTACAATACATCTTCATTATGTTTTGCTGTCACCAAGAACACTAAATTGCTCACTTTGGCAAAGACTCATTCACCTCTCCAGACTCGAGAAACACTCCAAGGGACAGGCTTGAGGAAGAAGAGACGCCACACCAGATCCCGGTCACTCCTTATTGGCATCCTGCAAGCTGCAGATCCAAAATGGATTTCATAATGGTCACATGTCCCTGCCTTCTAACTCCCACCTCTACGGAGACTCGTGACTGGTCAGGTGCTGAGAACAAGTGGCTGTTGAGTCTTTAGCCCTAATCAGACCATGTCTTACCCCTTCTAAAGCTCAAGGACAGGGGCAGAGAGATGTAAGAGCTGGGAATGGGAAGGACACTGTCAGGCACTGTCTCCTATGAGTTAACCTTTCCTTTGATGATGGCCACATAGGAAAAGGCTTGATTTGAAAAACAGTAACAAAGCTGTTTTGGTGAACCTGTGGCTGGCTGCGCAGCAGTTAGGCTAACTATCTGGCAGGGGTGAGCCACCCTCAGGAAACGCAGCAGTGTATTAGCACATGGACTTGGCTTGGATTATCTGGCTCCATGTATGAACCTATGTGTGGCCTCAGTGCGGCTCCATCTGTGGCAGCCTCATTCCTACCACCAAACTGTGCTGGACTGGCCACCCGAGTCCACAACTCACTGCCAAGAAGGCTGCTGTGCAAACACAGAGATCTTGTGGCACAGACAAAGTGGTCACCAACAAAAGCTTAAACAGAGCGGACCCAGGAGCCAACATGCAGCACTCTGAATAGAAAGGAGCATGCCAAGTAATATCCCTGAGCCAGATGAGAAGACTATTCTGCCCTCCTCTGGATTCTGTCCTCGAGACCGGAGGACAAACAGGCTGCCTGTCCGTGGGGACTCACCTAACAGCTTTACCCCTGCCCCCAACTTCTGGGTGACAGACAGTGAGCACAGTCCCCCATATCCTCCAGAGCCGCAACACTGGCCAGCTTCATAAAGAGGGCGATGCAGGTGTGATACGACTCATGCCTTCCTCCTGTGCCCAACCAAGATGAACTACACTGCTACCTAAACAAACAAGATTAAAACACGACATAGAGAAGGAAAGTACCCAACTCCTACCTCAAAGCCTTTTGCTTCCCCCAAGAAAGCCACTGTTAGGTGGGGATCCTTCCAGACTTTTAAAATTTATACCCTTACTATACAACAAGCCAAGGAGAGAAATTGGTGTGTGTATGTGTAAGTCTTTATCAGTCTATATCATCTGGCATCTCTTACATCATGAACGTGCCCTGGAACCAACATGGATCTATGTTGGTGCACATGGATCTGGAGGTTCACAGAATAGCAGGAACACATCTCAGCAACATACTTTCATGGGACCCTAAAACTTTGTAATAGTCTCTCAGAAACATTCCTGCCTAAGTCCCATGCACAGCCTATTTCTCCAGGGAGCTGCAGAAAGGCATACTGCCAGGTCACAGGGTTTTGTTTTGATTTGCTTTGTTTTAAGAATAAAGTGCCAAATTGTCATTCAAGGGAGCTGCGTCAATGCCCTTCCTACCCCCAAATAGCAGTGAATATACAACATTTTTTTTATAATATATATATCTAGGCTGAAATGCACAACCAAACACCATCAGTCCTTCCAGAAAAGAAGTAATGGTCTTTTCTGGCTATCAGTGAGGTTAAAAGTCTGCCTGGTCATCTCTATTTCCTCTTCTGCTGCCTAGCTCTTCCTGGCTTCTTTTAAACGACCATCTGTCGGTGGCTTGGTAGTAGGGTTCTTTGTATGTTCTGAAGACCTTATATGCAGAGCTTAGATAACCCATGTATGTGTGGCAAGGCAAGGAATCTGCCAATTCCACAGAGGCCTAAAGTAATGTTTTTACAAAATGATGCTGTGCCCTTTCACAGGTGAAAGGTGCTGTACCAACCAACAGCTGCTAGCCAAGGCTGAGGACAAAGAGGACACACCAAGGGGCTAGATTCCACGCCTGTTTATAACCCCTGACTTTCAGCTGCTCAAAGTGGCTCAGGGCATAACAGTAACTGGGGCTACACCAGCTCTCTTGCCTCAGACAACCACTGAAATGAGTGAAGCACACAGTACAATAGACAAAAGGCAGCAACAGACCAATGACCAAGAAAACAATAGTCAGAGATATAATTCAGGAACTAATTCTAGTAAAAAGCTGTGGGTCAGCTTGCTATATACACAAACCCTGTTAAAAAAAAAAAAAAAGAAAAAGCCAGAAATAGAATAAACAACAACAAAAAAATTTCTTTAAAAATTTTGTTTCTCTAAAAGATAATTAAAGCAAGAACTAATAATAGTCTATTTTGTGTTATCTTACAAGTAAACATACTAACAAAGAACAGAAGAATGCGCTGTAAAGAGATTAGTTAGCACAAGGGCTTCACATTGCAGACAAGCAAGATAGTACCAAAATAAACTCACACTACAGTAAGATAAGCATTGGGACTACGAGGCAACCATTCAGCTTTTAAACAAAAGTAGGAGGCATGAATAAAAATTGAAATGTCTAGTTAGCCAGGTACCCTAATGAGGAAAGCACATGACACAGCTCCACAGCAGAGCATCCTATAAAGTACTGAACCAGCAGCTGGCTGTAGTGGCTTGTGCATTTAATCCCAGCACATATGAGGCTGAGGCAGGGGGATCTCGTGTGCTCAGGAGTTCAAGACTGGCTAGAGATGTCACAGGAAGACTATCCATCTCAAAACAAAACAATAAAAACCCATGACAAAGTTGTCAAAACAAGGAAAATTTGAGAAACTGCCACAATCAAGAATGGTAAAGAGTTACATTTATTATGTGTATAATTTTCTGTCTGCATGTACACCTGCATGCCAGAGAAGGATCTCATTATAGATGGTTATGAGCCACCATGTGGTTGCTGGAAATTGAACTCAGAACTGCTGGAAGAGCAGACAGTGTGCTCTTAATCTCTGAGCCATCCCTTCAGTCACCATAAAGAGTTGTGACAACTAACTATGATGGCATCCTAGACAGGACAGGATATGAGGCTTGGCCAAATTTACTGTTCTCTCTCCTGTTTAAGACCTGCCCTTCTCTCTTCCTCTCCCTCTCTGTTGGTGGTTCTATGGTTCAAATCACCCTAGGCACAGGAGGCAAAGCTGTATCACTGGACTATACCTGGCCCCAAACTAAGACAACTGAAATAAACTGTGGTAACAATACCATCTCTACTGGTTCAGTAATCAGAGCAAATGCACCAGAACGAGCTAAATCTGGAGTCTGTGAGAACCACCATAGAACAGCCTCTCAGTTTTACTGTAACCTAAAACTGTTCCAAAGGGTTTAAAGGTGCCCAATTAGACCAACAGAAGCCCAAAACAAGGGATCAAGGTGCACAGAGGGAACAAAGAAAATGCTGCTGAGTAGGTTGATTGAATTTCCCCACACTAATGGTCACTGAAATGTGCACCACATGAAGCTATCATGTGCAGCCAGACTGTCAGGTGGGTACAAAGCAAGACCCTCTCTACAAGAAACTCATTCCAGATACAAAGCAGACTAAGGCAAAAAAACAAAAAACAAAAAACGCATGGCAGATATGTCATGCAAACTTGCACAAAAAGAAAGCTGGGATGGTGTTCTAGTTCATTCTGTGGTGCTACTCAAAAATACCTGGATGCTTTGGGAAGAAATGAAGCTTATGGTGCTGGAGAGATGGCTCAGTGGCTAGGAGCACCTGCTGGATACCCAGCCCCAGGATATCTCAGGGGATACCAGGGACACAGCACGAAGGCCAAACACTTGCACGTATAAAGTGTGTGTGTGTGTGTGTGTGTGGGTGTGTGTGTGCGCACACACGCGTTCTAAAGAAGAAAAGAGGCTTAGTTAGCTCTCATTGTTGGCATCCTGGTGAGGGCCCCACTTGGCTGTGTGTGAAGAGAACAGGCCAAGTACAGGAAAGGCACGTGTGTACACAAAGAATGAGGAAAAACAGGCTCTTTTCATGACAGCCTCTCTTGCAGAAACTAGTCCATGCCCATGAAATCTGACCCATATGTGACCCATTTTAAAGACACATCATTAATTCATCAGGTCAACCTCTTTCTGGCTCAACACCACCATACAGAGGCCCATGTCCACAGCAAAAGAGCCTTAAGGAGTACAAACACTTTAACCCAAACATGTAGCCGTATGATTTCAGACAGAAGCATATGCCAGAACAGTGAGAAGAACCAGGAGTTGAGGGAGGAGATTATGTTGTAACAGAAGAAGCGATTCTCCTAGTATAATGTATAAAATTAATTTGGCCAGTGAGTGACACACGGTGGAGTCAGTTATCCTCATTAAACTTCAAAGCACTTAAAGGATGCACAGGTGAATTTCAGAGGCCGCCTGCTTCATTGCTTCTATTATTAGCAGAAAAGGGCATGTTTCAAAGTTACCACAGATGAGGAGGGAGGAAGCTGAGCTGCAGTTTCTCTGCAGGTTCTGCACCCAGAGTGGGAGCAGGCTCTCTCTGCCTGAGCATCAGCGCTTGCCTCGATCCCACACCTCCAGCTCCAGGAGCATGGAGGGGCCACTACGGGCAGAGGAAGACAGAGGACCAGACCCACACAATCCCTCATGGACAGAGGGCTCCAGTCCCTTTAGATATGTCGGTTACACATACGGCTTCATTTGGGAAAAGGCTTACAAGTGTGTGTTTGTTCTGATTTAAAGAGCCACTCTGTGCTGGATCTGGGGCACTCTGAGGGCATGCTAGGCAGGGCTCTTCCACTGAGCTACAGCAGCAGCTGTATATTTTCTTTAAACTACCATCAATTGTGTAATGTATTTTAAAACCTTAAGGGTGAAAACCGAAATGGCTATTTCATTCATGTTGTCTCACAGAGTTACTATCAGAAAAAGAAAAAGAAGAAGTGAAAATCCTGTGTCTTGTTTTCTAGAGTGATGGCCCCTCCAGGCTACCCACACTAGGGTCACAGAATGAACTCCAGGCAGGATCTTCGGTTTAGAGAGACACAGCTGTGAAATCTTGTATCTAATGCTAATATAGACAGGTGTAATTATACTCACCAGAAGGCCTGAAACATCAGAATACTTCTTAGCTGGCTTAAAGGATGGAGGAGCATCAATACTAAAGTCTAAAAAGAAGAAAGAAAAGAAGATGAGCAAATAACCTTCAAACTACCCTAATTCCCCCTCCTTTATTCTAAGCTAACATATGATAACAGTTCTGAAATTGTCCTTTGTGGTTACACACTTATAGAAGCCTCTGGGGATTAGTCAGAAAAATAAGGGAGACGGCTCAAAAATGACACAGTACGTCACAGACTAAGTGCAGGCCTCAGCAAGGGTCTTGTCCTGCCACCAGAGACAAGTGACCCCAGCGGAACTGCCAGGTTCGTCTACCCAAAGGCTATTTTACAGTCTCCAGCTAAGATGGGCTGACGAAAGGCCACACAGCCACTAACTCTGCACACCCAGACTCAGGCAGTCCACACCCAGATGACTAACTTGTCGCCATGTGAGTCACCCCCATGAAAGATGCACAGCAAGACAGGAAGTGGAGAGATCTTGGAACCTGAAGTTTCCAAAGCAGCAGAACATCTAACGGCTTTTGCCCAGGGCAGGACAGAACTACAGTAGGAGGCATTTGCTCACAGAGGGTGGCTGGGACTGCATGCTGGAGACCTTCCCAGTCTCACATTACAGGTGGCCTGTGTTGCTTGTGAAAACAAATTTAAAGAGTAGGCTTTTAAATGAGAAGCCTAATAGCAACATCAACATTATCACAGTGGGACCTACCTCTCCAGACTGAAATTTTAAATAATGACACTAAAAACCACACAGCCGGGACAACGCAAACAAACAGACTCGGCGAAAAGGGAATACATGCATAATATCCCTGGATGGGTGCCACTGTGTGGTTCTCGGGCTACGAGCGTTTCCCCCCCCCCCCCCGAAATAACACAAACACGAGCAAACAACGTGGGCTTGTTGTGAGGAAGTTCCTGTCTGCATTACAAACACATGGAAGGCTCTAGACAGCTCACAGTTAGGATCGTTCAGTTGCCACGGCAACGCCCTTTCAGCAGCGAGGATCTGTTTGAGGTTCTTCCAGGTTCTGCTCTTCTTGCCAGCCACTGCGCCGCCGTGGCCAGAATGCTGCTCAAATTAAAGGGTTAGGAGACACAAGTCAGTGGGAGATAGGCTTGGGGAATCTTGACACCGTTCCCGTTTGAAGTGCCAGGCACTTCTCGGCCTATCAGCGACTACTTGTCACCTTACGCTTTCATCTTTGTTTAAAAGAACATAGTTTTTAACTATTCATGGTGAATATACCTATAATCCTAGCACTCAGGAGGCAGAGGCAGGAGAATTTGGGAGTTCAAGGCCAGCCTCAGTTGCAAAATGAGTTTGAGGCCAGCCTACTAGGCTCCAGGAGACCCTTTCTCAAAAAACAAAACAAAAATCTAAAGTAAGCAAGCAAACAAAAATGGTTTGGGGGCTTTCCAAACCCATTGGTTTGCTGGTAATGGAACAGAAATAAATGGCTACTTTTCAGGATGTACACAGGAAAATAAATTCTTTACTGGGTCCATCCCAGTTGAATTCACTTATGACCTCATCCCTTTAAAGTAAGTTTACCACAAAGTTGGATTTAATCTGGAGACCACATCTCTAAACCCCTTCTGAGGGTGTGTCACTGCCTCATAATCACTAGTGGTCCTGGAATACTGAAATAAGCTTCAATCATGGTATGGCAAGCCTTCTGGAAATTTCTTTTTGTGCTAGAAAGATTAAAAACATGAATGGAAAAGACTACTAACATATCTGCAGACCCTGGTTACAATGGATTGCCAAAACTCATTACTAACAAAATAGCCCTTTAAAGTTATAATTTGGGTCACTGTAGCCGATTACTCCATACATAGCCCTCATGAATGAAAGGTATTGAAAGGACAGGTGAGGAGTGCTCCCATTTTAGTTATCTACTTCAAGCTTCTTTAAAATTATTTAAGGCCAATAAAAAGCAGAGGGGAACAATCATGGAAAATCTCTGTCCTCTGGGGATTTCTGAAAAAGCCTGGCACACTGAGACATCACAAAAGCCCTTTCCTGTCCAGTCCCATATCTTCCCTCACCCCCCACTCCTATCTTCAGCAGCACATGGGAGAGGGTGATGAATGGGAGAGAGGGAGAAGGGGATCCCAGAGGCACCTCAGGCCCCGCTAGATCAGAGGCTGAGGTGCAGTTGTTCACCCCTGCATTTGTGTAACAGCTTATATGCTTACCACAAAGTTGGGATCCTTAAACGGCAGCGGTTTGGCAGCTTTTTCCACAGGTCCTGAGCTAAACTCAGAGGATGCCATTTTATTCTCACTCACGGCTTCAATGCTGACACCCTTAAAACAGGGGAAAAAAACCTTTTAAGCCAGGTGGGTTTCACATCTTTGTTTGTTTGTTTGGACACAGGGTTTCTCTGTGTAGCCTTGGCTGTCCTGGACTCTCTTTATAGAGCAGGCTGGCCTTGAATTTACAGAGATCTGCCTGTCTCTGTCCCCCCTGAGTGCTGAGATTACAGGGTTGTGCCACCAAACCTGGCAAGGGTTCCTTACTTTTACTCTCAAGAAGACAGACATGCAAGTGTCCAGGGCTCCAGGAGAGAGCCTTAAGAGTCTGGACCGTAAGGGTCCTAATTTGATCAGAAAACCCAGGCTGGAGTTAGTTTGGGGTTTTGAGAAAGAGGAGGAAGCTGGAGGGATGTGAGTCAGCGGGCAGCTGGAGTGCTGTGTCCAGTCACGCAGCTGATCTGCTTTAAACCAAACCTTTATGATAACAACCCCCAGAGAAAAGAAGAAAAGTTGTCTGACTTGTGAATCAGTTCCAAGACAAACATTCTAGGAACAGAGGCGTGGTCTTCACAGACCGAAATGCATCATACCTGTCAGGTATAGGTTTCATGTGTTTCTCAATATTGACACTGGGCATCCAAACCCTTTCCAAGACACAGTACACTCTCAATGTTCCAGAACACTCTCTCGCCCCTTCCTGCCCAACCCCTTCCAGCCCCAAGGGCAACACTGTTCTGATTCTTCTACATGACTTTCCCCTCTTCCAGGACATCTTACAGGTGAAATGTGGCGCTGTGTGTCTTGTGCCTGGCCTCTTCAGGTCAGAATGGCACCTTGATGCCGTTACATGGCTCAGTAGTTTGTTTCACCCATTTTCCTATTTCTCATCAGAGTAGAATTTGCTACATGGATGTGTTAAAACCTATTTATCCATCTCCCTGTTGAACACGTGGCTTATTTTCAACATTCAATTATAAACAGAACTGCCATGCCTGTGAACACACACATCCACATGCAGCCATACAATTTTAAGTAAAGCTGTTGGTTGGTTTTAGTCAATTCGACACCAATCACCTGGGAATGAGGGAATGACAATGAAGAACTGTCTTGACCACAGTGGCCTCTGACCTTGTCTGTGAGGAACTGTCTTGACTGATGATTGATGTGAGAGTGGTCTACTGTGGGGAGCACCATCCCTAAGCAGGCAGGCCTGGGCTGAGCAAGCCGAGCAAGCCAGAGGGAAAGAAAGCTGGTGAGCAGCAATCCTCCACAGTTCCCCCATTAAGTTCCTGGCTTCTCTCAGTGATGGGCTATGGCCTGGAAGTGAGAGCTGAAATCGATCCTTCCCCACCCTGAGTTACTTCTGTCCCAGTGTTTATCACAGAAAACTAGCCAGCTAGTCCAGGCATGGTGATGCATGCCTTTAATGTCAGCATTTAGGAGACACAGGCAGGCAAAAATCTGTCAGGCTGGTCAACATAACAAGTCTGATATGTAAGCTACACAGGGAAACCCTGTCTTAAACAAAACATCCCCCAAAAGAAAAAAAAAAAATCTAACTAGAACAACTGTCATGTTTTCATTTCTGTTGGGTGTGTACCTAGAAGTGAAGTGACTGTGCTCCTGAGAAAGTGCATATTTAACTTATAAGGCAGGTTTTGTATGTGTTGTATGTGAGTGTGAGTGTGTGTGTCCTCTCCGTGGGATTTATGGCAGCAACAGAAATAGGAAGACAGGGTCATTCACTGTCACAATAATTCTCTGAAAGGTCTCTCCTCAAACTCCTCTCTGGGGTCTCTGCATTGGCCTGGGCTCCTCAGTGGAGACAGCCATCCTGTCATCCTCCATCGTTCCAGTCTTCCCAGCATTATGCAAAACCTTAAGCCTTAAGAAACTCACACTGAAATCTAGCTTGAATTTCTGTATTTACTTGCGGGTGTCACATGTACTGCTGCATTTCCACCTCTCCTTACTGAGCCATCTCACTGGCCCTGAAATCCATGTTTTAGGAGGCTGTGATCCAAGGGCAAAAGGAGAAAAGAAACTTCTAATTAGAAGGTAACTAGAGGCTCTCAGGAGACCAGCCAGTGTTAGGAGGAAAGAGGTCATCTGGGACAAACACGCTGAGCTGCTAAGGAAGCAGGGAGATGCTTAAAGGAAAAGAAAGAAGACTCGGGCTGGGACAGGAGCACTGCAGACAGCGTGCAGTCAACTCCAGCCTCCAGCACCAGGGGCAATACAGTTCCCTGAGGTCTTGGCGGATGGAGTCTCTAGAGGCCCCTGTGGAAAGCACTCACTACAAGTCAGTGTGGACTAGACAGTCACACAGCTCTAGCAGGGAGAGGCCACCCCACCAAACCAAGAGCGTCTGCTGACAGTAGTCGGGGTGACGGGGGCAGCAGCCTAGGGAAGAGTGCAGAAGGGACGAAGGTCTGGGAGTTGGCCCGATGGTGAAGTACTTACTTTGTATCACAGAAAAGCGACTGCTTCTCCGCCAGGGGAGGCTTCTATGCCATCTCTAGCCAGGCAAACCCCAGAGAGGGCATACTGGTTTCGCTTGCCTTTCCTCTTCATCCCACTCCCATGTTACTCCACCCTTGTTCCTCTGTTACCCTCATTCAGTCTCCCTGCGACTCTGGTGTCAGTGCTGAGTCAGAAAGACGGGAAGGCCTTTAGTCAGAAGGAAAATCAAGTCTGCTGTAATAAAAATAAGATATAAGATGATCTACTCTTTCCATATTGTGAAAGTACCATTAACACTAAGAGACTTTATGAGATGGAATATCCAGCCCTGAGACATGAAAGGCCCAATGCAGAGATGAGGAAGTAACGCCTAAAGCTAAGGGCTATGCCCTCTATGCATTTCTAAAGGAGATGGTGTAAGTCCCAGGGTAGAGAAATTGGCCTTGCTGTGTGACACTGGAGTCAGCAAGGCCTGGGACCCACCTACTTCTGCAAAACTGTATAAGCCAAACCAACGATTTCTGCCAATAGCAGCCTTCACCACTGGGATTCAGACTTCAGGACAACCTTGTCTTTGCTGTGGGGGCTTTTTAAAAGAAAGGGGGCAGTGGTTTTCGTCAACACTTAAGAGTCAAAGACAGCAGCATCTAACAGTAATCTCGACTAAGAAGCTGAGCCTGGGCTACACAGTGAATTTCAGCCAGCATGGGCTACACAGCAAGACTCTGTTTCAAAAAGTGACCCACAAAGAGCAGAACGTGGTAAAGCTGGTATTTAATCTCAGCACTGGAGGCAGAGGCAGGTAGATCTCTGTGAGTTCAAGGCCATACTACATACATAATACAAGGGTACATACTACAAGTTCTAGGTCCAGCAGGAGCTACAATGTTGAGGGTTTCTATCAAAAAACAAAAGTAAAAACAAACAAAAAGACCTAAAAAGAAACAAAAATCTCATCTTTCTGTAGTGACTATGTTGCTTGGTCTAGGCATAAGTGAACACTAAGTCACACTGTGGACGGACTACAGGAGAATATACACAGCGCTGCTCCTGAAGACTCCAATCAAGAGCATACAAGGGCTCTTTTTTGTGGCACCTCCTAGGTGGGCGGCTGTGTCAAGATGAAGCTGAAGATCTTCTCTCTAGCCACTGGCTGCCACAAACTCAGAGAGGTGGACAATGACCGCAAGTTTCATATGTTCTATGAGAAGCGCATGGCCACAGACGTAGCTGCCGATGCTCTGGGTGAAAAGTGGAAGGGTTATATGGTCTGGATCAGGGGTGGGAATGACAAACAAGGTTTTCCCATGCAGCAAGGCGCTTTGACCCACGGCAGAGTGCACCTGCTGTCGAGTAAGGGGCATTCTCATTGTAGAACAAGGAGAACTGGAGTGAGGCAGCAGAAGTCTGTTTGTAGATGCATTGTGGATGCCAGCCTGAGTGTTCGCAACTTGGTTACTGTTAAAAAAAAAAAAACAACAAAAAAAAAAAAAAACAAGGAAAGAAGGATATTCCTGGGCTGACAGACACTACTGTGCCTCGTCAGCTGGGACCTAAAAGACCTAGCACAATTCTAAAGCACCTCAATCTCTCTAAAGAAGATGATGTCGGCCAATATGTTGTAAGAAAGCTCTTAAACAAAGAGGGTAAGAAGACCAGGACCAAAGCACCCAGCATTCAGCATCTTGTTACTCCAAGTGTCTTCGACACAAACATAGATCTATTGTTCTAAAGAAACAATGTACTAAGGAAAACAAAAAGGAAGCAACAGAATACACTAAACTTTTGGGCAAGAGAATGAAGGAGGCCAAAGAAAAGTGCCAGGAACAGATCACCAAGAAACATAAGTTGTCCTCCTGAGAGCTTCTACTTCTGAATCCAGTCAAAAATAAGTCCTTAAGAGGAACAAATAAATAATCAGACCTTGGGGAAGGGAAAGAAAAAAAAAGGAGTATTCAAGGGAGCTGGGCATGATGATGCATGCCTGTAATCTCAACATCCAGGAGTCCGAAAAAGGAGAACCAGAAGAAATTTGAGGCCAACTTGAGATACATAGTGAGTTTCTAAGCCAGCCTGAGAAACACAATGAAATCCTGTTTCAAAAACAAACAAAACCTGCCAGGCACGGTGGCACACTACATGTGGAAGGCAGAGGCAAGCAGATCTGTTTGAGGCCAGCCTGGTCTACAGAGTGAGTTCTAGGACATCAGAGAAACCCTCTTTCAAAAAACCAAGAGTACATACAGAAGAAACTGGCATGGTGTTCCATTTTTTAAATTTTAGTTCTAGGAACTGATGAGCCAGGATCATGAGTTCAAAACCAGACTGCCTTACTTTTTTTTTTTTTTTTTTTTTGTTTCAAAGAAACAAAAATCACTATTTTACAAGAGGCAGACAATTACATCAGTATTTGAGTGAATTACTAAAGGGGAGACAAGAATACGTTCTGTACGGTTCCGTTCTTTAAAAACATAGCTGAGGTAAGAGATGGCAGAAGACAGGTTACCTCTGGCAGGGAGCGAAGAGCACAGTGACAGAATTGCCAGGCATGAGGACAAGATAAGCAGGGATTTTCTGGACCACTCGGATTGCTATCTTATCTGGAAACTCTCCATAGTTTCTGTGTTTCACTGAATGCAAACATATTAACCCAATAAAACGCTAAAAATGAGTGGGAGCGCCAATTACCAACGAAGTCCCTGGGCAAACGCGCCACACAAGCTGAGGGGCTTAACCATCTTTATACCGCACAAGAACCCAACCACGCCACTCCTGGACCTGGTGAGCCAACACACTGTCCTCAGCACTTTCGACACTGTCTTCAACCTCTTTTTGTATGTTTTGTTTTTGATTTATAGAGAAAAAACAAAACAAAACAAAAACAAAAAAAACTTGGTGTCTTGGAACTCGCTCTATAGACCAGGCTGGCCCCAAACTGGCAGAGATGCGCCTGCCTCTTCCTCCCAAGTGCTGGGATTAAGGGCGTGCACCATCACTGCCCAGCTAGACTTGAACGCTTAAACTCCAGATTAAACACGTTAAAAGAATGAAGGGAGCCACTGGCATCAATCACTGTATCCCTCCATGCCGCACACCAGGGCGACCCCTCAGACTCCCTCCGGTTGTCTGCGAGGAGTCTGCCACGGATGGTCAGCGAGCTTCCCACGCAGGAACATACAGAAACAGGTCCTGACAGAACCGGGCGGCCCTTCTACCAGATCAATTACAAACTCCCACATCACTACGTGACGCGGGTGACCTTTTAACCAAAACCGCAAGTCCGCCGGGACGCTCCTCTCGGAGCACCGAACCGCCCTCCCGGCCCTGCGCTGTCGCTGCGCATGCGCCTCACTCTCCGCCCCTCCCCGCGCAAGCTCTCCGGGCGACTCTGGGGCCCACGCAGGCGCGCTCTTCCTCGGGCGGTGCGTACGGCGTACCTGACCGAAGCCGGACAGCTTTTTCTTCTTACTAACGCCGTATCCCCCTCCGCTGCCGTTGTGGGAAGGGCTGGCCGGCCTCTTCTTGCTGTTTCTAGCTATGGCGGGGGTAGAGCTGGCAGCCACGATTGGAATTTGAGCCGCCATCCTGGCCGCAGTCCGCCAGTGGCTCCCCGCCCCCACCCCTCCCGAGGCGAGCCCTAGAACTTCCGGCTGGATGTTACTTCCGTGTTGATGCTCGGAAACTCCGCGAACCTCCTGGTGCTTAACGGACTCCTCCTCTTAGGAGGCGGGTGTTTCTTCCGGGTCGGAAGGCGTCGGGGTTTGTGGCTGGTGCTGGGGTTGTGAGTTTTGGCCTGGGGCACGTGCCTGGAAAAGCCCCCAGTGAGCATCTGATCTTTTAGTAACTATTAATTTTGGTGTCTCAGACAGGGTCCCTGGCTGCCTTGCAGCTCCCTATGTAGACCAGGCTGACCTCAAACTCATGTAAACCGAGGTTGTCTTTGAATTCCAACCCTCCCTACCCCACCCCAACCACGTCCCAAAGGCCAGGATTACAGGCAGGTGCCACAATGCCCACCTCAATGTCTGTAAGAATAAAGAAAGTTAAATATCACTGCACTAGCAGATTGCCAAGCTGCTTGCTTGTTCTTCCTACTGGGTTGAAGTTCATGAATCAGCACTGCACAACAGACTAGAAAGGTAGAGTATTCCGCGGTCTTTTAGGAGTCCAAGTCTCCTTGTCATGCAACGGATATACCTCCACTCTGCTCACCAAGTGCATACCAACAGACAAACTCTTACTTATAGTTGTCAGGTCACAGATCTAAGACAATTCATGAATCTCGATGCCCCGCACCTTGGTGTGTGTGTGTGTTTGCCTCCTGCAACACTATTTCTCCAGAGACTTTATGACATTATCTAACTTAATAGTTTCTAATTAGGCAATACATGTCTTTTGGCTAGGATATAATAATACCTCTGTAAGGTGACAGCCGGTTGTGTCTTTCAAGTGGGGAAAAATACATCTGTCCCCACTTAGAGTGACTTGCAAGGCATTGGTGCATTATAATTATGTTTGGGCGAAGTAAACATGGAAGGGTGAATCTCTACAAGTTAGAAGCGAAAGCAGCTATAGAGATATGGATATTTATAACAGGCTGTAGACTTGATGCAGAGGAGAGGGAACAGTTAAGGAGCAAGGATTGAGCAATATTGTTACGGATGCCTCTTCTAGTATGGAAATGTTATTTCCCGAGTCAGATCTCCCCTCCCCCTCTCCTCATCTAATCTATTTCCCTTATTCCTTGTCTCAAGGGCTCATGCCTCCAACCAGCAATCATTCAAGCAAAGCTCTTATTCCAGCCACCCCTTCGGCTTAATTTTCATCTTCAGTGTTCCTGCTCCAGTGATTCAGACTTCCATGTGATCCCTGTGATAGTCTCTAAATGGAAGTCTGAATTGCCATCATTTCATAATCCATCCTTGGCTTCAAGGCCCTGTCTCCCATTGGCTGCTAGAATGGGCTTTTAAGTCTGACAGTAGCACTTACCTTTCTCATGTACAGAACCCATTTATCCTCTAGATAAAAACATGGAACTTTTTAGTGTGACACATTAAGTTCTTAATAACTTAGGCTAACCCTTTTTCTTTGTTCAGTTTACAATAACAAGTCCTTTGTGCCCCTGCCAGAGATAAATTCTACTTCCTGGAGGGTTCTGGTCTCTGAACTCATACTTTTGTTTCCTCTCCTAAGAAAGCCTAGCTGCTGACCTGCTGACTATACATTTTGCCTCCTTTTGAATTCTACTTCTAATAAGTAGCTGATATACCTTTATTCCCTTTGCCCCACCTGCTGAATTTTGTGGATATTGGCCTGCTTCTTGTAATGTTTACTGAGTTCAAATATGAAGGAGTCAGACAAGTGGCTGTAGCACCAGCTAGCCTTCAGCTACCAAATCCAATCTCAATCTCATTGATTTTTTTTTTTACTTTTATCTGCATTTATTTTATGCTGAATTTATTATTCCCGTGCCATCAGCTTTTGTTTCTTCAGTTTCTTCTGAGATATTTTTTTCTTCTGTGCAACCTCCTCTTCTGGCTTTGGAACAATTTGTTCCTTCTCAGTGAGGATCATCTCAATGTGGCAGGGGGAGCTCATGTATGGGTTAATCCGGCCATGAGCTCTGTAAGTTCGACGGTGCATCTTAGGGGCCTTGTTCACCTAGATATGTTCAATGACTAGAGAATCTACATCTAAACCCTTAAGTTCAGCATTACTCTCTGCATTTTTAAGCATATGCAGCAAAAATTCAGCACTCTTTTTTGGCCACTGACCTTGAGTCCAGCCCCACTGTTTGGCCTGGGCGCACCTCCCGACTCCACCATTATACCGCCGGAATGGCACACACTGCTTCTTTAAAGTGACATCTTTCAGATACTTGGTGGCTTTTCGGATATGCATACCCTTGATGGCCTGGGCAGTTTCCCGGGTGTTCTTAAAGTGAACACGAAGATTTGAACCTCTTGATTTGCATGATTTCGTAGGATTTTCTGGATCAAGAGAGTAGCGAACCATCTTCAAGGATCACCCCTGGCCGCTTTCAGGAAGAGCGATTTTTTTTTTTTTTTTTTTTTTTTCTGAAATTCTCCCCCTGGTTTTCACCATTCTCTTATTTCCTCCCAAGCTCTGGTTGTCTCTTTGACAGTTGTCTTGTTTTACCAAATGCTTTGTGATGCTACTCTAGGGTTCTCAAAATTATGTCATATAGTCAAATCCCCCTAGAGATGAACATTTTTAGTGTTTCCCAGGAGTCATCATGAGTAGCCATGATTGAACCAGAATTTTCTTGCTCCATTTCTCTCCGCTGAGAATTCCTTAGTGTCTGAGGCCCTTTGCCCTTCCAAGTTTATACGTTTCACAGCCATTCCAATAACCTCTAGGGCTTGAGTTACCATCTCCATTAGGAGCTGTCTCCTTGTTTCCAATTTTGGTGCCTGTGTGAGCTGTTACTTTCATTTCTGGACAACAAAGTCTGCATTTTCAAATCATGTTTTCTGTCACCCTTTGCTATCTTCTTGAAGTCCCTAGAATGACGCTCACATTGCTTTGAAGGCCTTCCAAAACCTGCCATCACCACAGACTGACCTTTTCCTCAGGTGTCTGCACTCCCCATCAGTTTCCATTTTTCTCAGTCCCAACAGCTAGCTGTGGTCCCTCTTCCCTCAGGGCCTAGACACATATTCCTCCTGTACAAAAGTTATTTCTCTCCTACTTTCACCCTCCTATAGTCCTGGTAACCTCCAGGCACCATTTCTGGTTGACATTGGCTCAATTTTAGCTTTTGCCATCCTTCTGATCCAGTTCCAGGTCACAAGTTTTAGTTACCCGGTACCTGTAGATTGCCTTTTATACACTAATTCTGGAGGGTGGAGATTAGAAGGAACAAGAAGACTATCAGCTCCTGTCCTTGTGGTGTCCCCAGTCTAGTAGGGAAGAAGAGGTTCTGTCTTCCCAGCTGGATGTAAGCCATGTGTGTGCAGCTGTCTGAGTCATCAAGGATTGGGCAGCACGGCGTCTACCAACAGTGGCAATAAAGAGCCCGAGGATGCTGGAGGACATCCACAAAAGTACAAAAGCTGCCAGAAACCTCCTCTACCTCCACCACAGATGCACTGGTCACTGCGCACTGCCAGCACTTGGAGAGACCTCTTACACCACACTGCATGCATAGCTCTCATGCTACCTGTGGGCATTGGAATGGAGCAACGAACACCTCCAGCCCATATTCAGCTAGATGACTTTCCAAACATCCCTGGAAACTTGGAAAGCATCATCTCACCTCTGCTGCAAGGCGTGCCCTTTCGTGAGCTGCCTCAGCAACCTGCTTGCTGGTCCCTAAAGCTCCTGGGTCCCTCACCGGCGCCACAGTTGTTTCACCGCAGGCTGCTGAAACCCTCCTGGGATGCTAGATACACTAGACTGAGTGTAGCAGTCAAGCAAAGCCTTGATCCCAGTTAAGCTTTAAAGACTACAAGTAAATAACATACTTGTTTGGCTAGTTCATATTTCTGAGACATGGCGTGCCTGTTTTATTGTCTCAAAAAAGCTCAGGAAATACAGTAGATATTTAGGATCAGGCTGTTGCTGGATAGAAGACAAGTTTGCATTTGCTCTTGATAATGTGCATGAAAGTATGCAAATCATAGCTTATGTAAAACATGGCTGATAAAGGGTGCTTCGGCAATGGGAAGAGACCTTGAAATTGCTTAAGTCAAGATGCTGAGAAAGCTGTCTTAGCGACCATGACAGTTCATGAACTGAGTTCATGACAGTTCAGTTTGTAGAATTCAGAGGCAGTTTTACCAGGAGAGTTTTACAGAGACAGGTTGAAAAGAGAACAAGCTAGACACAGGTGAAGACAGAACCTTGCTCCTTGGTCTGTCATGATACGTGAACCTGTGTGCAACTCCAAACCATGCATCCAACCACAGCCTCCTGTTGACTAGCCAACAAGATCCTGAGTGGCCCTGAAAAGGGTACAAGCCTATTTGAGGACACTGAGGTCCTCAGTACCTACAGAAGGTTCTTGAAGTGTAAGCCGACAACCTGGGCAGCCCTTCTTCCTCATTTCTACCTCCTTGCTCAGTGTAGACAGGCAGTCAAAAGAGGGCTGTTCTCCCCAGGCCAGGTTGCCACCTGTGGAATAGATTTCAGTCCAAAGGCAGCCAAAGACAAACTTGAGTGAGGGGTAGGGAACTCCAGTTTTGTTTGTGCTGGGAAAGAAAAGGGTGGGTCCAAGAGGGGAGTGTTATTTGCAGTGCTGGGAAGTTGACGAGATCTCCATCCCTTAGGCCCAATTTTCACAAAAAGTGCAGAGAGGAGGAAACACACCGTGTAGTAAGTGAAGAAGCCACTCTTTAAGGTATTGGATAGCCTCCTGGCAGAATGCTTGGGCCCAGCTCATTCCAGGATACCATTTATAGCCACTGCAATGTGAAAGGTCAGATATTCTCCAAATACACAGCTGGCAAGAGGTCACATCCAAAGGTCACTGTGATCCATCTGGAATACAGACACACCTTTATTTCCAGGAGACAGAGGCAAGCAGATCTGAGCTCAAGGACAGCTAGGTATAGAGCAAGTTTTGGGTAAAGAAAAGCTTGGTGTAAAAAAAAAAAAAAGGCGTAGTGGTGCACGCCTTTAATCCTAGCACTCAGCAGATAGAGGCATAAAGATCTCTGAGTTCTAGTCAGTGCTGTTCAGTCAGCTCAGTTGAATCAGTGATTTGAGAGGCAGTGCGGTGGAACTGAGTTCATGACAGTTCAGTTTGTAGAATTCAGAGGCAGTTTTACCAGGAGAGTTTTACAGAGACAGGTTGAAAAGAGAACAAGCTAGACACAGGTGAAGACAGAACAAATCAGAGAATGAGACAGAAGATTAGATGAGATTGCTAGAGTTAATTTGAGCCAGGATAGCTGAGTTGAATCAGCCAGCCAGAGTTCAGAAAGAGCTAGAAAGGCTGAGCTTATTCAGCAGTAAGTGTCAGAGGCTGAAAACATCCTAGGCCAACATTAGATTGTACGAAGGCTAGAAGCTTCCAGGACTAGACCTAGGCTATCAGACGGAGGCAGTAAGAAACAGTTACATCAGATGAATAAAAGTTACTTTTACATCCTCATACAAAATTTGATCCCCAAAGGCTGTTGCTTTACAAAGTCTGAATAAAGAAAAAATAGATTTTTATAGACCATTTTACTTACTGGGATGACTTCTTAAATGTTACGTAAATACTAATTTAGCATTACAAATATAGCCTCAAAAGTGCTGACTAAAGGCTTCCCAAATAGTGGGCTTCTTATCTTTCACTGTGAGAGGTGGGATCCTGCTGGCAGAGTGGCATTCCCTGGCCCTGAGTACCCTTCCCTTTGACTCTGCCTCTGGGCACTGGTCTTCTCAGAGGCTCCACCCATCACTTAGCATAAGCTGTTATTTTTACACATAACTTTTTATGCATACCATAGAGGAAGAAACTGATGATTACTGTAATTCTCCCCTCCCTGAGGCTCTCTCATTTTTGCTCTTCCCAAACCTCAAACTTGATAATCCTTAGCTGTGACGTGCTCGCCTTCTTAAATTATCAGCCTGCTTCACTTCCCCTGTATCATTTTCCTTACTGCTGCTGTGCTGTTCATTTTCATTTGTTTATGCCTAACACTTGGTTTCTGTCATGGGTATAAACACAATGAGACAGTACCAGAGAAGGTCTTGGGAGCTTTTGCTTACGGGAACAATTGCTTATGGAATTAACAGAGATAAAGACTTGTTAAGTAAACTCAGGGGAAAAAAACTCCCAAAGCAAGGCCTCTTCCAAGACGTCTCTTATTCAACCTTCAGTAGACATTCCTGCTCCCGCTCTTTAGTAGCTGAACCAAGCAGTCCAGCTCCCACAATGCTCCAGCCTAGGGTCACTAGGAGCAGGGCAAGGTAGGGCGTGACTAAGGACAGAGATTCTTTCTGGTCAAAGGAACAATATGAAACAGGTTGGCAGCCGTCCTCTTTCTGGGCACAGCCCCAGACAGAACCCAGATTTGGTGGAACAAAGATAGTCCTGTTCTCGGCCTTGCCGGAGGGAGCCTGCTGCAGTTTGGAAGAGCCAGAAACTCAACAGGCTGATGTTTGCTTGCTTGCTTGCTTTGTTTTTAATCCTTCATCCTACAAAGAGTCTGCCTACGTAGGATGACCCACACCTGACTCTTCATCTTTGTTTTGTAAATCTCAACGGGAGCACTTGGTCTCTGAACAGCTACTGAACCCTGTCTACAGGGTTTCTGCATGCTGAGCTCCACCCGGCACCTGGATCCACTATTGCCTTGACTTGATCCCAGTTCCTGGACTCGTGTGGCTAATATTTCTGACTCCTTCCCTCACTCCACATTCAACAACCCCCAGCCTTGCCGTGGGACTCTTGGAAGTTTATGTTTGTGTTCCCTGGCCGTTCACACTACGCCTCTGAACCTGAGGAGGAGTGCAGATGTTTGGTATGAGCCTCATGGCTTTTGGATTCTGTTCGAACCTGAGCACGTGCACAGGGACTTTTCTCCCCTCGTGCTACACAGCCTCGCATGCAGATGCAGTTCGGGTGCTAGCCTTCTGGTTTTCCATTTCTGCCTGTGAAGACTGGCTTTAGACATTTCGCTCAGCACACACACATCAACAGAATTTATGCCTTTGAAATACTGTGGGCTGAAGCTACAAGCCACAGTGGGCACTAGAATTGTGTCTAGAATGGTCACAGGTATCCATGAGTAAGGCCCTACGAAGGACAGGGTTCGTGAGACCAAAGGCACATGGCCAAATGCCTTTGGGGAAAATTTAGCTTGTCTGGTGAAGACCTCTGTTTTGGTAAGTTTTGCCTAGGGTTGGAATGGGGAGGAACAAGGGCTTCAGTTTCTTTATCTCCGTAAGGAAAAACTGATTTTTTGACAGGGAGGGAGGGAGAGAACATGCATGCCTGTGCCAATGTTTTCCTCAACCATTCTCCACCTTGCTATTTTTAACATTTTATGTGTGTTGGGGAGAGGGAGTGGATGCCATAGTAAGGCTTCCCACCTTACTTTTAGACTCTAACTGAATATGGAACTCACTGATTCAGTGAGATTGGCAGGCCAGCAACTCCTGGGATCCACCTGTTCTGCTTCCCAGGGCACTGGGGTTACAAATGCATACTGCCTTACCTGTTTGTGTGTTTTTTAAATTTACTTACTTACTGATTTTTTTTTTTTTTTTGAAACGGGTTTCTCTGTGTAGTCCTGGCTTCCCTGGACATACTTGATAGACTAGGCTGGACCTCTGCCTCCCCGAGTGCTTAATTTTTATTTTTATAAGGGTTTGTCTGCATGTATATCTGTGTCTACAGAGGCCAGAGAAGGCATCAGCTCTCCTGGGACTGGAGTTACAGATGGTTGTGAGCTGCCATGTGGGTCCTGGGAATTGAACCCGGGTCCTCTGGAAGAGCAGCCAGAGCTCTCACCCACTCTCCAGCGTTCTTACCTGTTTTTTAACGTGGGTCTTCAGGTTTGTGAAGCAAGAGCCTTGCTGACGGAGCCCCCTGGGAAGGTTTCTCTTAAAGCATGGCTCACAGCACACCTCCGAATTGTATGTAGACAAGCAGGTGAGTTTTTACAAAAGAAATACACTCTGTAATCTAGTTTAAGATCTAAAAGGTTGGTTTTCTGGCCACTTTGTCCTTGGTGGCAGAAGGAAGATGAGGAAGGGACATCATCATTTTCAACATCAAAGTGTCGTAATGAGATGTACACATTGTGCCACTACCGGTGCTCCAAGGCCACGGTCCTCAACCTTCCTCATGCTGCAACCCTTCAGTACAGTTCCTCTTCTGGTGCTGCCTCCCAACCATAGAACTATTCTTGTTGCTACTCCATAACTGTAATTTTGCTACTGTTGTGAATTGTAATGTAAATATCTGTGCTGTCTGATGGTCTTCGGTGACCCCTGTGAAACTGTCAGTCACCACCCATAGGTTGAGGACTGCTGCTCCAGGGCCTGCCATCTTCAGAAGCTGAGTCAGACGCAGCTGCCCTGCCAAGTTCTAGAGAAGGTACAACTGGGGTGCCATGACCGAGAAATAAAACACACCAGGACAGGGCAAATGAGACACCTAAAATCGTCTACCACAGACACAGACTCCGTGAATGAACGACACGTGAATGAGAGGATGGCTACAGCATCCAGCTCGCCATGAGAATTTCCACAGGACACTAGGGTCTTTCCAGGGGATTTAGATCTTTTGACTCAAAGTGCTTTGGTAGGGCTGGTAAGGTTTATTATCGGAGCACTAGCCTAGCATGCACAAGGTTGAATCCCAGCACCAACCCCCCCCACACACAGAGTGAGACAGAGACAAACACGAGACAGAGACAGATCTAAAAAAAATTAACCCATGAATATAATCATTTAACCAGCAAACATCAAAAGAAGATGGTTTGAGTTCTAACTTTCCCTGTTTTGTTTTAACACCATGGGTACATGTGTTTGTATGCGTATAGGTATGCATATATATAAATGTGTGTGTGTGTGTGTGTATTTATGTTGGAGTGGGATTTTGATGTTCTAGAGTATGGTACAGCTCTGTATGTTTATCGTATGAAAGTTATATTCTCTTTGCATATTGCATATACAGAAATATATATGTCCATCTCTGTATGGTTTAAGAGAGTTTGGTAAAAATAATTACCTCCTTGCAAGGGGATTGCCCATAATGCTCTATTGTAAAGCATACAGTCATTCTGGACCATAAAGCACCTCGTGTCTAAAATCACTCTCATCTGGAAGTACTGGCTCATTTTGTGCTTTTCATGAAGCTTTCTGTGCCATGTGCTTTGTGGCATCTGGTTGAATTGTTCCCGGGACCAACTCTAAGTGGACACTCGCCAGCATGTTGCACAGGTACCATCCAGGTCCCACCAACAGCATGGGGACCGGCATGGGGCTGGGACACCGGGCAACTGAACTGCTTATGAAAGGCAGGCAGAGTAAGAGGAAAGAGAGAGAAATTCTCCGTATCACAAAGGTGTTATTTTGCTCCAGGCAGTACAGGAGAGCTTGCAGCATGGGCAGCGGTCAGATGACAGAGGTGTTATTATAGTGTCACACTGCTGTGAAGAGACCTTTAACTGTGGCTGGCTTCCAGTCTCAGAGGTTGTCAAGATGGGGAGGGAGCACAGCGGCAGCGGCGTGTGGGCAGACCTGGTGCTGAACAGGTAACCGAGTTCTCCACCCTGATTTGCAGGCAGCAGGAAGAGGGGAATTGCTTTTGTTCATGGTCTTCGTCACAGATATAGAAACCCATTAGACAGATAGGAAATGCTGAAGAAGCAGAGGCAAGAGGATCACAAGTTCAAAGCCAGGCTGAACTACTCCTGGGGCTGCACAGGCACGCAGAACTCTAATCCCTAGTACTCATGGGAAAACCCTAACCTCAGTGCTGTAGGAGGTGGACAGGAGATCACTGGGGCTTATGGGAAGCCAGCCTAACTACAGTGAGAGCCCCTGTCTCAAAGGAATAAGGTGGAGAGATACAGATTAGATATCCAGCATCCTCCTCTGCTCTCTGCACAATCATGCACAAATAACACACTCAGGCACGCAAAGCTTAAGCTAGCACGTTGGGCAGGTGAGGCCTTGTCATAGGGAGACACAGCGAATGTGAATCTGGCATCCCCAGCCTCTGTAGAAGGAAAGGGTTCAGGGACTGGACTGTTAGACCTTGGATCCTGTTACTAACAAAAGCCAGAGTGATTGCTGGTCGTTCACTCTTTCTCAGTTTTCTAAACAAATCACAATTGAGTTAAAAATGGTATTATTCATTGTACTTATTTTTATCCCTCATTGTTTCCTATAGTTAAAGCTCCCAGGATCCATTCCTAAGACCCAGGCCACCCACAAGTGACACAGCTGTCCTGTGTATGAAGGAGCTATCTGCCAAAGCCATGATGGCCAGAGCAAGCTGCTCTGACTTCCCATCGTCCGAAGCAGCCATCTTAACTGGGCAGGTTTGTTCGCAGACCACGAACCTGATGCTCTACGACTCTCCATCAACACTTACGTTTCCTCCCTCTTTCCCTCAAGCAAACACCTGGTCAGGTGTTGATTCCAACAGCAGAGGGAAATTTCTCTTCCCAGCTATCTCCAGAAGCATAGCTGCACACCAGCATTCTACAAACACAGTCGGTGCCCATCTCCCTTAGCTCCCAGCCCCCTCCAATCCACGAGCCTCCTGTGGCTGTCCAGCCCATCTGGCTTTTGTATGGCTGGGTCTTCCTCGTGGGGGCCAGCTGTGGACAGACTGTTAAAGAGCCACGTGTGTGTTTCTTCCCAATCCTCCCCTGTGCCCTGCATGGTGCTTTCTCCAGAAAGTATGCCTCGTTCTCTCATGAAGGCCATTCACAAGTCTTCTCTACCTCCTGCTATCGGGCAAGCAATCAGTCAATGCAATTGAGAACAGGGGGCTGTGAGCAAACAATGTGACATGGTTAGAACCCTGGTGGCCCTGTCCCGTCCCGGAGAGCTACTGTGGCCACTGCCTTAAACTTGGAGCCTCTTTAAATGAAGGTCTTTCTCGGGGAGGTCAAGTGTTAAGGCCCCAGCTCCTGAGGTGTTCTTGTGGTTGTCGGGTCACTGTCTTCTGCACCAGGAGTCTCTGGAGATGAGAAGAGCATAACAGGTCAACAGAAGCACTGTGTAAACCTCTTCTCCTGTTGCTGTGACCAAACCTCTGACAAAAGCAACTTAGGAAGGGAAGGGTTAATTTTGCTGTCCAGCTCTAAGTGCAGAGCTGTTCACCACGGCTAGGATGGCAAGGCCTCAGGGGCGTGAGGCAGCTGCTCACATTGTACCTGCACTCAGGTAGTGCTCCGCTCACTTTTCCTCCTTATTCAGTCCAGTGAGTCAGCCTAATCTGGGATCCCCTCATAAACATGTGCAGAGGTGTGTCTCCATGGTGATTCTAGGCCCTGTCAGGGTGACACCGTTAACCAGCAGAGAAGGGGACTTGCTAACATCTCACATGGGGCCTTCAGGTGACCTTCACCTTCTCTCCCTGAAACCCATTCAACTCTCCACATTTAATCTCTTTGGCACTATCAGAGGGAAGAGGTACATGCCAAGCTGGAATCCCACCCAGCAGACTCTGTGGCTAAGTCCCATTACCATCTAGCAGATACTGGGCCACGTCTCTGGGGAGGCCCCAGCATCCCTTCAGGCATCTGGTCTAGTGAGAGCTTGCTAAGGGGCTTCATTCAGGAGTGGAGGTTGGATTCCATCATAATTTTGCTTTTTCACACCTAGTAAAGACATAGCTTGTCCTTTTTAGATCATCACTGTGCCAAGTTAGTGGCTGGAGAGGTGGCTCAGTGGCTAAGGGCAGGTACTGCTCTTGCAGAGGACCTCGGTTCATTTCCATGGCAGATGGCTACAACTGTCTGTAACTCCAGCTGCTCTGGCCCTCATCTGGGCTCTGCAGGCTCCTGTGTCCACATGCACATACCCACACACAGAGTCACTATGTACCTCTGGCTGTCCTGTAGCTCACTATGTAGACCAGGCTCACCCGCCTGCCTCTGCATCCTGAGAGCTGGGATCAAAGTCACGAGCCATCATACCCAGCTTACCTAATTTTTTTAAATGGCTAATTAGATTTTTTTCCCGCTAATGTTAAATGGACCTTGAATTCCTATGTTAAGATTTTCCTTACCCTTTCAATATTGGGTTTGATTTGCTACAAGTTTATTAGATTCTTTTTGTATCTACATCTATGAGAAATATTGATCTGTAACGTCTTCTTGTCATGACTTTGGTGGGTTTTTATTAGTATAACACGAATGTCACATTGAATTCACAACTTAGTCCTTCCACTTCAGCTTTCTGGAAAGCTGTGCATATTATTTCTTCTGCTTGTGTTTGGCTGTGTTCACCAGTGAGGTTAATGTGACTGTTTCAGGACAGTTAATATGAGTAATCCAGCAAATAACAATTCAGATTGCCATCGCTAATATAAACGTCCTAACAAACAGAAGACAGTGTCATTCATTTTAATTGTCCCCACCAGCTCATGGGGAGAGTGAAGCTGGCATTAGAATGATGTTCTAGTTGTAACTTGTGGGGTGATTCACAAAGAGCTCCTGTCCCAGCTGACCTAAATATTTCAGAAACCAATGGCATGAGTTCTATTGAAATTGCCTTAGGATTTTATTTATTTATTTGTTTGTTTATTTATTTAGTTAGTTAGTTATGCCGGCTGATATCCCCGCCATGGCTGGTCTCACCACTTTCTCTGCACAAATATCCTTTACCTTCCAGAGACTACAGTCCCTCTTGTGCATGCTTCAGATTCTCTGCCTCCTTCCAGACCCAGCTGGTGCCTTCTCAACTTCCCCAAGAACTTGCCAACATTACACAGATCTTTCTCTGAATCCCAACACCCTGACAGCCAGACTACAAAGCCTTTGTGCTTCTATTGCTGGTGTCTGTCTGTTTTTCTAAGTAGGTGGTAAACTGCTCACCTTATACTTAGATTACCTGATGGGAGGTCATTTTTTTGTTATTGTTTTTTTATAGCTAATCATCACAGCTTGTGAATGAGAATTCTAATTTCACAAGCTTGATCATTTCAAAATTGTTTCACTAGATAGCAAATACTAGGAAGATGGATTTCCACGCACAGTGTTATCATACATATTCATTTATTGGTTTTGTTTTATTGAGACAAGTTCTTTCTATGTAACTTTCTATGTAACATCTTTCTGGATGTCCTGGAACTCACTTATAAACCAGACTGGCCTCAAACTCAGGGATCCATTTGCCTCTGCCTCTGATGCTGAGACTGAAGGTGTGCATCACCACTGCCTAACTTGTCTCCTATGTTGTATATCAAATCTGTGCATCTGCTGGGCATAACTTCACTTTTCTATCAACAAAATAAGACACCTGAAGAGCATGTGACTGTATCAGCTACTGTTTTTCTTCTGGCATATGAAGCTTAAGGGAGGCAGAGGAGAGTGCTGTCCATCCTGGTAAGGAAGGCACTTGACAGAAGCCATTGGTACTATTGCAATAGCTCAAGGCTGCTTACTCACATCTCCACAGATCAGCAAGCCTGAGAGAACAGGAAGTGTGGCCAGGCTATAAGCGTCCAGGCCTACCCACCGCTGACCCACTTCCTCTGGCTAGCTCCTACCCCCTTTAAAGTACAACAACCTTCTAAAACAACTGTGGACCTAGTGTTCAAATACATAAGCCTGAATGGAACATTTCACATCCAACTCCCTCCACTCCTAATAGCTGAAACATTTTCTACATTCTCTCGTGAGGTAGAGAGAACATTTTTTTTCTATGTCGTCACTCTCATGCTTGCTCTGTCTTATGTTTGAGTCCCACTATTCATTGCTGCCTACCCCGCCTGCTGTTGTATGCCCCAGGCCTCACATTGTTTCCTTGGACTGAAAACCTACCAGGGTCCATTGCGTGCACACACACACACACACACACACACACACACACATGACCTACAAGTGAATGCTGCCTAAACAGAATTAATCTTGCATGAATAGCCATCTATTGTCAAATACATATACTCTTGCTTGGCATGGTGGTGCATGCTTTTAATTCCAACACTTGGGAGGCAGAGGCAGGTGGGTCTCTATGAGTCTAAGGACAGCCAGGGCTACATAAAGAGAGCTTTTGAGAGAGAGAGAGAGAGAGGACACGCACATGCTTTTTGCCACCAAAACCCACTGATTCAGAACATTATCTTCCTATTTTCTACCTCTACATTTTCAAATCCTTGTTTGTCTGGGAATGTATCCTGAGTGTCTCTTTGCCTCTGTGCATAGCCCAGCACCTAACTCAGCCTGTATCTGCAGTTATTCCCATTTCACAAAATCTGAAGAGGCCAGCTGAGTCTGTGTCGCAAATCTCAAACTCATTAGACCCCTGATCCTGAGTGTAAGAGGGACTCAGATCACATTCCCTCAGGTCACATGAGAATTGGCTCATGGTGACGTGGCTTTTATATGACAATATTTTGCTCCCATTAATAGATTTTAGAGATAAAATAACCTTCTGGCCTTAAAAATGCTATTGTACATTGCTTAGCTCTTCAGTTTAGCCGTCTTCCTGGTTTTTGAGAGCTCATAGATTTACTTTTCTGGTGTGCTTACTTAAAATGAGAAAGTACTCATCCCTGGACAAATGATCTTCCGGATCTGCCCTAGGTCTTTTCCCTCCCTACACACACACACTGACACACACATTCACACATCACACATACACAGCACACACACATGCACACACCACACCCTTACATGCATGCACACACACATGCACACACACAACATTGATTAGATAAATCAAAACCTCTCCAGGCCTCTGGTCACCACACAAGTGAACCCTGGACAAGGTTCCTTTTAGTAAGTAAGCTACATGCTCAGCCAAAGATGTGGAGAGCTTGGTTCCTTCCAGGTGGCTTCTCCTTCCTGGTTTCCATAAACACTCTGGGGGGGGGGGTGCACCTCTCCTTTCTAAACTTTCATATCCTTAAATTCTCCCCAAATTTTCCAATTTGATCAAGCCATTGATTTCCTGCCAAAGTACTCTGAAGTGCTGAAATCTTTATTCAGAAAAAATGGCAGGTTGAACTGTCACTTCGCCTAGGGGTATGGACTGTGCATGCTCTGGTGGATAAGGTTGAAGTCGGTGGTCTCTGGAGAGCCATTTCTTTGTGCTCAGTCTATGCTGATAGACTCCCTTTTCTCAGTGAGGATTCTAAAAGTCTCCCCCCGATCTGGGGGTCACATAGCCCTCAGGGCAGATTACAGACCAGACCCTTTCATGATAAGGAAACTGCTCTAGCAAGCATCTAGGAATTCCTAGAAAGGCCCCACCCTGCTAAGGAGATCTCAGTCTTCAACAGTGACCTTCAACTGTACTTGGAGAGTTGCCCTCACCCTTAGGGTAAGTTAGTACTGAATTTTCCTTCCTGTGATAGGATGTTAAGTGTCCCTTACACCCTGACCGCAGTGAACCAAACACATTCACCCTCAAAATCCCTCCCTCAGCCCAGGGTTTATAT
The DNA here is from genome assembly GCF_030254825.1 of Meriones unguiculatus. Classification (NCBI taxonomy): domain Eukaryota; kingdom Metazoa; phylum Chordata; class Mammalia; order Rodentia; family Muridae; genus Meriones; species Meriones unguiculatus. Next base: position 63,311,936 of record NC_083350.1, on the reverse strand, counting down.
TGCCCTTGATTTCACCTGAATAAAGATATGGGCTTTCTCACTTCAAGACCGTCTGAGATTCATCCTTTATCCTTTGCTGGGCCAACTCTCACGAGATCTGCCTTCAAGGCTGCTGACCCTAGGCCTCACCAGGCCTGTGTCTTGGCTGCAAGCCAGCCAGGCATGGGCTTTGGCCCACACCTCTGCCATGCTTAGCACAGCAACTTAACCAAGAACTGTAACACCTTCGTACTGCCATAGGCTTTGGAACGCCTGAGCTTTCATTGCCACCCGTGATCTGTGATCTCACGCTAAAAGAGCCACATTGTAACACTGAGCTGTAACTGTAACACTCTAGCTGCCCCTGGGAGAAACGGAACCCTCAGAATCCTCCCCCAACCCCTCCGCCTCCCAACCCCATTCTCCATCCAGAAGCAAAGCCTCAGGACCCCTCCAAAATCCAGGACCCCGCTGAGCAGAGAAAGAACATAATCTCTGGACAAAAGAGCACAACCAAGACAGTGAGAACAGGCCGCTGGCCCTTTGATTTCTCTCTGGCAACTGCATCTCAAACAGATCACTTATTTAATGCAAAGTTCCATTGATGATCCAAATTTAATGCCTTGTCCCCAATCTCTCAAAGTAAAATTGGTTCAGCTAGGACCACTTTGAGGGCTCAGTGAGGAAAGGCACCACGCCCACCAATCTGAAGAAGGAGCGAACTGACTTCTGCTCGTTGTCTTCGAACTCCAGACGCGCCATCCCAGATAAATAAACAAAATCTAATGAAATTGCTATGGGTTGCTTAAAGTCTAAATGTCACAAAAGTGCTACGAAAGGAGTAGATGCTTGTGAAACATGTTGTAAATTACACTTGAATTTCAGGATTCTGGACATTTAAAAACATTCTTTTTGTTTTCTCCGTGAAGACTGTGGCAGTCGCGCTGGTATAAGCAGCTACAATAGTTGAAGCCAGCCAGGGAGGTTTGGTAAAGCTGTGGGCTGAGCCTTGTGAATGAGAATTTCTGAAAAGAAGCTGCAAAGGCTGATCAAAACTTTAACTGTGTAGACTTGGGGTTGTCACAGGTCTGGGAGCATAATTACAATTTCCCTTGGGCTATTTTTAGCCCCACAAAGAACTATTCCTGCCCACCTCTTTATTAGACCTAACATCCCAATAAAGATAAGAAAATCTTTGGCATGTATTAACTCACCAAACCCTGTCTTCCACCCACAGAAGGGCTAAGAATGACATCAGATAGCATCTGAGGCCCCTGGTTGACATTCCTTCCCCCGTTTGCAGTAACCTACCTCTCTGATTTTTCCACCAGCCTATTTTTTAAATGTCTTGATTAATAGCTTTCTTTGTTCTGTTACCATGAAAACACTATAAAACTGCTTTCGGTACTACAAGGACACTTGCTTAGTCATGTTCATTGCTGCTCTATTCATAATAGCCAGAAACTGGAAACAATCTAGACGTCCCCAGAAAAATGGATGAAGAAAATGTGGTTCATTTACACAATAGAGTATACTTAGCTGTTTAAAAAGAGTGATATCATGAAATTGGCAAGCAAATGGATAGAACTAGAACAGCAGTTCTCAACCTGTGGGTCAGATGACCCTTTCACAGGAGTCACCCAAGACCATTGGAAAACACAGATATTTATATTATGATTCATAACAGCAGCAAAATTACAATTACAATTATGAAATAGCATCAAAAGTAATTTTATCACTGATGGTCACCACAGCATGAGGTATTGCTGTTAAAGGGTCACAGCATTAGGGTGAGAACCACTGAACTTAAAAAAAAATAAAAAATAAAATAATAATAATAATAATAATAATAATAAAGCATCCTGAGTGAGGTAACCTAAACTCAGAAAGATAAATATGGGATATATTCACTTAAATGTGGAGATTAGCCATTAAATAAATGATAACCACATTACAATCTGTAGAAGCAGAGAGGCTGGGTATAGAGGAAGGGGCTGTGGAGAAATGCATGAATCTCCCTGGGAGGAGGACATATAATAGATTTTATGAGTGGACTGGGAGAAGGGGTGGGGTAGATCAAGTGAGGAGGAGGAGAGATGGGGAGTTGAACAGGGAGGGACTTCAGGGAGAGACAGCTAGAACTGAGGGGCAGTGTGAAACCCAGTATACTGGATACTTGCTGAAACATGTGAAGGTGATCTAAAGGAAGTCTCCTAACAACGAAGGAAATGGAGTCCTGACTAGAAATCTCCTGTCACCAAATGAGGCTTCCAGTACCAGGACTGGGTTACATCCAACTGGGTTGTTGGGTAAGGGGTCTCATGGGAATCCCACAACAACCCAGGCTGTTGCCAAGACAGTAGGCTGCTCTCCACAAACTGACAGCAAGGTCCTATTGATCAAGGCAACACCCACACTCATTAACAGGGAAAGGTTGAGCTGGGCCTGAACCCTTGTGTGCTAGACAATTTGGTACCCTGCAGGCTACCATGAGAGAAACATAAACACCAACTCAGCCTCAAGATCTTCGATCCACAGTGCTGTTCTGCCTGCAAAATATGCTAGGCTGATGGGGTCACAAAGCTTGTGGGATTAACCGACCAATGCCTGATTTGACTTAGGTTCACAAGATGAAACCCATATTTGACACTGCTTAGGTAATCAAGAACCGAAGACAAGAGAGCCCAGAGATCCATGGGAAAGCCATATAATATTGGTCTAAAAAAGGAAAATGAACAATATGAGGATTCCTAATAATACTGGACTAGACTCAAAGATCAGTGCCTTATACTGCCATAATCGGAGAATTTTTCTCCTGCAGCAGATAGGAACAAATACAGTGACTTTACAAGGGGGGGGGAGAGGCTTGTAACACACAGCTCTAAAGCGATGTCTCTGTCAAATCCCTTCCCTCAAGAGTTCAGAGAACCCCTTGGAGGAGGGGGCAGAAGTGAAAGGGTTAGGCTAACTTTGTAACCTATGTATCTTCTAAAGCCTATAGTTTTGAGTTTTAGGTCCAGGTTAAGCTAAAGCCTCTTAGTACCTTTTCAGAGAATGGAGAAATGTGAGCCTATCTGTGAGGACAGATAGAAAAAAAAACAAGCAAGCAATGACCTTCACTCAGCAAAAAGAACAACCAGACCCTTGCCTTCAAGATAGTGTTTCTTAGCAATGAACCCAGACTTCTTCTGAATAGATTTTGATCTCCAGCCAAAAGTCTGCAGCCCCTATTTCTTTTAAAAACCTAAAGGCCTTTGTCTCCTGGTGCCACTCTTTGCTGACCAGCAGGGGTGACCCCATTGCGCAATGGTTAATAAACCTCTTGCTTTTGCAATGAGTCTTGGTCTGGGGGAGTTTCTGAGAAAGGCGCAATCTTGAACTCCTGAGCTGTGAGACCCCAGGTCTTACAGAAGGAGTGAGAGAGCCAGAGGAGATGGGGGAGAAGAAGGCCCTCTAAATCAACTGAGCAAAGCTCATATGGACTCCCAGAGACGGAAGCCGCAAGCACAGGGCCTGCACGGGTCTGCCCCAAGTCCTCTGCTTAGGTATTACAGTGTCCAGTTAGTATTTTTATGGGGCTCCTGAGCACGTGAGAGAACGTGAGAGAATGGGTCTCCGATTCCCGTGTCTTCTCTTGGGCTCTTTTCCTTCTGCTGGTTTGCCTCCTCTACCTGGCCCCTTGTGCTGCTAAAACCATAGGAGTTTTCTTCCCGGCACCTCAACAATGAAGACAAACTGGCTCTACAGCCACCATCCTCTGCACACCCAACCTCTAAAGATGTGGGAAGACGGGGTCTGAACTCGTGTCATTGCTGGATGTAGCGGCTCACACCTGTAGTCTCGGCTCTTGAGAGGCTGACACAGGAAGATTGCTGTGAGATCCCAGGATTGCCCAGAACACAGGCTGAGACTCTCTTTTTAAAAGTATAGCTTGACTAGTCTGAGCAAAACCCTGACTCTAATCCCCAACAGCACATAAAAGTAGGTGTGGTAGTGCGTGCCTGTAGTCCCAACTCCCAGGGGGTGGAAACAGGAGGAGCAGGAGTTCAAATTATCTTTGGCTGCACAGGCCAGCCTAGGGTACATACAACCTTGTCACAAAAAAAAAAAAAAAAAAAATTAACTAAATTAAATGTTAGTACCTGGCATTGAATGTTCCTCTCTGGTGAAGGGCATGGGATTTCCTTGCTGTAATGCTCTTCTGCCTAGGTTACAGAGTTCCAGGATGAGGGCCCTAAAGGTGGGCATTGTTGGTGATTAACACCTTCTGTCCTCTGACCTAAATGACATCTTTGGGTCCTGAGTTCCTTGGCAATTTCTGTGCCACGTATGCCTTAGGAAAGTAACTCTGGACCCAAGTTCACAATCAGGTCACAGGCTCCAGACCACTCAAGGACATGAGTGGGACAGAAAAGTTCAGTAAAATTCAAATTGTTTACAATGGCATGGCGCAAGAAGACATCTGTGTGTATAATGAAGTTCAACTGTACCAGACTTTCCGGGAGGAGAGACAGAGTGTTATCTGTCTAAAGGTTGCTAATATCTCAGTGTAGATCTTTCTAGCTTCAGGGGGCGGGGGTTTCCCTCCCACTTTCTTCCTCTTGTTTCCTTTGTTTGCTTGTTTGTTTGTTTGGCTGGTTGTTTGGGTTTGTATTTTGAGACAGGGCCTTACTCTATAATCAAGGCCAGTCTAGAACTCTTGATAGCCCAGGCTGGTCTTGAACCCACTGCAGTCATCCTGCCCCAGGCTCCTACTTGTGCCACCAGGTCCAGTTTCTCACATTCACATCCTGGAGAACATCCCCACAGAGCAAACCAAAAAAAGACTCATATGCCTCAGTTCCATACCCAGGAAACAGAGGAGGGCTGAAATTGAAGAGGAGAGTTCCTTAAAGGAGCAAAGTGGTTTCTTCTTGCTTCTGTAATACACTGAGGGATAGGGAGGGAGAACCAGAGAAAAGAGGAGGCTGACATTTCCAACCAAATGCTTCTGAGGCTCACCAGCCTGAGAGGAAAGGTTATCCTGACCTGAGCGACCACAGGGTCAGGGATGGAAATTCAACTAAATGGCTCTGAACATAGAAAAAGGGGAGAAAATAAAGCTGTTTCCTGTTTGCACCTCAGCCAGCTCAGTAGGATGACTTTCTTTAACTCCGAGAGACTCACCCTAGCCAAGGAAATCCCTCCCTTTGCGTATAACCCAGTCTCTCTAGGTCTAAGCTAAGAGCACAGATTTTTAGAAGACAATTCCCCAGGGAGACGAAGACAGCTAACTGCAGGACAGGAAAGAAGGAAGACAAAATATATAGAAATTACTCTCATAGCACATCAGCCCAGACACCAACCAGAGATCACAGCAATAAAGAGTTATCCTAAGGTCCCTGAAACCTTCCTGTGGGCAGGGTTCATGACTTCCACTTACAGAGGACCCCAGTGGTCTAACCATAAGGCACTATCTACCTGAGGACTCCCTGACTGCCAAGTAGGTCCCCAAAACTGCTTCCAGCAATGTCACAGAAGTGGCATGAAGTCAAATATGGTTTCATGGACTTAGGTGACCTTACATATAGCCACTCTATACCCAAATGTCCCTGCACATCATCATCATTTGTGGAGGATGGTCTGGAGACTGGTTCTATCTCCGGAAATGTTCTGTGCATCCTTCCTATGTAGCTCTTTGGAACTTTGACAACCAGTATTATACTAATTTTAAATGGGCACAGGCCCAGCTTACAAAAAAAGTTGTATTCCAAAAGTAATACTGCATGTTGGTTACTTGGCACTTTAGAATTCAGTTTTACATAAAACCCAAGCTCAAGCTAATCCATAATATATGTGGAATCACAATCATGGAAAATAATGCTGTTGTAATGGGAAAGATGCCAGGTGTGTGTGTGAGAGAGAGAGAGAGAGGAAAGAGAGGAGAGAGAGAGGGGAGAGAGAGAAAGAGAGAGAGAGAGAGAGAGAGGAAGAACACAGGGCTAAGAAGATGGCTCAGTAAAGGCACTTACCCCCCAAGTCTAATGATGAGTTCAATTCCCAGAACTACATGGGAGGAGAACCTAGGGAGATGGTGCAACAGCTAAAACACTTGTCATGCAAGTACAAGAACCTCAGTTTGAATCCCCAGAGTTCACACAATACTGCACATCTGTAACCCTACAGCTTATACAGGGAAGGGAAGAGGAAAGACAGGAGAAACCCTGGGAGACCACAAGCCAAGGAGCCTGGTGACAGCTGCAGAGCACAACAGAGGCCCTGTCTCAAACGAGGTGGAGCCTGATAACCGATACCCAAGGCTCCACCAATCTCCACAAACACGCTATGCCACACACATGCCTACACACACATATACACAGGTATGGCACTTGCACACACACAGACACACACGTATATACTAGCATAAACCATACCCTTTGATGGTGTTCTCATGGTTAAACTTTTCTGGGTTTCTCATTTTGGGGTCTTATACTAGGCAGGACAGGCTGTGGGAAATTGCAACAGAACTCCTGACAAGTCAGGGCCACCCACATGTTTCTCCTCTAAGACCTCCTTGAGCCTCCGCTCTCCACCCCCCTCACCCTGCCTGTGCGCTGACTGCTCCTCTGGCTCTACCTCACCTTTCCTACATCCTCCCATCTCCCCCGCCCCCACTGCATCATGGGATGAAAGCCACACAGGAGATGTGAGAGAAAGTTTAGGGGGTTTTGACATTTCTACGTTTAAATTTACTAAAACAATGTAATTGCAAAGAAAGAAAATTGCAGGTTTCCAAATGCTGGGTTCTTACTCAGCCTGCTCTGTAATGGCAATGTGTGCTTAGGCGCTACCACACGGGGATCTTGGACTCGAGGGTCCATTAGAATTGGTGTCTCGCTCTTTGTCTATTGTAACTTCCACAATTGAAGGCCAGGGCCAGTTAACACAGTATATAGGATCCAGTGCCAATGATAATGCTGGGCTCTTTCAAAAGAAAAGAATAATAATTTCAAGACAGTGACAGCAGAGCCTCTGTGCACACAAGTTTTTCTCTTGCTTCTTGACTCTTTGCTAAAATCTGTCTATTCTGACTGTGAGAACCCAAGAACGGATCTGAGCGCTTTACACACATTTGCTTACTTGATGCTCCAACCCTAGAGGTTAAAAATGAGGATGTTTCAATTCACCGCACATATGAAGAAAAGGGGAGCCACCCCCTCCCCCATCTCTGCCGCCGCTGGAGTTGGATTGCTCATGCTCTAGGTAGGAGCTTCAGAGGCCTGAGTACTTTAGCTAGAGGCTGCAGAGCCTCTCTCTCCAGGCTGCACTCACTTTGCAGAGCAGCGCTCTTCACTTCTTCCTCCCCTGAAAATGAGCCCCTTGCCCGGATCAAAGCCACATGGTAACTGCTGCCCACACCTGCCGAACGCATTCCCACACCTCTCATACTCCCTCAGGCGGGATGCTCCTGTCCTGTCAGTTCCTCTCTCCTCCACCCAGTTCAGTCTTGCCTGCTGCACAAAAGCTGACTTTCTCTGTGTCACAAATCCATGCTGCTTCGTATTGGTTTTCTCACATATCACCCTCATTCTCCCGAGCAGACCAACAACCACTCACCCCACCTAATCAGGGCTCCAGCATTTATATAGTCTCTGAAAAATTCCCAGAATTCCAAACACCACACAGTTGCAGAAACTATCTGCAACTGGCAAAACCATGCCCTAAATAGAGCATGGGCGAATCATAGTCAGCTGCTTCGAAGCAGTCCCATATCCCCACGCCTGGGATTAAAACACCAACATGGTCTTATAACATTTCTGTGGTTTTTCTACAACCAGATCTATGAGGGAAACCATCACAAACCATCCAGGTAGAGCAAGTTGTCCTGGACAAGAAAAGCCAGGCTGGCCAGGCTGGGAATTTGTAAATTAATCAACAAAAACGCTTATTTTTATAATGTCAGCATGCCTAGGGACTGCTTGTTGTGCGGCAAAAACTAATGCGTGCAAGTTTCTGAACTGTAAGTGCTGAGCTGTGATACGAGTTACTGAATTTGTGAATGAGATCAGATCCTCAATAAGTGCTTGCTATTTCATTTTGTTTTGTTCTGCCATTTGGTTTGGTTTGTGTTTGAGATGGGGGTGGGGGGAGGGGGGGGCCTCTCGGTATAGGCTGGCCTTAAAATGCAAGATTATCCTGACTCATCTCCTTGATTCCTAGGGTTTCAAATGTGTGCCACCATTTACCATGACCTAAAGGTTTGCTTTTGTGTGAGTGGGCACCGTGTGTACAGGTGCATACAACTCTGCTCGTCTCCGTGGGTGTGTGTACAGGCCATAGGTTGACATCAGGTGTCTTTCTCAGTTGCTGCTCCACATGAATTTATGACACAGGGTCTTTCACCGAACTTGGGGCTCCCCATTTTGGCTGGAGCGGTTGGCCGGCAGGGCCCTGGGATCTGCTTACCTCCCCCCTTCCAGCACTGTGGTTACAGACGCTGCTGCCAGGCCCGGATTTTACGTGCCTACTGGGGATCTGAAGACAAGTCCTCATCTTGTACAGCAACTGCTTTTACCTGCCGAGCCATCTCCCCAGCACTAAATGCTTTTTTTTTTGATGAAGAATTAGAATCTAGAATAGTGAGAATGGAGTCTGAAGCGGGGACCGGTCTGGCAGGCAGAGAGGAAGGATCCTGGACTTGCTGGGCAGAAGTTGACTCTTGCTTCAGACCTGGATGGAGTCAACTGGGTAACGTTTGGGTACGTGTGAACCCACCTCAGCTCTGGGCTTTCTGTCATGGCATTACCTTACCTTGAACTGGTGAGGTGGCTCAGCAAGTGAAAGTGCTGGCTTTGCAAACCTGAAGACCTGGGTTTGAGCCATGGAATCCACACTGGAAGCAGAGAACCCTACCCCTGAAAGGTGTCCTGGGAGCTCCACACCCGCACCAAATCCACGCAGACACACACACCCTAACAGTAATACAACATGACATTTCTTCATCTTGCATAGCTCGACTGTGTGTTAATTTAAACAACACATGCTCAATTAGCTGATATGATAGCAGAAAGGGCTGCTCTTGGGAGGAGCAATGCAGACTGGGAAGTGAGCAGAATCGTTTCTTGAATTCATCAACTGTTTGCTCAGCACCGACCTTACACCTGGTGTGCTGGGGACTGGGGTAAGGAAATAAATTTAAGAGGCTCCAGGCATAGAGAGGACAAGCCTCAGGAGGCATCTGAGCATCATAGCTCAAGTTCAATAGGAAGAGAGGATAGCCTTGGGCTCTTTGGTGCTGAGGCAAATATTAAGCTCATTTTTCTGAAAGAAACTGATCATGCTACTCCTTTCCCTCATCCCTGTGGGACTTTATAGAATTTTCCTAAAAGTATGTGGAATGGAAGTTTTGGTTTCTTTGTAAACTCAGTTATGGTACGTAAATACATTTTTGTTTTAATCCCAAGTATGGGATTTTAGTTGAGCCTCAGTTTGTCTACAGCTGTCAATTGTCTCCGACGGGGCTTGGCTTTTGCCAGCTGGTAACAGCCTTCCACAGCACGGAGAGGGGCATGAATGGTCTAGGGATCTGAGGATATAAATATGAGAGCCCAGAAAGAGAAAGCATGGCGTGTGGCATTGTTCTGTGGTAAGTGGTAGTCTGGAGAGACCAGAGGCTGATGGTGTGGCGGTTTGGAGTGGACAGTTGGACAGAAATGCTTCAGGCTTAGAAGAGACTGCTTGCTGCTCATTTGCTGTTGATGAAGGTTGGGATAGCCCTGAAAGAACCACTGACCCTACACAGCCAGAAGAAGTAAAGGGGTCTGCACCCCTCTCCCCACTAACTTTCTCTCTTCTATCGGGTTGGGGGATTGGAAGGGAGGTAGAGGCCTAAACACCCCAATAAAGTAGAGTTGTTTTTTTAGTTCCATTGGTGTTCTGTCTCCATGTATGTTTTTCTGTGTGTGTGTGAGGGTGTCAGATCCGCTGGAACTGGAGTTACAGACAGTTGTGAACTGCCATGTGGCTGCTGGGATTTTAACCCAGGTCCTTTGAAAGGGCAGCCAGTGCTCTTAACTGCTGAGCCATCTCTTCAGCCCCCAAAGTAGAGTTTTTAAAACAAGTGCTACAGGTATAAGTTTGTGTTCTCTCTCTCTCTCTCTCATTTTTTTTTCCTTTTGGTCTCTTAAGACACAGTTTCTCTGTTTAGCCCTGGCAGTCCTGGAACTCACTGTAGACTAGTCTGGCCTAGAACTCAGAGATTCTCCCTGTCTCTGCCTCTGCCTCCCAAGTGCTGGGATTAAAGGCGTGCTCCACCATTGCCCTTGAATTGTCTTTTCTTAGCCAGATTTTCTGATAGAAACAAAATCTTTCAGAGATGGCCATGCTATCCGTGTAACCAGGTTCTGGGTACCACATACTCTGACAGCATTGAAACTTCAAATTATGTAGTCAAAGAACAAAAGGGCAGTGGCTCATGATGTCCTACAAAGCTCAGTGACACCTTGCCTGACAGCCAACACACACACACATACACACACACACACACACACACACACACACACACAGCTCCCCAGTTGGAGGACAGTAACAATCATTAAGTACTGAGTATTTACCATATGCTAATGACTTGAGACACTTAGGCCTTCTTAATCCCCTTAACAACCTCCTGAGACAGACATCAGCATTTCTCTTTCATCAAAGAGGAAGCTGAAGCACCAAAGAGGTCGGTAACTTGCTGGAAGTCACACAACCGGGGAGTGGTAGATTCGGGCCTCAGTTTTTCCTTCTGGGCTCCCTCGGTACAGCTTGTACCAGTCCAGGTCCTGACTGTAGCCAGCACCATCAGGACACTCTGAGGCCTCTCGTGTTTTCCTCCTATTCAGTTTGGTAGGTCTTGGGTGGCCTTACCTTAAAGGAAGTCTTAGAGGATTGGAAGTGTGTGGCCATGGTTTGGATGGGTCTGTCCCCTGAGAGTTCATGTGGTGGAAGCCTGGTCCTCAGTGTGGTCATGTTAGGAAAGGCGCCTAGGTGGAGGTCACTGTGCGTGCTGCCCTCAGGAGGAGCAAACATCCACAGGCAGAGTGCTCATAAAAAGCTTGTAACAAACAGCCAACACTGACCTCTCCCCAGTCTTTCTCTCTGGCTTCTGGTCTCTCCATGGGGCCTCTTTCTTGTTCATAGCCTGACAGAGTCCATCCTGCTAGCTAGCTTCACCTCAGGCAGAAAAGCCGAGGTGGCCAGATCTCTAGACCTATAAGCTAACAATCTTCTTTTATACAGCACCTAGCTTCAGGTATTTTGCTATAGCAATAGAAAGCGGACTTTTTACCCATTTTTTTTTAAAAAAACTTGTTCACTTTATCTATTTCAAAACAAGACAGAACCTGACCTTCTCCCTCCAGGAGGCTTCTGAAGGAGAAACTACCGAGCTGTCAGGAGCACTTTGCTGACACCAGCTTGTAAGGGATTTGGGGAGAATATGCGAATTCATTGTGTTCACATTTCACCACCTGGCAGCGTGCCTGGCAAGCCACAGCCCCACAGCTGGCAGATGAATGAATGAGTGCACAAGGGGGAGGGCACGAGGACCTCGCTGGCTATTCCTGTCCTTGCCTTTTCAACGTCTAATTATAGAACCTTAAAGAAGAGAAAAAATTCTAAAAAGGAAACCTGGAAGAAGGTCCCTTCCCAGTGCTCTAGCCTTCTGTTGGGTGTGAACGAGACTTGTGTGGCCGTCTCTTGTGGGTGCTGTGTTCACCAAAGTTGTGGGGTTTTTTTTCTTCTCTCTCTCCAGTATGGCTGAGGATGTGAATGGCTAGGGTGGGCTTCATGCTGCTCACCCTCTGTATGCCTGCTTGGGTCTGGCTGTCAGCTGGGGAACTTTCATATCCTCTGTTGTTCGCGTACAAAATAACACATTTCATTAGGGCCTTTTTGTACACACAACTCATATACTTTGCTCACATTTGTCACACACCCCGACCCGGTGTCCCCTTCTTGAACCAATTATCTTTCTCTTCTCCCTGGGCCCACACCTCTCTGTTCTTTCCCCGTTCTCCCTTCTTCTCACTCTGGTTTGTTCCAGAGCCTCAGTGACTGACACCTACTTCGGATCAGGCTTCCTGTGCGGCTCTAGAAGACTGAGGAGCTAAAGGCTTTTAGCAAGGTTACTTCTCCACTGTCTGTTTCTCTGGTGATCTGTCCTACCCTGCTTGTGCTGCCAGCTTGAATAGAACTTCAGCCCTGGGTTTCAGCATCTTTAGATATTTTGTCTTGTTTTGGTTTGTATTATTAATTAAGTTTTGAGACCAGATCTCCTGGTATTTAGTAGGCTGGCCTCAAATCCCTAGGCTCAGGGGGCCTTATGCCTCAGCCTTCCTGTAGCTAGGAAGTAGGATTACAGATACATACCACAGCACCTGGCTTTTAAAGTTTATCTATCTATCTGTCATCTATCTATCTATCTATCTATCTATCTATCTATCTATCTATCTATCTGTCTATCTATCTATCTATCATTTTAATGCAGAGTCTAGCTGTGTAGCTCTGGCTCTCCTAAACCAGGCTGGCCTTAAACTCAGAGATCCACCTGCTTCTGCCTCCAGAGTGCTGGGAATAAAGGCATGCGCCACCACACCTGGCTTTAAAGTATTTTCAAAAGGTCACCAGTTAAATTACTTCCAAATATAGCAGATAGCTTTCTCCACAAGCTATCTCTGGCTTACTTAATGAGGGGGCAAGAGACACTGACAGCAGCTGAATAGTGAGGAAGAAATAACTGAAGCAGGACCATGGTGCCAGGTCCAAGGAAGGAAAGAACACATGAGAAATGTGCCCCAGTAGAAATGTCTGGGCTACACAGCCCAGGCATGCTTATGGAACTCCAGTCAGGGAACACAAAGTCTTGCAAAAGGCTCTGCCCAGAGTGCAGCAAGATGGCCCCAATAGAGGACTCTTCAGGGTAGACTACAGAGCAAGAGGGCTGAGTAGCCAGCTAGAGGAAGTGCTACCCAGGGGGAAAACTGACTCATAATGTCCTGGGGAGAAAGTGCTCCATCAGCTTTGCTCATCAGGATGCAGCAGAGCTGGATGACAGTAGAACAGGCCTAGTGGGAATTCCACTCCACAGTCTCCCTGTCCACCTGAGTCAGTCCTGGAAGTGCTGGAGGGGACAGGACAATGAAGATGTGCTCGCAAAGAAAAAACTGGCCGTTCACATGCCTCCTCCCACACCATACTAGCTGTGGGGGTTAACGTTGATTGTCAGTTTGGCAGGATCTAGAATTACTAGGTGGGATGGTTTGAATGAAAATGGCTCTCACAGACTCATAGGGAGTGGCATTATCGGAGGTGTGGCCTTGTTGGAAGGAGTTTGTCCCTGGGAGTGGGCTTTGAGGTCTCGGATGCTCAAGCCAGGTCCATCATCATTCTCTCTTTCTGCTGCCTGAGGATTCAGATGTAGAACTCTCAGTTACTTTTCCGGTACCACGTCTGCCTGCAGGCCCCCATGCTTTCCCCTTGATAATAATGGACTAAACCTCTGAACTATAAGCCAGCCCCAACTAAATGCTTTCTTTTATAAGAGTTGTCAGGGTTATGGTGTGATTTTCTGAGGTGAGTACACCTTCCAAATGTATATGGACGTGACAAGAGTTTAAATGATTTCTTCATTCAATGCCACTCACTTCTGAAGGTCAGTTAGAATCCAGCCCAGTCATGGCAATAAAAAACCATAACTAAAACACTAGGTGACAAACCTCTAGACAAGTTTAGGAGAGATATTCTCATGAGATTACCTGAGAAGGTAAGATCTACCCTAACTATGTACAGCACCTTTCCATGGGCTGGAATCCCAAAGTAAATTAAAAGAGAGAGAGAGAGAGAGAAAGTCAGCTGAGTGTCCAGCATTCTTTGCTGCTGGACTGTGGACAATGTGACATGATTTCCCACCGAAATGGACTGCACCCTCCAACTGTGAGCCAAATATATTCTTCATTCCTTAACTTGCTTTTGTTGGGAATGTTGTCACAATAAAGAAAAGCAACAGTACAACCAGGGCTTTAGCTGGGGAAGGAGTGTGAACTGAATAAAACATATTAGGCTAGACTGGACTTTTTTTTTTCTGTTTTTTGTTTGTTTGTTTGTTTGTTTGTTTTTGTTTTTCAAGACTGGGTTTTTTTGTCGCTTTTCTGGAACTCACTCTGTAGACCAGGCTGGCCTCAAACTCAGAGAACATGGGCGATCCATCTTGTGGTTATTCCTACCATGCCCATTGTAACCATGTGCCCAGTGGAGAGTCAGACAGGTCTAAAACTCTGAAAGTAGGAGATGCTTCTCTCTAATCAGAGTACAGAGAAGACATGTAACAGCTTTTCTCCAATTCTGTCTTCCCACTTCTTTGCTTTAGAGGCAAGATGCAGTCAGAAAGGTGCCAGAGTGAAGAAACAGAAGATCAAGGGAGGGCTCAAAAGATGTCTCAGCAGTTAAAAGTACAGAGGACCCAAGTTCCGTTCCTAGAACCCACATGGCAGCCCACAACCATCTGTAACTCCACTTCCAGGGGATCCAAGACAGCCTGTTCTAGCTTCTTGAGTACTGCACACACCTGGTGTACATACATGCAGACAAAAAAAAATCGTACACCCAAAATAAAAATAAATATATCTTCAAAAACAAGACTCTCAGTTCATGGTGGTGATTGCCTTTAATCCCAGCACTTCAGAGGCAGAGACAGGCAGATGTGAGTTCAAGGCCACACTGGACTACATAGAGCAATCCTGTCTCAGAAAAAGAGAGACAGAGAAAGAAAAAAGAAAGGACAGAAGAAAAGAAAAAGGGATCTAAATGAATCAACTCTCAGGGACAAATACCGTCAAAAGACAGTAGCTCCAAGATGGCGAGACAGCTTGAAATGTATGATGAAGATTTCAAAGCTGCCACTGCAACAAAGCTTCGATAAATAAGCAACAATGATCTTGATAAACAAGCAAGGATAGTCTTGGAATGACGAGAAAGAGAAAGCCTAAGCCAAGAGATCCGAGTGTGTATGCATGCATGTGTGTGTGTGTGTAAAAATTTTAGAAGTTACAATAAAATAACCAAAATAAAAATTCACTGGAAGATCTCAGTGATAGAATAAAAATGAAAGGAAAGAGTCAAGACATTTGAAGAGAAATTATCTGATCTGAGCAATAAAGGAAAAATGTTTTTAAAGAGCGAGCAGTGCCACTGGGAAGCATGGAACAATGAGAAAAATCTAAGATTTGAGTCATCAGAAAACTAGAGGAGAGAGAAGAGTGTGGGTACAAACCATTTGAAAATAATGGTTAGAAACTTCTGGAACTTACTTGAAAGACATAGATATACAGATTCAACAAGCTGAGCAGATCATAAAGCCGAGGAACTCTGAGAATTCACAGTGCATGAAATATAACTGGTTCCAACACACCGACAGATAGGCAGTAATATTGGGAATGGGTTTATTTTTTAAAGCAAGATACAGCTATGTGTTGCCTACAAGATTCTCAGGTCTCATTGCACATATAATTACAGAGAGTGAAAGGTCAGGAAAGGCATGTCGTGGAACCACTAATCAAAGCTGAACCCAGTAAATTTGTGTTAAACAAAAATTTAGCCTTGTTGGTGCAGACCTGCAATCCCAGCACTCCAGAATTGTGAGTTTTAAGGTGTATGTGCGTTATACCTAATAATTTTCCTTACTCTAAGGTTTACTTTGCCTGCCTGTTGGCTGCCACTGCCTCCTCCTCTTTTTCTTCACTCACTCCTTCTTTTCCTCTACCTCCTGTCTTGCTATATAGTGCATGCACACACAGAGATATAGATGCAACTCCTAAATGTATGTAAAACAAAAAACAAAAAACAAACAAAAAAAACAGCTGTAAAAGATATAAAACAAAAATAGACACAACTGAAAGAACAAATAAATCCAGAAATGTATTTGGAATTTTTAATGTTTGTTCCCCAAGCGTTGATAAAACAAACTAGTGAAAAGTTAGGCAAACATTTAGAACCGAAAACTGCAAGATTAATGAGTAAAAAGCCTCGGGTGTTTTGCGAAGCGCTGGACAGGAGAGTTGATGTCACTGATAACACCCGTGGGCTGAGAGATTCCAGAAGCTTCTGTGGGGATCCACACAGCTCTTCCAGCAGTATCTACCACTTTGACCAGGCAATGGAGTCTTCCACCTCCGGAAGTCCCCAAGCATTCCAAGCCACAAGGGCCGAGTCTCCCCTTCTGTGGAGAGACTGCAGCCCTTTGGTTATTCTGATTAAAGGACAATCTGCCTGGAGATGTCTGTCTGCTTTTTTTTTTTTTTAATTTCCTTGTCACCTCTATTTGTCCCAACCTAAGAAACACTACCATGTAGCAACTGGATTTGACACTGAAATACTATACACAATGGCATATCAAGATATTCCCAGAACCATCAAACAAACATAACAAAATAATTTAAATCTTATAAAGATTTATCTCTGCCCTTATTGAAATTGAACTACAAATGAACAATAGAAGTCTAAGTGGAAAGACCTCAAAATAGTAATAAATTAAACAGTTCTAAACAGCTGTGTCAAAAAAAAAAAGCCCATCTGGCCTGCAGCATGAGACCTGATTTTGAAACAATAGTATAAAAAAGAAAGAAACTCTCAAGAGAAAATTGAAACTGTTTCAAATTGAAGGGAAATGAAAATACTATTCTGTAAAATGTGTGAGACCGAGCTGGTAGGATGGCTCAGTGGGGACACACACACACACATACACACACACACACACTTGATTTTTAACCATGGTGGACTAGGATCCACCCTGATGTCCTTTTACATTAAAGTCTCCAAACACAGTCACGATTAGAGGTACTGGGAATTAGGGATTTAACAGGAAGTTCCGCCCACGGCTCTACTCTATCCCTAGCACTTAGTACATTGCCTGTGAAATAGAGGTCTTGGTAACTGTCAAACGAGTGAATGACGGAAGGCAGCAGCAGGACATGGAAACTGTGATGCCTGAGCACTCCTGTCTCTGTAATGTCTGCTCCCAGTAGCAGCGCTAGGATGGGCATCCTCCTGTAGTCTGTGAGCCTGAGTTTGTGGCGGTGCGGCACAGTTATCTGGAGAATTATTGCTGAGAGACTTGGTTTCTACGGCTCCCACAGCTGCGACTGCTTTCTTGTCTCTGATTGGCAGGCATGTGGTTTTGTTAGAAGCAAGACCACATAAGATGAGGTCCATTGTCCCAGGCAGGATCCCATGATGCCAGGCATCACTTCCGAGCCCCCAGGATTAATGCTTTCCCCAACCATAGCAACCACTTAAACAAATGAGTACTCAGAACCCACCGCTGGGACACAAGGAGAGGCAGCCGCTGTCACTGCCAGGTGCAGCTCTGTGGAGATGGTTGCAAGTTAGGCAAGCCTCCTCAGGACAGCATTACACACAAACAACCTGAATGAGAGCAGAGTGCATCTGATAAAAACATGCAGAGTAAATCTCTCCATCCGATACTTTACACAATGAAGATCCACTCTCCACCCTCCCTTTTTCCTACATGATGTAAAAGAGGAAGGGAAAATTAACCAGCTCAAAATTACTGAATATGTGGCCTATTTTAAAATCCTGCTTCAAGCACCCAAATTAGGCAATTAAAAAATATTAAAGCATTTTGAAAGAGTGCTACTTAAGCTATTTTTTTCTTTCCCTTTTAAATTTTTGGCTCACAAATCTTATAAAAAGTATTTTACCTTTTTAAAAAGACATTTTTCCTAATTATAGAAATAGTACATGTTCTCTGAAAAAGAAATTTAAAACAAAACAGTAAAAACATAGACGGAAGTATACTCCCATACTCTTGATCTTGATCATACTCACTCCATTCTCCTCCCAAGGCCTCCACAAGAGTAACCCGCTTGCGTCTCCAAGTCCTGGGATTAAAGGCATGCACCACCATACCCAGCTCAAATTTTTCTTTCTCTTTCTTTCTCTCTCTCTCTCTCTCTCTCTCTTTCTTTCTGAAACAGGGCTTCTCTGTGTAGCCCTGGTTGTCCTGGAACTTGCTCTGTAGACCAAGCCAGCCCCAGACTCACAGAGATTCCCCCTTCGTCTGCCTCTGCCACCTGCCACCAGGCATTACTTAATTTTTTTTTTATTTTTTGAAACAAAGTCTTATCATGTAGCTCTATTTGGCCTTGAATTCATTGGGTAACCCAGGCAGCATTTGAACTCTGCCTCTCAAGGGCTGGGATTACAGGTGTGAGCCACCTGCCCAACTAAAAGTTTATTTTATTATTTGTTTATTTATTTATTTATTTAGAGACAAGGTTTCTTTATGTAGTCTTGACTGTCCTGGACTCACTTTGTAGATCAGGCTGGCCTAGAACTCGCAGAGATCCACCTGCCTCTGCCTCCCAAAGTGCTGGGATTACAGACAGGCCTAGGGTTAAATGTACAACAGGCTCCAACAAAATGATTTATTCTCCATCTGTAAGTGGGAACAGGGGTTTTGCTTTGCTCCTGGCATCTTGCCTACAGGGTCTCTTAGAGACAGCAGCCTATCACTGTCCACTGCCTGAGACCCAGGCTCCCTGTCACCAGTTCTTCTGGAAGGGGTTTTCTCCCTGGTGTCCTCTGGTCGACTCTGCCCAAGGACGAGGAGCGTCACCTCCTCTCCCAAAAGTGTTCCTCTCTCCTCAGACGTTCCTTGTCCTTGTGCAAATACCTCTTTTCATTAGGCTTTCAAAAGACGGTGAATTTGAAGCCGGCCTGTGCCTTTCACTTTGTTTGGTTTTAAGCAGTGAGGAGCCTCCAGACTGGGCTGCTCAGGCTTTCTAGAAGAAACTACAAATAAACATGAAAAGCTGTGATAAGCTCAACCAAAAAAAAAAAAAAAAAAAAAAAAAAAAAAAAGTAAGAAAGGAATGCAGGATTTATCAGAATCAAGGAGCACAATAAAGTAAATGATTGCTGGGACTTTCTTCCACTCATATAAAGAAATGAAGTTGGAAAACATTAATGATATAAATTAAAGTGCCTGCCAGGTGGTGGTGGATCATGCCTTCAGTCTCAGCACTTGGGAGGCAGGTACAGGTGGATCTCAGAGTTCAAGGCCACCCTGGAATACTGAGCGATTCCAGGACAGCCAGGGCTACACAAAGAAACCCTGCCATGAAAAACAAAACAAAACAACATCAAAAATGGGATGCCAGGGGGGTTTTCTTTAGGTTTTATTTCACTAGTGTTGTTTTGTTGTGTAGATTTTTGAGGGAGGGTCTCACAGAGATGGGACTGCCCTTGACTTTTCTGTGCAGCCTAAGCTGGGCTTGGACTGCAGATCTTACCTGTCACCTCCCACCACACCTACCTTGTTTTGATTTTTAAGAAAGGGTCTCACACTCTGATCCAAGCTGAACTGGTATTTCTATGTGGCCCAGGCTGGCCTGGAACTTGTGGCAGTCCTCCTGCTTCAGTCACCAGGGAGTTAGGATTATGGGAGTAAACCACCATACCTGTAATAGAGAAGTATTAAATTTGTGGTTGTGCTGTAGAAACAGTAGGGGAAAGACAGTGGTGAGGGGTGGCGTGTGTGTATGTGTGTGTGTGTTGAGAGGTGAGTGATGGCTGGAGATCAAACCCAAAGCCTGGCTCTTGCTAGGCAAGTGTTCTACCACTGAGGTACATCCATGGTCCTTATTCCTCAGGATTTTCCCGTAAGCAACAGGAGAATCACAGCAATAGCCCTCACATCATTGTAGTATTACTTAATACAATGAATCAGTACCTGGGAACTCAGAAAACAGTGATTTTTTTTTCTTTTTTTTCTTTTTTTCTTTTTTTGCCATAATGAGGTGTGGTGGTTTGAATGAGAACCACCCTCCCCCCCATAGGCCCATACTAGCTGATTCCAGTAGGTGGAACTGTTTGGAAAGAATTAGGAGGTGTGGCCTTGTTGATGGAGGTGTGTCACTGGGGTTGAGCTTCGAGATTGTGAAAGACTTGCCATTCCTAGTGTTCTCTCTGGGATGTGAGCTCTTAGCTGCTGTTCTGGTCCCACACCTGCCTCCCTGCCACCACCATGATGATGGTGGACTCTTAAGCCTCTGGAATTTCAAGCCCTAAATAGAGCCTTTGCTCTATGAATACCTCAGCTGTGGTGTTTTACAATAAAGAGCAACTAAGAGATGAAAGGGGGTCTCTGGAGGGGGAACCAATGCCACCTTTATGAAGAAGTTCCTTTTGAAAAGGGAACAGCCAACCCAAGGAGCTTTGAGAATGAAAGCCGGGAACTGTGCTCCTTGCATTTCATAGTTGCTGATGCCATGGCTTCCCAGGGAGACTTGGCAGAGAGTCTGAGGGATCCAGGCACCGATTCAACTCTGAACTGCCTATTGAGACTCACCTCCTCAAAGGCCTTCACACCCAGGCCTACAGACCTTCTTAGGCATTCAGCTTCATGCAGAGCTCTCAGCCACGAGGCTGCCGATGGCAGAGGGAGAGTACACGCACTATTCAGGGAGTTTGGGGCTACAGCTGACAGAAATGTAGGTAACACAAATAGCAAGAGAGATATGTCTAAGGTAAAACTGACAAACATTATAAGGGCCTCAAGGACAACAGTGACCAGCTCTCTGTCCACTTGTGCCTTGGCACTTGCCTGTATATGGCTCTCACCTTCTCAAACTAGTGCTTGTGCTAGACTCTAGCAGCTAGAGGCTCTGCCATTAGACCCTCAGAGCCAAGTAAAGCTAACTCTGTCATCTTTAGAGCTGTGTGAAGTTATCTATAATTTGTCAGAAAACTAGCAAAATATACATGGTAATAAATGCTTCATTTTGTGAGATAAGGGCAGCAGGCAGGGTTCAAAGCTCTCTAAAGGCAAAGGGTGAAAGTCTAGGAGGGAACCAGAGCAGAGCAGACTGCTTGCTATCTGCATAGACCTTTGATCTGAACCCTTAAGGCCAGGCATAAAATGAGCCATGTAACTAGGAGCACGGAAATATTCAGAGCAGAGGATATACATCCCTGCACCCGATTACTCAAGACTCACAAGGCTGCATGCTCGAAGCCCTTCATCCAAAGCCAGTTCTCTTCTTCCTCTTCCTCCTCTTCCCATTTCTGCTTTCCCTCATCCTTTTCTTCTAGCCTTTTTGAGACAGAGTTTCTCTGTGTAGCCCTGTCTGTCTTGGAACTTGTTCTGTAGACCAGGCTAGCCTTGAACTCAGAAATCCACCTGCCTCTGCTGGGATTAAAGGTGAGAGCCATCACTGCCTGACTCTTATTAAAAGGGGAGACTTGTAGTTCTTAATTTGCATTTTCTTGGTTAAAAGAGCAATTTTATATTTTTCTGATGACAATTTAGAGGAGGTAAAATTCCTCGATCTGGTAGAAGTAATAACTTACTTCCCAGAGGGAAGGAAAATGATGCAATGTGTGATTTGAGGAAGTGAGTAGAAATAAAACCTCAGCCAAAATAGTGACAAGAACCAATAGGGAGAAGGCTGAGTATGTACTGCAAGACAGAGCACTTGCCTAGCATGCAAGAGTCCTTAAGTTCAGTTCCTACCACAGATACACCACACACACACACAAAAAAAAAAAAAAAAAAAGAGGAAGAGGAGAGAGTGAAGGAAGACAATCACAGCTGGATTTGAATCTACAAACTAAAGATATTGCCTAATACCCATGATACCTTATTTTTAAAAGATTTGCTTATTTTTATTTAAAGTGTTTGCCTGCATAAATGTCTCTGCATCACATACATGCAGTGTCCTCAGAGGCTGGCAGAGGAGGTCAGATCCACGGAGACTGATGTTACAGATGATTGTGAGCCACTGCATGGATGCTGGGAACCAAACCTGGCTCCTCTGGAAGAGCAACCAGTGCTCTTAACCCCTGAGCCATCTCTCCAATCCATCATGCTACCCTCTTGATGAGATAATGCTCAAGGAATCTTAACTCAGACTCACACACATTCTGATTTAAAGTAGCGATACTGGTTGAGAAAGACCAGAATGCTTTTTTCATTCATTTGTTTTGTTTTCTTAAGACAAGGTCTCTCTACAGCTGGGATACAGAGTTAATAAAATGTAACTGATAAGAAAAAAAAAAAAAAAAGACAAGGTCTCTCTATATGTATCTCTGGCTGTCCTGGAACTTGCTATAGACCAGGCTGGCCTTTAACTCACAAAGATCCATTTGCATCTACCTGCCCAGTTCTGGGATTAAAGGCATGTGCCACCAAGCCCAGTAAGACTTTTTTAAATATGTTTAAGTGATGAGGCAGGAGACTCATAGCCTGAAGAATATAATTAGTAATTTTGCAAGATGTCTGTGAAATAGGGTGGACTTTTTTTTTTTTTCCACAGTGGAAATCACTCTTCCAACTCTTCAAGATAACTTGGTGCTCTGTAATTCAGCTGAAGACTGACTGCCCACCTGAAGCTGACGTCAGCTCCACGGGTTAAAATCTCCATCTCACAACACTGCCTCCCTTCAGATCCCAATCACCAGTCCCTGGTTGTCACCAGTGCTTCTGACCAACCAGCTATAAACTGAGGGTTTCCACACCCCCTCATCATGTTAATTTGCTATAACAGCTCACAAAACCCAGGGGAATATATACTTACGTGTTCAGGTTTATTATAAAGCATACAGACTGAATCAGACAGGGCAAGGTCTGGAAAGGTGCTCCTGTTTCCATGGAGATAAGGGTACACCACCCTCTTTACACACACACACACACACACACACACACACACACACACACACAAAACTATTCACTAACCCCAAAGGTTTCCTGAATCTATTCTTTACTGTCTCTATGGAGGTTCTCTCATGTATGTGTGATTGATTAAACAGCTAGTCACTGGTGATTAAAGTCTGATCTCCTACGGAAGCAGGAGGTGAGGGCTGGGACTGGTTCCTCTAGCAACCAGCTCCTTCCGGATGCTGTCTAGGGACTGGGAGCCACCGCTCATCTCATCATCACATAAAAAGACACTCCTGCCATTCAGGTTCTGTCACTTCTCTGGAGGTGTCTCATGTCCTTCCATCTATCTTGTCCACATACAGTTTTTGATCTCTCTCTATGAATTGTTCTGGTTTCTAGGATGTCATACAGCCAGGATCACGCCTCACATACCTTCTTTCTGGAGGGTCGGGGAGACAAGGCATACAGCTCTGAAGGTAGAGTGTGCCTGGGGTCCTGCATCCAGCCCTCAAAACCACATAAACTAAACATGGTAGAGCACACTTGTAACCCCACCACTCAGGAGGTGGAAGCACGAGGGTCAGAAGTCTGTGCTCATCCTCAGCGACACAGTTCTCAGCCAGCCCAGAATACAAGAGACAATTTAGAAATCCCCAACCCCCCTTTGTTTATTTGGCCTGAATTCTTTCACCTAACGTAGTGATTTTGAGATCTGTCCATGTTTTTGTGTTTCCTGGGCTTGTCCTTTGATGTTGCTGAGTGACGTCCTCAATATATGACTGTACCACCGTTTGTTTGCCTATGCTTCTGTGGACAGCATTTGGCTGTTTGGGGCTTACAGCTAATACAAATAAAGTTGCTACAAACAGAATGTGCAACAAAGTTTTTCAAAACAAGCTTTCCTTTTTTTTTTCTTGGGCAAATTCCATGGCCAAATCATCTGCTAGAGTGTGTTTACGATTTTAAGATGACGCCAAGCTGTCTGGCAAAGCTCTCAGCCATTTTGTAAACTCAGCTGCAGTTTGTAAGAATGCCAGTTTGGCCACATCCTTGCCAATATTTGACATTATCAGTATTTTCAATTTGAGTCATTCTAATGAGTGTGTAATTGGATCTCCTTGTGGGTTTTATTTGCATTTCCCTGATGACTAGTGGTGGTAAGCATCTGTACAAGTTTTATTAACAACTTTAGACGCTTCTTGTGAATTTCGGAGATCTGTTTTTCTAAAGGCTGTGCTCATTAAAAAAAGGACTGAAGTAAGTGTTCACAGCCAGGCAAGCTGGATGGCTCCAAGGATAAAGTCATTTACCAATGACGTCAGCGACCCTCACGGCAGAGTGAGAGAACTGACATCCATAAGTTGTCTTCTGACCTCCACATGTGTGGTGTGCTTCATGCGTGTACCCACACACATGATAATAAAAAGCTCAGGGCTAGTGAGACAGTTCTAGAAAGTTGTTCTCTGACCGCCTCCACGAGTGCCTCGTGGTACATGTGGTAGCCACACATTGACAGACACACCCACATCCAAAATCAATTCATGTAACAAACACTGTTTTAAATTAAACAGAGCCAAGGGAAGTGGGAGTAATAGGCATGATGTCCCCAGGTAAGCAGGGCAATGCGGGCTCCCTGACACCTATGCCGCTCCAGCCCTCCCTCTCAAGGGAGATGTATTCTGGTCATTGAGAGAAAGCAGAAGTAAAAACCACAGCTTCACAGGGCAAACTGGAGAGTGAGGAGAGCTCCGCACACCAGCGACCACCAGCAGTAGTTTGGATGAGAAGACATCTTGGCTCTTGGGTTAATTTTATGGACGGTTTGTAAAGGACGTTAGTGGCTCATTTGAAAAGGCAGCAGCAGTTACTGCTCCCTAAGAGGATGCACCAAGAAGCCATCCGGTTAACCGGTCTCGGTTCTCTTCTTAGGCGGCGGTTGTTAACCTGGGTAGATTTGAGAAATGCACACCTGTAGCAAGGCTCTGACAAGAACACTCGTGGCAACGCTGCAGGCCTGTCCTGGGGACAGTACATAACTTACAAACCCGCCCATGGCAGCACAAGCCTGACACCTCTGCAGACAACCAGGAGGGTGACTAAGTAGTTGAGCCGTCACACCCAACTGACAGGGAATAGCAAACACTGACATCAACTTGAGAAAGCTGAAGAAGCGTGACTTGATCTGACTTAAATATTTCTATCACTAGAGCTTGGAGTGATGGCTTTATGGCTGACGCCCTTTCCATTTCCAGCACCCATATCACAGCTTCCTGTAAGTCCAGTTCTGGGAGGACTGTTGCCTCTGAGACACACAGGCACCTCACTTTCGTTTTCCTGAACTCACATACACATAACCTCTGCCCCTGCCTCAACACACATATATATACAATCAAAAATCTTTAAAAAAAATTTTTTTTTATCACTGATAGGTAGTGTGATAACCATGAGATTGACAGATGATAGGGAGCAAGAAAGATAGCTACTTTTCTCATCACTGCTACCAGACACCTGACAGGAAATGACTCCCTGAAGGACTTAGGCGGCTCACAGTTTGAAGGTTAGTCCTCCGTGGTGGGGAAGGCAGCTCCAGCTTTGGGGGTAGGGGCGGGGAAACTGCAGCTGTAACCTCTCATCTTCTCACAAACTCCCCAGAACAGGAAACAGAAACTGGATCAGAAGCTGTGGCCAGGCTGTAAAGCTTAAGGTCTTCTCTTTGTATAACCCACTTCCTCTAGGTAGGCCCCACCTCCCAAAGGTTCCACAAGCTTCCAAAAGAGTGCCTCCAGCTTCAGACAGAGGGTTAAAGCACATGAGCCCGTGGGGGACGTTTTCTATCTAAATCATAACAGCAGTAAACACTAGAGAAGACAAAATCAGAACCAAAAACCTTTGACTCAAACCAACCTTTTAAAATTTATTTATTTTTGTTACGTGTATTGGTGTTTTGCCTGCATGTATGTCTGTGTGAGGGAGTCAGATCTTGGAGTTACAGACAGTTGTGATCTGCTGTGTGGATGAACAGTTAATGCTCTTAACTGCTGAGCCATCTCTCCAGCCCCATGCATTCCCATTTAAAAAACAAACTCCTATCCAGTTAGTTAAGAACCAGGAGAAGGTGGAGTAGCAGTGAAGAGCACTTGTTGATCTTGCAGAGGACGGACCCTGATTCATCTCTTGGCCATCATGCTGCAGTGCCCCTGTCACTCCAGATCCAGTGAATCTGACCCCCTTATGAGCTCTGCAGGCACCTGGAATGCATGTGGTGCACATAAACACATATACACCATTCATATAGTCCGTGGGGAGACTGGGAACGTTCCTGATCCTTTTATAGTGACCATTATAAAACATCAGTTTTCTTTGGCGTGACTTGTTCAAATGCGTAAAGCTTAACAAAGTGAGAAAACACAAAGAAACTAGTCAGCTATTGCTTTGAACCTGAGTGAGTAGACCTTAGGAATTTATAACTCTCATTTATCATACATACTTTATTTATCAAACACATGTAGTTACTTATCTAAATTTTTTTAGAAGCCTTGTATTGAAGAGTTAGCAAAGACGTAAGTATTTAGGTATAAGTCTGTAAGTCAGCTTTTGTTAGTCTTAAACAAAAAGTAGACCTTTATAACCCTTAATCTTTTTAACTTTAACTAAAATGTTTTATATAATCTTAAACTTTTATCATCATACAAAAACCATATCAATCCAAAATATTTTGGAGACCTGCTATTGTTGCCTTTGTGTAAAAAGGCAACAATACTGAGAAGTTTTATAGGTGCCACCTTAGTTTTTTTAAAGCCACATGGTCATCTTAAAATGGTGGTGAAGTACCTGGCATGTACTCTTTAACATTGGTAAAGACGGTTGTCAATCATGCGGTTGTTTCCATACTGATGAAGTCATCAACCAAAATGAAGGCAAATCATATGGTTGTTATTTAAAAGATCTGTTTTCCTAGTAGTTTTTTTTCCTATTACTTTTTTTTCCTAGTACTTTTTTCCTAGTACTTTTACATGCAGACAGACAGACAGACACACACACACACGCACACGCACACACATTCTACATAAGAGTTGAATAGCTGGGTGTGGTGGTGCATGCCTGCAATCCCAGCACTTGGGCAGGTGGACCTGTGTGAGTTTGAGGCCAGCCTGGTCTACAAAATGAGCTCCAGGACAGCCAGAGCTGTTACACAGAGAAACCTGTCTTGAAAAACCAATGTGTGTGTGTGTGTGTGTACATGTGTGTTTCAACTTTCTTTTTTTCCGAGACAGGGTTTCTCTGTGTAGCCTTAGCTGTCCTGGACTCGCTTTGTAGTCCAGGCTGGCCTAAAACTCACAGAGATCTTCCTGTCTCTGCCTCCCAGAGTGAGATAAAAGATTTTTAAGAGCGAGAATTACAGGAAGTAGAGAGCAGAGCAAGTTTAGATATAAGAGATTGGGTGTTGTGGAGGTTTTGGTTTATGATATGTAAACATGTTTTTGTTTTAATCTCAGGTGAGGGATGTGGAACTGATTCAGATGGTCAGCAGCAGCAAACTATTTGCCTCATGTGGGTTCTGATAAGGGTCCTTTGCCAGCTGCAGATAGTTTCATTCATATGGAGAGCGAATAAAGGCCAGAGCCTGAGAGTTTTGGGAGGCTCTGAGAAAGCAGAATGCTATCGGTGCTTCCTCCCTGCTGCTCCTGTTGATACAGTTGAGTGACAAGAAGTCAGAGATATCCTGAAACAAAGATTGGATTTGTCTCAAGGAACGCAACAATCCTAACCAGCAGGAAATAGATAAAGAGAACTTTGCCCCCTCTCCCCACTAAACTTTCTCTCCTACCCGGTGTTGGGGTGTAGGAAGGAATTGAAGTGGAGAAGACAGAAAGAGATAAGAAACATAAATAACATAGTTAAAAAGTAACACCAACAAATGGGGCCAAGACATTGGGCTTGGAATAATGAAAAATTTGATTTCTAGTGCCATAGAGGAGACAGGAGGATATGGAGAAATGAATATACTATTTCAGGGTATGAGAAAAAGGTGCAGCTGCTTCTGCTGGTTTCTTTCCTGCTTTACTCCCAGAGGGGATTTTCTGGTTTTTCATCTTCCATCTTCCTACATTCTGTTTTAAAGAAGATTGGGAGAATGGTTGAACAATTGGAAAAGTTGCAAGTGGATATATAGGGCTTTGAGAAACAAAAAAATTGATGAAATAAAAGAAAAATCAGAAGGTTCATTTGTTTTAGAGTTGGCAGTGCAACTAGACCATTTCTGGGTAGAGGTTGAGATGCTTGGAAAGCAAAACGGTGCCAAAGGGGGCACACCTGGTAACTGAGAGCCAGAGTTTCCCATAACTGCCTCTCAGCACTTTTGCAGTCAAGTTCCCACAGCCACTTCATGAGGCAAGGGGCCTGGAAGAGCAGAAAGCCATACAGGGCCAAAGGGTTAAAGAGAAAAAGTCAGTTTCAAGGGGAAAAAAAAAATAATCTTGAGCAAACTGAGTTGCCAGAGGCACAGCCTCAGGTTAAGAGATTATTGCCATTAACCTTTCCAGTAGCCACTAAAAACCTTATATTATAAAATAGGTGCTTCAGTTTTGGTACATTCGGTCACTTAAAAAAGTTTGTGAGGAAACCACTAAAAGCCTTAGAGCTCAAAATGGCCAGTGCGTTAACTCTGAGAAATACGGTACATTCTGCCCGAGCCGCTAACCAGCCATTTCTGGCAGTACTGGGTTCTTAGCAAGAATGTTTAAATTTCCTGGAGTCCATAGAAGCTGTGATAAAAGGGGTCATTTGACTAGTGAATGCGTGCCTGAGAGAGACATAGGAGGTAACTTCTTGCTGTTAGTAAACAGCTTTAGAGTCCTACCTCGAGATTCAGCAGCAAGAAGTACAAGCCTTTCCAGGAAAGAGCAGCCGAGAGTTGATCCAAAAAGGGTTTGTTCCTTGATCATCTGCTTTTAAGGAAGCAACAGCAAGTCTCATTCATATTTAAAGAAAAGACTTTAAAAACAAAACAAAACAAACAAACAAAAAAAACAGAAAGAGGGTAATGTTGTTGAGGTTTTGGTTTATGACGTGAACATGTTTTTGTTTTAATCCCAGGTGTGGGACTGATTGGATGGTCCACAGCAGGAGACTATTTGCCTCATGCGGGCAGGGGTTGGGGGGCTCTTTGCCAGCTTCGGATAGTTTCAATCTGAGGACCCTGGAAAAAGAATAAAGGCCAGAGCGCAGAGAGTGTGAAGGGGCCTCTGAGAAAGAATAAGGTTGGAACTTCCTCCATGCTGCTCCTGGTTCCTGTTTATGCAGGGTGAAGAGAAGTCAGAGATATGTGAACCGAAGACTGGACTTCCCCCCAAGGAACCCCATGACCCTAACCAGCAGAAAGTAGCATAAGAGAACTACACCCCCTCTCCCCATTAATCTTTCTCTCCTTCTTGGTATTGGCGTGTTGGAAGGGATTGGAGTGGAGAAGGGAGGACGAGATATTAAGAAATGTAAATAAAATAGAGTTAAGAAGTAACACAAATGGCACCCGGATGTAGGGCTTGGAATAGAGGTGTTAAGAAATGAAAACAGGGTTAAGGCCAACAGATTTGGGGATCATTTGTTTATGCTGTGGAAGTTGCATGATTTGTGAGAATTTTGAAATCAAGTGTGTCAGTGTTTTGGCCATTGATCTGTACTGAGGCCAACCTGTTTGTAGTCCAAGGAGGAGAATATGTCTAAAATGAAACTGCTGGGGGGAGTGTCCGTAGCTCCAAGAGAGAGCTGAGAGCAGAAGCCACGGGACTGCAGGTAGAGCACACAGATACCATAGTAGGTCTGCAGTTTCCAGAGGGAGGCTAGAGAAAGTTACTGAGCTGAGATGGCTAGTGTCACTTCGACAGGAATTTATATCTGGGTTGTCACCGAGTAGAATGGAAAACTTGCTAAAGAGAAAAAGAAAATGTCGTAAATCACAGAGGAAAAGTGTCCCTTCTCACATGGCTGTGGCCCAAGTAAGGCTATAAGGAAGCTTCCTGGCACACCTGTGAGACTTTGTAACAGTCCATAGCTGAGAGATGTGAGATAAGTGCCCAGGCAGGGCTCTTGGAAGGGTGTGGAAGGTTCTAGGAGTCAGAGAGACCCTTAAGTTACAGATAAGGAGAGGAAATGGTTAGAGCACGGGGTGGGGAGTAGCTGAGAAGCTGTTGGAAGCTGCTGTTAAGGTTGAAGTCTGGCATTACCAGAAAGCCCCTGAGCTCAGTGCCAAATAGCAGGACTCCCTTGTCAGCTGGGTCCCCTGATGTGGGGAAACCCCAGATCCTTTAAGGAGTGTCATATAGCCCTCAGGGACATTACAGGCCCAACCCTTTCCCAATAAGATATCCATTCAGTGTGTGCTTGGGGATTCCTGGAAATGCCCTCCCCATGCTAACATCTTGGTACCTTAGCTTTCAACCAATGACCTTTTTCCATACCTTTAACCATACGTGGAGTTCTTCCTTCATTTATCCCTCACTGCCCATAGGATAATTAAGTACGGCATTCCCCTTCTTATAATAGGACTGTGCTACTGCATGCAAATTAAGTATTCTTGGCAGTCCTAGCCCCATTGAATCCAAGTCCCTCCCCCAAAGTCCCTCCCACTGCCTAAGGTTTATAATGTCCTTGATTCACGAAAGCTCCCACTCCGTTCCTCCACCGTGATCAACTGAGATTCGACATCTATTCTGGGGAAAGAAGGACTCCCGTTTCCCCCAAAGAACTCACCCTTGACTGCCGATCACGCAGCCAGGTGCTGCTGGCCACCGCAAGCTTCTGCCCTTCACCGGAGTGACGGAGGACTCTGTTGTGGATCGCTGCCGCTGTCTTTCTTGCACCCCTCCATCCACCGCAGTGCCCATCTGCAAAAGTGAGCGCTGTTTTCAGAACAGCCATTCTGTCCGCCCAAACCAGGCTGCCTCTCGGTTTTGGTGCTTCGAGCCTCCCTTACCAGTTGTTCTAGAAGCAGCAACCAACTTGCTCAAGTCAGGTTGGGCCCTCGTTGCAGCCTGGCCCGGTTTCCCAAGCCCTCAGCTTCTGGCTGTGGTCTGGCCTGGTGCTGGCAGACCAACTAAAAAGGCAGTAACACTTATTGTGGAGGAATCTTCTCCTGCACCTCTGGCTGAACGGGAGATCTTCTGGCCCAGATCTTGGTTTTGCATTTTACCTGCCTCGGTCCAGAGACTGGCATTCCTAGGAGAGGCAGAACATTTGCTCCAGTGCTTCACCTTTTCCCACATAGAAGCCTACAGTGCTCAGACCTTCCCACGGGAGAAATGCAAACTTCCATCTGGGCGGTGTCCAGGCCTCCTAAGAGGAGGTAGACCCTAAAGAAAGAGGATTCTAAAATTTGGGATCAAATTTAGTGGATGGCAGAAGCCAAAACAAACAAATGATCTGTATGTAACTTAGGAGAATCAGGTCATCAGCTTGATATGGAGAGGCCAAGTTACTCAGAAGACAACTCACATATGCCAATGCCGTGGTGTCGGCAACAGATGAGTGAAAAATAAATAAATGAAAGGGAGGCCATGACTTCTCCTAGGTATGGTGGAGGAGAAAGGGTTATGGTAGTTGAAAGGGAGAGCATAACCAGAGGCAGGGACGTTTGGGAGAGTCCAGAGTGAACATGACCATGAGCTGGGCCAAGTGAGGAGAAAGAGGAGGGGATGGAGGAGATCCAGAAGAGTAAAGGGTGGGTAATAAAAAAGGCCAGGTAATCAAAATGTCTAGATTATATAAGAAAGGGCAGCTGGGGGAAGGGCAGCCCAGCCCTGGGCTGGAGAAGTTTAGGGCAGGGGGCAAGGTATACCAGCCATGTCCTCTAACAGGTAGGGACTGAGGGATGCTGGGAGAACCTCGTGGCCATATCTACTTTGATATGTTAAATAGGCTCTTTAGTTAGCCATTTGTCCCACATTTGAGACATAACACACATAAAATAAAATCAGTGAATCTAAAGAAGAATCAGGGGGATGGTTTCGTATTAAGAAAATCATTGGGGGTGGTAGAGGCTCACACTTTTAATCCCAGCACTTGGGAGGTAGAAGCATGTGGATCTCTGTGAGTTCAAGGCCAGCCTGGTCTATAAAGTGAGGTACAGGGCAGCCAGCGCTACACAGAGAAACCCTATCTGTAAGACAGTCTGAGATGGTTTTCAGTGAAACAGCTCTCCTTTATGGGGGGAAATAAAGGCTATATAGACCTTGGAGAAGTGGGCAGGGGGTTTCCGTGTGAATGTACACCGTTGTTGAAGGTGCTGGGAACACTTCATCTGCATGAAGAGGAATTCCAGGTGCCAGCTGGACATTCCTAATAAGGAAACAGGATGTTTTAACTTGAAACCTGGCCATCGGGCTAAGTGACCACCTCAGGCCTGGCAGAGGTGGGGGTGGCAAGGCTGCCTGCCCTGGAGCACGCAGACTCAGAACAGGGAGGGATCAGTCCTTACTCTTGCTGGTCTCAAGATGAGATTTTCAGGGTTCAGACAAGTCTCAACCTCGCTCTTGCTCTGGGCTGGCTCCCCCAGTCTCGTGGCTCAACTGCTCCACATACTCCCTCATGAGGACACCACACACACACACACACACACACACACACACACACACGCACACACACACACACACACACACGCACACACAAAGAGAATATGTTAAAGAGATGACTTAAGTAATCATGTAATTTAACTACTTCAAATCAACATGTACAGACTATACATTAAATACCGCTCTTCCAGAGAACAATAAAAACCCTGAATAACATTTGAAATGCACAGTTGGAAAATACACTGAAGCACTTGCAAGGGCAGTGAGGAAGGTTCCGGTGACAAAAATAGAATAAAAATTAAAATCCAGATAAGAAAGTTAGTCAGCCACAGGGTTGGCTCTCACTTTGAGGCATCTGGTCAACCTTGCAGAGCTTGAGCCTTCACTGGATGTCACTGCAGAGAATAAAGCCTGCCTGAAGTCCAGAGTCTAACGGGATATGCCTTGCCTAAAGCTGAGGACCCCAAAGGGTACATCTTTGATGAAATGATAGTCTGAAAATTAATTCACCCCAAAGAAAAAGACAGCACGGAGGCTTGTTTGTCTTAAATCTGCCATAGAATAGAGCCCTTACCATGTGGAATCCGCAAAAGGATTACACATACGGGAGGTTTTGAAAGCTCCAGCCTGAACAGTGAAAGTAGCCTCAGGCACCCACAGAAGCAAGCCAGATCTTTTGTGGTAGAAGATGCCTTGAAGTCAGGGCTCAAAGAATTTCCACAAAGTTTCGAGTATTAAGGAAAACAATGAGGTAATAGGAGTGAGAGTTAGACAATAACAGCTTTGATTCACATAGACTTTACTCAATGCGCTTGTCAGGTAGGAAATAGTTTGCTTACCCTGTACCCAAAAATAAAAAGGAAGCAAGACACGACTAGAGGAGAAAGTGCCAGTAAGAATACACAGAAAATTTGTGAAGTAAAAAGTGAACTAAATCTAGTTTCATATATTGAAATGTAATAATAGTTCAAGAACCAGGCAAAAGAACTCAAGACAGACTTCCCTGTGCCTTGGATTTCATTAGTAAACAGTGTTAGGTGGAAGTTAGGAATTCCCCTTCTCCATGGTGGTAACACTAACCCAAAAATTTACAAAGGGATGAAGACACGCAGAATAGTCAAAGCATCCTTGAAAAAGAAATACCTTGTTGAATAGCTCACAAGTGTCAAATCTCACCGCAGGGGTACAGTAACAACACAGTGCTGTGTCATAATAGAAACTGGTATCGAGGAAATTAAGCTGAGAATCTACAGATATTATTGCTCTGGTGGGCAGGGGCCAAGAATTAAAGACAGTGATTTGGAAATGGTAAGCACCCATTCTACGGCTGAGTGACATCCCCAGCTCCATTTGCTTTAATTAAAAAATGATGCGATCATAAAGAGAATCGTCTAGAATATTTCTGGACTAGCCCATGGTCACATGGGCTCTACTGACAGAAAACCAACGCCCAAGATAAAGGTACAGAGAGGAAGAGTCTGGGATAAACATCATATCTGGGGGCTTTGGGTGTGGTTTGGCCCTACGGATAGTACCGATCACCAGGCTAGTAAGTACATTCCCTCCAGTCTTCTGGGTGGAAAACAGGTATGCATCTTTCCACTGAACAGACAAGCCTGGGTATCTAACACTACTGGTTTTCTAGTACCTTTCTCTGTGCATGAGGACCTCATGCCCTCTACGGTAGGTAAACTGAGTTTCATCAAAACTGGAAGCTTTGGGGCCTGAGAAGGTGGTTCGGTGGATTCAGCACTTGTCATGAAAGCCTGAAGTCTGGAGTTAAGATCCCAATCACCCACATAAATGCCAGACAGAGATAGTGAGCCACCTACAATCTCAAGAGGGAAACAGACGATCCTCAGAGCAAACTAGACAAGCTGAGCTGATGAACTGTGAGTCCAAATGAGTGACCCAACCACAATATATAATAACTACAATATACATACAACAGTCAAGGAAGATACCCTAAGTGAGCCTCTGGTTTACACAGTTAACAATTCACATGTGTACTCACACACATGGAACACACAATACATGCCCAACCAGGACACAAATACACAAAAAAGATAAAAAGAAATAAAAATAAAATGTTTATGTTTCAAATCTGAGCCAGCTCCTCAGGATATCCTGATTTAAATGCCCAGTCCCCAGCTTGTAGTGCTGTTTTGAAGAAGCCCTGAGGAAGTGGAGCTTGTGTAGCAGAAACAGTTCACTAAGGGGCAGACTCTGAAGGTGAGAGCCGCTGCTGGTTCTAACTTGAGCTGTCTGCATTACGGTGAATACATGTGAACAAGCAGCACCATCTTCCCGTCACAACGGCCCTTGCACTGTGCCTCCTTCATTGTGATAGACTGGACTCCCAGTAAAACCATGAGCCCTCCACAAAGTTGTTTCTGTCATGTACCTGGTCAAGGAAATACAAAAAATACATCAACTCTATATAAGGGGAGTTGGATGTAGACTATATACAAAATCTTCTGTAACTCAACAATAGATAGTCATCACTACCGGTCACTGTTCTTGTTGCTGTGACCCAGGGAAGCGATGTGAAAGAAGGCTTCCTTTGGCTTACAGTTCAGGGAGAGGGAGCTCATTACAGTGGGATGGCATGATGGCAGCGCTGGTCACGCTACACCTGCAATCAGGACGCACAGAGAGGTGCATGATGAGGCTCAGCTGGCTGTCTCCTTTTTCTCAGTTGAGGATGCCAACCTACGGAATGTGCTTGCACACATTCTGGGTGGATCTTTTCTCCTTAGCTAATCCTTTCTGGAGGCAGCCTCACATGTCTGTTTCCAAGGTGACTCTTAATCCACCGACCTGACAAGGGAGATCAACCATCATTTAAAAGTGGGTAAAAGGGGGCTAGAGAGAGCTCAGTGGCTGAGAGTACATTCCACTCTTGTAGAGACCCAAGTTTGGTCCCCAGCACCTATATCAGGTTGCGTACAATATCCCCAGCTGCAGGGGACCTGACACTCTCTTCTGGATTCCATGGGCCCCGAATTTATGTGCACATACCCCTCCCCTACAATTTAAAAAATAAAATGGAACTTTTAAAAACAAAGGATTGACTAGACCTTTATCTAAAGAAATATACAAATAGCCAATCACTTCATGAAAAGATATTTAACATGGTTAGTCACTAAGAAAATTTATAATCAAAACCACAAGGAGATATAACCACCCTACACTCACTAAGATGGGGCTGTAATACAAATGATGGAAATGATAAGTACTGGCAAGGATGTAGGAAAATTGGATCCCTCACATATTGCTAGTGGGAATGTTAAATCATGCATCTGATTTGGAAAACTATTTGGCAGCTCCCCAAATGATTAAACATAGAGTTACCATATTATCCAACAATCCTACTCCTATATATAAAATAACCGAGGGAATTCAAAACATATGTTCACACAAAAATTTGTACATGAATGTTCACAGCAGCATAATTCATAACAGCTGAAAGCTAAAGGCAGCCCACATGTCTATCAGCTGGTGAACAGAAAGGTCATGTAGACTGTGGTATGTACAATGGGACAATATTCTGCCATAATGCAGAGTGGAATACTGATTTGGTGTGGATAAAGCTTGCATTTGTCATGCTGTACATAAAAGGCTAAATTCTAGAGAAGTGTATCTCTACACTTATAATGTCCAGAAATGACAAACTTATAGAGGTAGGGCTGATAGTTTCTGAAAGTAGGAAGGTCAGAGGAACGGGCATTGACAGATGATGGACACAAAGTTTCTTTCTGAGCTTCATGAAAAGATATTTAACATGGTTAGTCACTAAG
Source organism: Meriones unguiculatus (assembly GCF_030254825.1). Taxonomy (NCBI): domain Eukaryota; kingdom Metazoa; phylum Chordata; class Mammalia; order Rodentia; family Muridae; genus Meriones; species Meriones unguiculatus. The sequence goes on along the minus strand of NC_083350.1, from coordinate 63,275,895 downwards.
AAAATTTATTCTGACAATGCTCTGGACATTGATAGCGGTCATGGACACACAGCCTGTGAATTTCCTAAGAAGCAGTGGGCTTTCAAAAGGCTTTAACTTTTTGGTATGTGAATTATACCATAATAAATAGTTGTTATAAAATTGATGTAAAACAGCGGTTCTCGACCCTCCTAACTCTGCAACCCTTTCATACTGTTCCTCGTATTGTGGTGACCTCCCCAACCATAAAATTATTCTGTTTCATAACTGTAATTTTGCTACTGCTATGAATCATAATGCAAATATCTGATATTCAGGATATCTGATACGAGAACCCTCCTAAAGCATTTGCAACCCGCACGTTGAGAGCCGCTAACATAAAAAACCTCAGTGAATGCATTAAATCACTTGAAATAATAAATAAAGTGGAATATAAATATGAGGATATTTATACATATCCAGATATGTATAATATTTAGATACAACCCAGAGAAGAACACAAAGATGATGCAAAAAGAGCTAATTATGCTAGTTAAGAGTCATTGAGGACAGATGAGAATGTTTTACAAATGTCTGTCTAATCAGAGTTTCAGAAGGAAAGAAAAGAGAGGCCAATTATTTTTCAGAATAACAACATCCCCCATGTGTGTGATGTTCTTTAATATATGTATACACATGTATTTATGGGCTTATGCGTCCGTGGGTGCAGGTGTGGAAATCTTCCTCAATCGCTCTCCACATTATATTTTGAGACAGGGTCTCTTGTTGAACCTGGAGCTTGTGTTTTCAGAGGTTAGCTGGCTGGCAAGCCTTCCGGGTTCACCTATCACCCCACACCTGAAATCCTGGGGTTATCCTTGACACAGCCAGACCTGAGTTTTAAGAGGGTGCTGAGGCTGCAGATTCAGGCCGCTATGCTCCTCCTGCTTGCATATCAAGCACTGAGCCATCTCCCCAGCGTCCACTCACATAAGTTCATGAATTCAGAAAGCAGGAAAAATCTCAAGAAGAACTAGGAAGGAAGGAAGGAAGGAAGGAAGGAAGGAAGGAAGGAAGGAAGGAAGGAAGGAAGGAAGAAAGAACACCAAACTAAACTGACGCTCTTTAAAAACCCAGTTGGATGACTTGCAAGCAACAAGAAGGAACAAATTATTAAAACGCCCTCCACAGTCTGAACAGATTTCATGAATATTAGGCTGAAGGGTGGAGGGAGCCATTCCCAAAAGGTCATGGGCAGTGCGTTAGCATATTAAGGAGGACACAAATGATGTTACCCCTGAACAGTTAAAATAACAATCATTTATTTTCTTACAATCTGGAACTGTAAGCCCCAGATCAAGGTTCAGCAGAGGAGATTTCTAGCAAGGACTCTTCCTGTCTTGCAGACAGCTGCCTTCTTCCTATGTCTCCCCATGGGCTGAGTATGTGTGTGAGAGAGAGAGAGTTGGGGAACTTCATAATATTTCATCATTAAGCTTTGATGACTACGTAAAGGCTTTAGTTCCAACTGCAGTCAGATTGGGGGTTAGGCTCTCAACATATGGATTCTGGGATGTAATTCAGCCCATAGCATACGGCAAGATTTCACTTATATGACATTCTCAAAAATACATTTTGTAAGGCAAATTAGAAGTTGCTAGGGGGTGAGGGACTAGAGGATTTAGATGTTATTATCAGCAGCAGCGTGAAGGTTCCTGTGGTGATGACACAGTGAGTCTTGAAATCAGAGGTGCTTACAGAAATCTTCCCTTGAGAAGCAAGTGACACAGGACAGTATATGTGCACCTCAGTAGCCATGTCCTTCTTTACCTGTAAATGGTAACTAATGCGCGACCAATAGGAAAAGCTGGGGAAAATCCCCAAAGGCCTCCCTGCAATATTGTTGTAATTTGTGGGTGTATAAATGTGTGTGAGGCTGAGCAAGCCCATACAATCCTGATTTGCTTGAGATGGGGTCTCCTCACTGGCTCTGAAACTCACAATTTAGTCTAGCCTGGCTCACCAGCAAACCCCTGGATCCACCTGTCTCCACCTCTCAGACAGTGGGGTTACCTGCGCAGGGCTAATTTACATGAGTGCTGGGCATTTGGATTTGCTTGTACACACCATCTCTCCAGCCCTTTAACTTTGAATATGTAATTATTCCAAAAATGAAAAAAAAATAAGTAGTCAGAAACAAAACAAAACAAAACCAATTTCTGGCTAGAAAATAGAAATTTATTTGGAAATTGGTTGCTCAACAGTGATGACGACAGTGGAGGAAAGAGTGGAAACAGATCTTCAGTGTGCCAAGGCAGCTGCTAACCCAGGACTGTATTCCCTTCTAACGCTCCCAGGAGTCAGGATGAAGTAAAGTCATGTCTTGACATGCAGGGACAGTATAAGGCTGATAGAACTTTTCTCTAATACTAATGCTGAGGGATTCAGAACACAGGAAGAAGCGGTGAGGCAGCAAATCAAGAAACAGTCAGCACATCTAAGGGTTGTTAGCTTTCTAGCAGAGTGCCAGCGAGGTAGCTTGGGGGGGAGAAGGGGATCAAGGCACCTACTGTTAACTGAGATGCTCTGAGTTTAATTTCTAGGGTTCACAACTTGGGAGGAGAGGATCAAGTCTCCAAAACTGTCCTCTAACTTCCACAATGCATACATACACACACACATACACACACATACATCCACACACAGAAAGAGAGTGAGATACACTAAATAAAACAAAAAAGGAGAAGTCCTCCAGCAAAAACAGACATGGAACATATAATCTCTAAACTATGTGTGGTGAAAAGAAAATGATGGATGGAAAAAAATCAGAAATTCCTTTACTAGGGAAAAGATAAAAGACCTTACAATAATGCCCTTACAGTGAATAATAGAAATATGAACAGATACTTTTTTTTTTCGTGTGTACAGTATGTACGCACATGCATGGGCATGTTCGTGTGTGTGTGTGGACATGAGGAGGTCCAGGGCCTGCTGCTGGAGTCTTCTCCATCGTGCTTAAGTTTATTGACCGAGGCACTGTTGTTCGCTGGAGCTCACTGATTCTGGTCAGTGGAACTAGCCAGTACATCCTGGGATCCTCTCTCTCTACATCCTGAGTGTTAGGGTTATGGATAGCTCCCCACCTGCCTGGCTTCTAGGAGGGACCAAAGGATCCCAACTCTGACCTTCACACTTGCTTGGCTTGCGCTTTTTCTGCTGAGCCATCTCTCCAGCCCCCATATGAAATTCTCAGTAGGGTAAATTAAGGGAAAGTGTATTGTGGAGCTAAAAAAAAAAAAAAAAAAAAAAAAAAACAAAAGCAAAAGCAAAAACAAAAACAAAAACCTATTCAAATGCCACTTGCAGGGGACACTCCTGAAAGAAAAAGTGGAGAAAGTTTAAAATGAAAGCACAGGAGAAATACCACACAGAAATGGGCGGTGTCACTGTGTTAGCGTCAGCAAAACTGACGCTAGGTGAAACTAAAGAGTCTAGACCCCATTGATTTAGGAAGTGGTCTCTAAGGAGAGGAGACAAGTGACCCCTGGAGCCACTCGATTTCCCATCATTCACTGAGAAATTCAAATCCTAGCAGATGGTTACATGGTTGGGATGTCAGTGAGGATAATGGGTCTCCATAGGAAGAACAGTGCTTGAGGGACACACTGTCTCCCCAGTGCTCCAAATATTAACATTGATTTCAAATGATTTCACTTTCTCATGGCCGAGAGCTTTTCTAACCAATCAGGCATCTCTCTACTTTCAGATTTGCTTGAGATCATTTGTCTGAGGAAATATATTGAGAAATTTCCCTAAAGGAAAAATTTGATGTTCTGCCTTATCTAACTGAGTCAGCAAAACAGTTAGCTGTCCAAGTTACTAACAGATATTCGAAGAAATGCAAACACTGTAAGGCCTCCTGGCCCTGGTGGAGCCTTCTAAGGGTGGGGTAGGCTGCAACTGTTTGGCTATTGCAGTTTTTTTTTTGTTTTTTGGTTTTTTTTGCAAGATGAAGCCTTAGCTTCATAACGGTGAGGTCAAGTTCTATTTTTAAAACTTCTCAAAGATTTTTCTGGAAGGTCTTTGGGTCTGGGTGGAGATGAAGTAGCTCTACCTACCGGAAGGCCTGGAGGCCTGGATATTGAACACACTTTCCAGGCACTTATAAATCACGCTTCAGACTGAGCAAGATGAAGTTAAGAGATCTTGTAGCTTTAAAGAAGTATGCTCTTAGGGCATGAAAGCAGAAGAGCTGGCCCCACGCCTCACTGGCTGCAGCACTAGGGAGAGTGGGGCCTGCACCTCTTTTGGGCAGCACAGTAGAGCTAGTCCTGATGGTGTGGGCCCAGGAGAGCTGGCACCAAGGGCATGAATCAGAACTGTCCCTGCCCCTCACCTTGGCAGTGCTGGAGATTTGGCCCTGGTGGTATGAATACCAGAGAACCATCAGGCTGACTAACAGCTACCACCCAGGCCCAGATCAAGGGCTTTGAGTTGTCCCACCCCAACATCTACCCCATTTATAAGCTGCTGGAGCATGTGAAGGTCTGGTTATCTAGAACCAAAGCTGCAGGATCTCCATGACACTGACCAACAACAGGACATCCAAGAGGAGTCCTAGTGGAGATTCAGTATTGATAGTGTGGCAGAAACCACAGGCCTTGAACCGAACCAGTGTCTCACTGCAATGAACATTTGCAAGTAAAGCTGTTTGGGAAAAAGGGATACTGTGTGATACTGAAGCTTCCACAGTGAGGATGAGTGAGATTAGTGTGCATGATGTAAAATTCACAAGGACTCAATAAAAAGTTAAATTTTAAAAAAATATGCTCCTTTCCCATACTTAAAAAAAGTAATTTGTTCTGTACAAAATCTGGCCTATAAACATTCCACTGAGGAAGAAGGAGGAGCTCATGAAGCCATATCGTTACCTGAGTTTTATATGTAGTTAGTGGTTGATGGGAGAGGAAAGATGTTTTCTTCAGTGGTGTAGTCCTACAAACAAACCTTCACCCACACTCCAGTGAGCATTCCTAATGAAGTCATTAGGGACAATACCTAATGAGAATTCCTAATGGGTCATTAAAAAAGAAAGAGACATGAAAATAAAAGGGGACAAGTTGACAAGAGAGAGAGGATCAACCAGAGGCTGACAAGAAAGCAATGGGGTGAATGCGACCAAAATACATTATATGCATGCATGAAGCTGTCAAAGCAAAACTCAATAGATCAATGTCTGTAGAATATTCTTCAGTTGGTTTTCTTTCATTGGAGACAGGGGTGGGGGGGCTGGGGGTGATGGGCATGGCATTTGGAAGCATTGTTCACACTTATTTAGTTTGGAACCCTCTGGACTGTAGGTTTTCCATCACATAAAGCTTTTATTCTCTCTTGCTTGAAACGGTTCTGTTGTATGTTCTTATTTATTGTGATGGCAGGAATCTAGCCTGAGGCTATGTGTAGGATAGCCACAAGGAAAAAGCAAAACTGCCCATAGATGTAATTTCTGTGATCCTAAGACAGAATGTCAGATCCAGGCTCATGAAGCCAAAACAGCAATAATCTTATTGCCAATGAAAAGCAGGAAAAGAAAAGAACCAAGAGAAGAACTGCAGCTTCTGTAGTTGTTTACTAAGTAAATGACCTGTTATAATACAGTTTGAAATATTTTCAAAATTATTTTAAAATGAGCGCAATGAAGAAGAATTAGTAAAAAAAAAAAAAAAAAAAAAGGAACTCTATGTTACAAAAGAGACTTGAAATGGTTGTGTACATTCCATCTTCACAAAGGTGTGAAATAGTGTTACCAGGAGATGAAAAGTAAGTGGCCCCCATTGCACGTACTCTCACCACATTAAAAAATAAATGACCAAATTCGATCAGACTTACTAAGAATTTGGTATATAAGAAGAACTTATGCGTCCAAAGCTTTGGTAGACAATTGGTGCATCCTTACAGACTGAAACTCTGAGAAACTAGATGCTTCTTCTGTTTGCTTCCCGCATCTCAAGCACGACTGACAATGCACTAGAACGTGAGAAAGCCTATTTGTTATAGAAATACCTTAAAAAGAAGAGCTGTGTATTCCAGCATCGTTGTGAAGTATAATCATTTTGTCTTAAAGAGAAACAACCAAAGAGCTTTCTGGGAACATAAACAATGCATTTGCAGAGGGATAAGAATCACACTGGGTTTTGGATTTTCCAGCTCTATGGAGAAACACAATGGAACAATACATTGAAAGGGCTAATGGAAAGTGGCTTGATATGTAGAGTTCCATGCCCAGCCACGTTATCAGTCTGCAAGGCAGAGAGAATGGGCTCAATATTTAATTAAAAACCAGGTGAGCATACACTCCAGGAAAAAGAGAATTAAAAAAGATGAAGACAAAGAATCTAAGAAATAACTGTTTCTCAGAACAGCAAGAAGAACCCCTTCAGGCGATTGCTGGGCAGCAGATGTGAAGCAATTTGTCCAAATTAAACAACTAGCTAGAAGGCTTCCAGATGCCTGCATTTGATAAGAATGCTGGACCTACTTCAGCAAAGACACAGGAGTCAAGAAGCCGACAGCCGTGCAGGGGAGCTCACACTTGTAATTCTGGGACTTGGGAGCCCGAGGCAGCAAGAGAGTCATAAGTTTGAGACTAGCCTGGGATACAGAAGGAAACCTTGTCTTGAGAAAAATTTTAAAATAGAAGAAAGGAAATACATTGTTATTAACTTATGAGAGAATGAAAATGCTTATTTTCTTTTCAAGAAAAAAAAAAGAGAAACTCCCTTAAAATTAAAAGTCTACAGCCAAAGAAGAAGCTTACATAAAACAAATTAAATGTAGCATAATCCTGAATCACATGGAATATAATAAATGATAAACTATTTGAGCTTGGATTTGGAAGACTTTGTGCACACAAGGGAGAGCAGTAAAGAAAACTGCCAGTGTGACTGCTCTGTTATTAGGGGCCTGACGGCTATTTTTGGTTGTCAACTAGACACCATCTGGAATTAACTGAAACCCAAATGGCTGGGTATGCCTGTGAGAGATTTTTTTCCTAATAAAATCATTTAAAGTGGGAAGACCCACTTTTAATCCGGTTGTCCACATGTAGAAAAATGCCAATAGACCCATATCTATCACCCTGCACAAAATTAAAGTCCAAGTGGATCAAAGACCTCAACATAAAACTAAATCTGTTAGAAGACAGATCTGTTAGACACACTAAATCTGTTAGAAGAAAAAGTGGGGAAGAACCTTGAACTCATTGGCACAGGAGACAACTTCCTGAACAGAGCACCAACAGCTCAGGCTCTAAGATCAACAATTAATAAGTGGGACCTCATGAAGTTGAAAAGCTTCTGTAAAGCAAAGGATATTGTCAATAGAACAGAACGACAGCCTACAGACTGGGAAAAGACCTTCACCAACCCTACATCCAATAGAGGGCTATTATCCAGAATATATAAAGAACTCAAGGTATTCAACAGCAACAAACCAAACAATCCAATTGAAAAATGGGGTACAGGGCTAAACAGAGAATTCTCAACAGAGGAATATCAAATGGTAGAGAAACAGTTAAAGAAATGCTCATCTTTAGTCATCAGAAAAATGCAAATCAAAACAACTCTGAGATTCCATCTCACACCCATCAGAATGGCTAAGATCAAAAACTCAAGTGACAACACATGTTGGAGAGGATGTGGAGAAAGGGGAACCCTTTGGGAGTGCAAACTTGTACAACCCTTTGGAAATCAATCTGGCGCATTCTCAGAAAATTGGGAATAGCACTACCTCAAGATCCAATTATATCTCTCCTGAGCATATACCCGAAAGATGCTCCACCATACAGTAAGGACATTTGTGCAACTATGTTCACAGCAGCTTTATTTTTAATAGCCAGGATCTGGAAACAACCTAGATGTTCCTCAACCAAAGAATGAATACAGAAATTGTTGCACATTTACACAATGAAATAGTACTCAGCTATTGAAAACAAGGAAAAAATTAAATTTCCAGGCAAATGGAGGGAACTTGAAAATATCATCCAGAGTGAGGTAACCCATAACCACAAAGACACTCATGGTATATATTTATTTATAAGCAGATATTAGCCATATAATATAGGATAAACACACTACAATCTACAGACCTAAAGAAGTTAAACAACAAAGAGGACCCTAGGAAAGATGTTTAACTTCCATTCAGAATGGCAAACAGGATAGACACCAGAAGTGCTGGAAGAAAGGGAAAAGGATGGCAGCCTACCACAGATGTTTCTAAAAGACTCCACCCAGCAGGGGATTGAAGCGGATGTAGAGACTCAAAGCCAAACTTTGGGCAGAGTGCAGGAAGTCTTATGGAAGAAGGGGGAGATAGGAAGACCTAGAGGGGACAGGAGCTCCACAAGGAGACCAACAAAGCCAAAAAAATGTGGGCCCAGGGACCCCTGAAGAGACTGATGCACCAACCAAGGACCAGGCGTGGACAGGACCAACCCCCCTGTTCAGATGTAGCCCATAGGCAGCTCAGTCTCCCCGTGGGTCACTGAGCAGGGGCTGTCCCTGACATGAATTCAGTTGCCAGCTCTTTGATCACTCCTCCTGGCAGTTCAGCATTGCCAGGCCACAGAGAAAGAGGATGAAGACAGTCCTGATGAGACTTGACAGGCTAGGGTTAGATGGCAGAACTAACAGGAGAACTCCCCCTTTCAGTGGACTAGGAGAAAGGGATAGGGGAGAAGAGGGAGGAAGGTTAATCTTGGAGAAGATGAGGGAGGGGGCTACAATTGGGATATAAAATGAATAAATTGTAACAAATAAAAATAAAAAAATTTAAAACCCTAGGTATTCAGTAAAATATTTAAATTCTTAAAAGAAAAAAAGAAAGAAAAATAAATACCAATCATACAATTCCAACGATATGAGTTGGCACACAGAGGGGGTGCAAGTGAGTTCCATTCCTATTTTTGATAAGTGGGCTTTGATAGACATTTGTGAACTGTAGAGTGATTGTTGTTCCTATGGTTCACAGTTCATTGCTTCCTTTCTGAAATATGTAACATGTCTGTAAGGACTTGGTCGTGTGGTTTTTGCTGTGCCTTCTGGCACGGCACAATATCATCCCTACTTGCTGGCTTCAGATTTGGCCATAATAGTTATGCTGAACAGTAGAATATGGAGAGGAAGAACAATGGGCAGAAACATCCCGTATTCAGTTCTCTCCGTCATGGGAACACGATGCACTGGGCAGTGGCCACTCCCTTAGCCCAAGTCCCAAAGTGAGAAGGCACACAACTGTGCCCATTGAAGTCTAGAACTTTAAAATCCTGTTTCCCACACGTCAGCATTCTTATTAGTACAGCTTAATCTCAAAATGTCTGACCACAGGCATGCTCATTATTTCCCTTTGGAATTGTTCAAGTCAGAGGGAAAAAAATTAATTTTTTTTTTAATACAGACCATTAAAAGTATTCACTTCATGTGGTCTTAAGTGTTTATGTCCAAAGCTTTTCTTCTTTTCAAGTGAAGTTCTAGGATCCGTTCAAGATTCCTTTTAATAAGGAAAAGGCTGAACTGGACAAAGCCAGCGATATATCTTTGTAATGATGAGCTTACAAAACAATATCAGAGGGCCAGGCATGCCAGGTGAGACATGATTCACTGAAAGGAGAAAGAGAATCACAACCACAAACCTTCCTGACAAATCCCAACAAGTTCTTGATTCCATCTATTTCATAAATACCACAAGAGTACTGCACCGTTTGGGATGAAACTTAGAAAAGTATTTTTCCCAAGAAGCCAATGTGTAGACCTTTCTTTTTGATTTAGGGGGGGTGTTCTTGGGGTGTTCCAAGGTGACTGGACTCTCTGGGCAAATGGTTCCTATGCAAGGCCCTCAGTTAAATCCCAATAGGAAGGAGAGAAAAAGAAAGAAGTCTTCCCGCTGAACTCATTTTACCATCTTTAATGTTTTTTGTATGTAACTTCAGCTTTTCCTTCTATCTTGATTTTTGCTCTCTTTTAAAAGAATCAAATTGATGACTTGTCTGCCTTTATTCCATTTATTTCTCGTGTGTGCACGAACAGCTTACTGTACATTTGGAGGTCAGGGGACAACTTCCTGGAGTGGGTTATTTCTACCATATAGATCCCAGGACTAAAGTAAGACATCAGACTTGGTAGTGAGACCTTTATTTACCTCCTGAATGATCTTACCTGAAGTTTCAGTTTCTAGGTTTGTTTTTTTGTTTTCTTTCAGCTTCATTTGTCACCAGACAAAATGTTCTAGCCTTATCAATACAAGCCCTGATCCACCTGTGGAGTCTCTGGCTTTTTATTCTCACTGGTTGTGCCAACTTTCCCATTGCTTCAAATTTGGGTCTGTGGTCCCTAGTCAAATACCTTCCCTTCCTAGAATGATGGATGGAGCATATTTCCTATTGCAATAACACAGTGTGTGGGTGTGTGTAAGCATATTGCACAAAACAAGAGCAGTGCACATTTTATATTACCCAAATAAATTTAATTATTTTCTACACACAAAAGAATAGCCTAAAGCCCTCAATGTTACATATAAAATAAACAGAAGACCCAGAAAATGAGAGAGAGTAAGGCAATTTACTATGGACCTTGGGACCTGAGGAACAACCAATTGCCTGAAAAGTTCTTCTTGCCTCATATATCCTGAACTACTACAGGAGAAGCAGGCAGTCTTTTAAAAATCTAAGAAATGCCTGCTTTCTCCATCCAGAGGGCCAGGAAAGGGGCAATGTAGGGACACAGAAAATGTTTTGGACAATAACTGTCTACTCCCACCAAATGCTGCAAGAAAAACAAAAGAAAAGGACATCTCACCTCTACTAGCCCAGTCAACAGAGGCTGAATTGAGAGCCCAGATTACACCTTCACCAGGCGCCCTTCCTGTCCATTCCCTCCTGCTGGGGTCACATCAGAGAAAGCTAACTGGGGAGCTAGGGTTTTATACAACCTGGGAAGTGACAGAGTGGATGGCACAAAATCATGAACTAGCTATTTGCAAGGACATCATTCTGAATTAAAAAAAAAAAAAAAAGACAACCTTCAAAGGTTACATAGTATCTGCTTTCATTTAGGTACATTCTTGCAATGACAAAGTTTGTAGAGCTAGAGAACTGATCAGTGGTTGCTAGGGGTTGGATAATGGAGGGGTGACAATAAAAGGTTAGCTTAAGGGAGATATTTGTGGTGATTTAATAGTTCTGTGTCTTGATTCTGGGGGTAGTGACAGGAATCCATATGCAGTAAAAGGACAGAGGCATGTGTGTGCCCGCTGGTTCCGCTGTTATACAAGTTATACCAGATACAATGGAGCTGGGTGAGGACAAAGCACCACCCTAATTCTTAGCTTACAGAAGTTTAGGACCACCAAGCCTTTGACTGAAAGACAAAAATAGTGAATTAAAAAAAAAATCAAATGATACTTAGGTCATAGGGCTTTGCAGGCTACTTGGATTGCATTCCCTTAGCTACACCTTACGTCCTTCCAGTTCCCAGACTGGTTCTTGGTAATTTGCCCTCCTCCTTTTTCAGCATGGATAGCTGGGTTTAAAGGCCTGCGACATGAACAACTTGCTGGTCCCTTTCATTCTTCTTGTGTCCTTCCTCCCCACCTACTGGTGCTTGATACACAATTTTGTATAACTGGTATCTCTTCTCTTTCCTCCTATTGCTCTGGTCAATTGCTCTTAGCAGTTTACTGTGCGGTAGGCAGCATCCTTCTAAGTTTTCTAGTTTAACTGAAAAAAATGCTTGATAAAGGTAACTAAGAGAAAGTAGGCTTATTAAGGGGGAGTAGGTTTATTTTGGTCTAGTTTGATAGCACATCCTATGTGGTGTAGAAGGCCTGGTTGTAGGAGGGTGAGGCAGCTGGCCACACTGCATCCATAATCAGGAAGTAGAGAGATGAACACTGATAATCCATTACTTCTGTCTGTTCAGTCAGGGAGCTCAGCATGGGGAACAGGGCTGCCCACAATAACGGGCAGTCTTCTCATCTTAGTCAGTCCTTCCTGGAAATACCTCCACAGACACACCCAGAGGGGTATGTCGTCTAGGAGATTCTGAATCCTGTGAAGATTAATCAGCCCATTCCCACATCTCTCCATTAAAAAGACACATCACAGGAGCCATTTTCTTTTTGGCTAGTTGGGAACAAACAACCAGGACTAACTTAGAGTGGTGGAAATCACAAAAATTCATTTAAAAGTCCATCAAATTAAGGAAAAAACAGAACACTTTTCTTTTTTACTTTAGGTACTTTTAAAATTGCAAACAATCTTTGTAAAGAGATACAAAAGGTATTGTTATTTTAGGCTTTCTTAGTGGAACACAAGAAATCTTTAAAGCTTGTTTTATTGAGGCAATTTGACACACCAACATTCACTTGTTTTAAATGTACATTGTTATTTTGGGCTTATCTACAGATGTATATAGTCATCTTATTCTGCTTTAGAACATTTCTAACACTCCAAAAAGATCTCCTGCAGTTTGTGGTCAGTCCCCACATTCCTGCCCCCAGCCTTAAGCAACCTCCAATCACTCTGTGATTGTTCTAGGTATTTCATTTAAACTGAATTGTGTACGTGCTTCTTTGCGTTAGTCTCTTCCACTTAGCCTATCTGTATTGTTTTGACACAGGGTCTCCTTTGGCCCACATCAACCTCAAAGTAGCTGTGAGTTAACTACATATAAGCTATGTAAACATGTTGGTCTAAACTCTTGATCCTCTTGCCCCACACACCCTACAGCTGGCATTATAGAAATGAACCATTATGCCCCAGTTTTGGATTACTGTTTTTGTACCTCAGTGTAGAACTTTTATGACTACTTTGCTCCTTTTCATGTACATTTTGATCCTTTCAGAAATTCTTGGACATCTGGGTAACAACTGTCTTTTTTGGCAATTAAAATGATGCTGTGAATATTTATAAAAAGTTAGAAGACCCCCTTTACAATTTTCTAAGGGAATCAACTATAAGTAGGATTGTGAGGTCTTGTGTGTAACTAAGAACCCAGAAAACCTTTCCAAAGTGGCAGCACTGTTTTACAGTTCCATAATACAGGAAGGTTGCAATTTGTCCACCTCCTCACCAACCCTTCTTGTCTGGGTTTATACTTTTTTAATTGCAGCCATTGTAGTGGGTGTGAAAAGTTTTCCTATTGTGGTTTTAATTTGCATTTCCCTAAGTGACTAACAATGCTGAACATCACTTGTAATCATCTAAATATTTTAATAAAACGTGTATTCTTTCATCCACTTGTAAATAAATTATTGGCCTCCTTTATTGAGTTCGTGGAGTGCTTTAACATTAATCTGAATACAACCCCTATGTAAGATACATGGCTTGCAAATCTCCCAGGTTAATGTATCTTTTTTTTATATATATATACATTATTCTTTTTAAGTCCACATTTTATTCAAAATATAGTTTCCTTGTGGACCATTAACAGGCTAATGATTGGCTTGTTTCCAAACCATTAAATTAGCATTTTTAAAATGGCACCTTTTAGGCCAAGCAGGCACTATTGGCCAGACTGTAATCCCAGCACTACAATATACTACTCAGAACATGTAGATAAGTAAAACTAGATAGAACGGTAGAGGTAATTCTTAACGTCGTTTTCTGAGAAGCTGGAACCCTAACTCAATGCCCTGCACAAGGTTTCCCTTCCAATTTACTGACAATATAGATCTAAAAGATTAAAATAGAGCCATTAACGTCTATGAGAGACCTTATCGTGTAGTTCCAGCTCGCTCTGGCAAGCAGTAAGACCCAAGCCTCTCAATGAGCTATTGAGAAAAATGCAAAGGCGGTTGGTTGGTTGCACCTGGATGATGACTGAGGCCCATGGTTCTGTCTGGCACAGAGCAGGGAGGCCAAGCTGGGTTCTGAGAAACACTAGTGAGGTCTGCTTTACCAGGGAAAGGGGTGGAAGGCATCCGCAAGCAGTCCCCATTCTGGGGGTTGGGAGGAGAGGCTATATATTTTTTTCCTAGTCCCCCAGGGTCCGGCGGCCTCTTCCGGCGGTGCCGGCCGGTGGCCTCAGCTCACCGCCCACCCGCGGTCGTGCCTCCAGTCGCCGGCGCCAGGCTCGACCGAACCACTCATCCCGCCACAGGTGGCTCCGCATCAGGCGTGGCCTTGTGCGGCGCCCCGGGCCTGAGCGCGGCGACGGCGCCTTCCCCGTCTGCCGTCCGCGACCGGCTCCCCGAGGCTCTACTTGCTGCCGCCGTCTTTGTCCGGACACAGGTGGGCAACCTCTCCTGCCCCAGGCCCCTGCCGCGACACCCCGATCCCGCGCCTCGGGGCGGGTAGGACAGGAAGCGACTGCACGCCGAAACCAACCGCGGCGGGGGCCGGGGGCGCAGTCGGCGGCAGCCGAGGGGGCGCCTGCCGCGAGGGAGGGGTCGGGCATCCGGTGAGCGCGACCCCGGCCTGCCCCGCGCAGCCGCAGCGGCCGAGCCAGCGCCGCGAGGACTGCGCCGGGGCGGCCTTGCGCGCGAGCGCGCCGCGCCGAGGGGGGACGCCGGGCGAGCGCCCGCCGCGGCCGTAGGAGGCGCGGCGGGAACTAGCGCGCCGAGCCCGGGGGCGGGCGCGGCGGAGGCGGGGCTCGTGCCGGGCCCGCCCGCCCGCGGGGGCGCCGCCGGCAGAGGCCGAGGAGGCGGCGCGGCGGACGGCGGCCCGAGAGGAGCGCCCGCGCTGCGGCCCGCGGGAGCGCGCCGCCACCGCCCGCGCCGGCCTGAGGAGCGCCTGCCGCCGCGCGGGCCGAGGTGAGTGCGCGGCGGGCCGACCGGTGGCGCCGGAGCGGGGAGGGCCGCGGCGGAGGCCCCGGGCGCGCTGGCGTCCTCGGCCCTTTGTGGCCGCGCGGCCGGGGCGCGGGGTCCGGCGGCGGGGACTCCCGGGGCCGCTCGGCGCGCGGCGTCTCCCTCTGCCGGGCAGCGACTCAGAGCTGCGAGTTGGCGTCCTAGTTTGACATTGAGTTGGAAACCGTTTTTCTTCGGAAGACGGAAGTTTGTTTTTATTGACAGGGGGAGAGCCAAACATGGCTCCTGGCTCCGGCCGTGTGGGACTCGCTGCCGCGGTGCCGGGCTGACCCCGGCGGGTCCGGAGCGACGGGGGAGGGCGCGCAGGCCGGGGCCGAGGGCTGTGCCTGGGAAGTAGCGGGCTTCATGCGGTGGGAATGAATGAACGGGAGGCCACTCACCCACAGCACAATGCCGGGAGAGACTGACCAGGAATCGGGGATGACTTGCATCGTCACTGCCTCTTACTTAGTCAGCCTTGCAGAGAGGACCCCCTCCAACCCCCCACACCAAATTTATGACCTTGGCCTTATTTCAGAGCCCCTGAACCAAACTCGCTTAGCATTTCTGGTACCTGTGGGCCAAAGGCAGAATAGTCGTCGTGCTCTTGAATTGTTTCTGGAGGACAGATCATGTCACCTAAACCACACTTGTGTTTAGTAGTAAGAAGTACGTTTCTTTCAAGAACTCTAGAAAGTAAGAGATCTTGTCCTAATTTTCATAGATGAAGATGAGGCCCCAGAAGTTAAAAAGTTTCCGGGTCACACGCTAAGCTGCAGAGTTGAGATTGAGTTCTAGACTTCGGTTGTCTAAGCGCTCTTTGCTTCGAATCTGTCTCTAGACCTGGCCCGTCCATCGTGGTAGCCACTAACCACATGCGGTTATTTAAAATTAAATTTAAAAAGTTCAGCTCTTCACTCTGCCACATAACAAGCACTCAAGAGCCAAGTGTGCTGCAGTTGAATAGTGCTAGTCTTGACCATACGTCCATTTATTTATCTGGTAAATATTTATTGAGTGCCGTCTGTTTAGTGTTAGGTCTTAGGAATACTATGGTGAATAAAAGAGGCAGTGTGCTTGCCTTTATGAAGCTTGCATTTTACAAGATAGCTTGAAAATCTTTTCCATGGCACCTTAGAGTCTTGATATTTCTTTTAAATGTGGTTCATGATTAGGAGTATCTTCACTACCTGGGGAGTCTTGAGAAATATTTCAGTCACCCGTCCACATTGACGGAATTAGTATCTGTTTTAACAGGAATCTAGGTTGAAATCTGAGATGCCTTTATTCAAAAGTCAATAAGTGGGTTTAGAGAATGCTCCTAGGTTTGTTTGTAACTTGTTTAATTTTATTATCATTTTTAAATGGGTATGGGTATTTTGCCTGCACATATGTCTCTGTACCATGCTGATGCCAGAAGAGGGCTTCACATCCCTTGGAATTGGAGTTACAGAGAGTTGTAAGCTGCCATGTTGGTGCTGGGAATCGACCTGGGTCCTCTGGAAGAGCTGTCGGTACTCTTTACCACCAGTTCATCCCCCCCAGCTCCACTTATTTTGAAGTAGCAGACTACAACTTTTCGAAGTGCTCATCATTTGTGCAAACGTTTAAGTGTCCAGCTTTTCTTGCTGGAGAAACTTAGTGAGAGCAGAGACTGATATGGCTTTCTTTGATAGCCATGTGTTCTTTACAGTCCTTAATAAGTAGTAGAAACTCCATAGATGTGTGTGGAGTAAATGAATGAGTATCTTGAATAGGTTAAGACCGATTGTCAAGCCTTTAATGGCTTCTGGTGAGGTCACCAGGCAGATTTAAGATTATTTGTAGTTTTTCTTCTGGAACTCCTAGCTACCAGGGTGGAGTTTTGTTCCTGGTGTGACCTACTGAATTCTCTCCTTAATCTTTGTTTTTATTTTTGTGTTGAGGCAGGGTCTCTCACTCTGGCCTAGGCTGGCCCCAGCTCACAGAAATCTTCTGATCTTGCCTTTCCGAAGGCTGGGATTATAACATGAGCCAACAAGACTGGCTTCATTTTGGGATGGGAGTTGGGTAATACAAGGTCTCACTATGTAGCCCCTTTACAATGTGGCCCATTGACCTCCAAATTGGTGATACTCTTGCTTTTAGCCCACCAAGTGCAGAGATTGTGCAGCATGTAGGTCTGCCTATCTCTTTAGTAACGTAGATTGTAATCATGTTAGCACCTGTTTTGTGTGTGTGTTTAAAGATTTATCACTGTTTATGTGTGGGGGGGTGTTTTGCCTGTATGTATGTCTGTACACCTAGTGTATGCAGTGCACCTAAAGAAAGCCAGTCTTCTTAACTTCCAAGCCACTTCTCTAGTCCCCTGTTAGGAATTTTTAAAAAAGCTAAATTCCACACTTCATTTTTTTTTTTTTACCAGTTTTCCATTACTATCCTCTTTTGTTCCAGAATCTAATCCAAGATGCTGCATTATATTTAAGTAGCATGTCTCCTAGTCTTTGGTATGTGACATTTTTCTCAAACCTGCCTTGTTTTTCATAGGTTTGGCCTGGAGGAATGCTGGGTTTTTCTTTTGCTGTGTTTTGTGTTATAGAGACAAGTTTGTTGCTTGAGAAGTTTTCATCTCATGGACTCAAGTAATCCTTTTCCCTCAACTCAAGGAGTGCTGGGACTTCAAACTTCCTAATGCTTTGACCCTTTAATACAGTTCCATATGTTGTCATAACCTCCAACCATAAAATTATTTTCATTTCTACTTCATGTCTGTAATTTTGTTACTGTTGTGAATCTTAATGTAAATATCTGTGTTTTCTGATGGTCTTAGGTGACCTCTTCGAAAGGATCATTCAACAGCCCCAAAGGGTTCGCAACCCATGGGTTGAAAATCACTGGACTAGTGGCATGAACCACTGTTCCAGGCTTTTGTTGTTGTTTGTTTATGAATAATTTCCACAGACCAGATAGAATCATAAAGTCTTGGGAGTCATCTTTCATTCTATGGAAAATAACGCCACAACAGACGATAACATTGTTTTTATACTCATTTATGTATTACATATACTTCTCACACTTGGGTAAAATAGAGAAAAGCAATGAAGCAGCTGTATAGAATAGGATACTTACTGTATGATTTATTCAGTTAACATTTATTGGGTGATTATTGTCTGACAAAGTAGACTTGAGGTAACTAGAGAACAGGGCGGTATTAAATAGTACAGATGAGTCTAGACTTAATGACCATGGCTTGTAGTGAGTGCTGTAGAGGATGATGGAGAGATTGGGTGGTATTGGTATAAGGGATGAGTAGCAAGAGGGGAATCATTGCTTTTGGTCAGTGGGTTGAAAGGGAAGGCTTTTGTGAGTGGCAGTTGTTTTTGGCTTCTGGGTACCCTCTCTAATTATTTCTGGACTGGTTTATTCCATCTTTGTTATCTTACAACACCCACATGTGCCTTTCTCCAAAGGCATTCTGCTTATTTCTGACTTTGTACCTTTATATATGATTTCCTTCCAAGATTACCCTCTTTTCATCCCTGCTTATGAAAGTGCTGCTGCTTGTTCAGAGATTGGATCGCATTGCCTGTCTCTATGGAGCCCTTCACTGTTGACTTTCGCTGTGCTTATCTCTACTTAAGTGTGTGGTGTTTGAGGGCAGGCATAGCATTTGACATTTGTGCCTGTGTGCATTCTATGTCCAGGAGGAAGGATTAATAAAGGGTTGAGTGAAGGTCTAATTGTATCTTTAATTGAACTTTCTTTTAAGTTTTAGTTTATTTTTTTATGTGTATGGGTGTTTTGCCTCCATCTAAGTCTTTGCTCTACTTGGGTGCCTGGTGCCCATAAAGGCTAGAAGGCATGGATTCCCTGGGCCTGGAATTACAAATGGTTGTGAGATACCATGTGGGTGCCAAGAACCAAACCTAGGTCCTCTGGAAGAACAGCCAGTGTTCTTAATTGCAAAGCTATTGGAGGTTGGGCTAATACTAATTACTGACTTTCAAGATCTGGTTACTGCCCACTGGATACATCCATCCTTGTTTGTGTAAACCTGCCTAAAACATTACACCTGATTGCTTCATTAAATAGCCTATACATTGGCAGGGCAGAATGGGGTAGGCATGGCTTAAGGTTCTCAGGCTTTTGAGGACGAAAGAATCATGAGAATGACAGGAGACAGATGGACAGGAAGAGAGGAGAAAGGAGGATGCCACGATGGGTTAGTGTGGAGGAAAAAAAAACACAATACAACAAAACAAAAAAACCAAATGGGTGAGGAAAAATATGAAGAAACCAAGCAGGTACCATGGGATTATGTATGAAAGATAGACCAGATGAGGAGGATTAAGGTGGATGGCAATGGATGGGGGCTAGGAGATGGATGGTGAGGAAATTGAGACAGTGTAAGGAAAATGATCTGCCTGGCCCAAGGTAAATAAGGCAATTCTAAATCTAACAGGTGTCTGTGTCTTATTGTTTGTGATAGCAGGTTAAATATTACCATGATAATCGTAGGACTAATAATAAACATTTTATAGCTTAACACTTCTTATATTTCTTATTTACTACAACACAAAGCCATCTATCTAGCCCCTTAAGTTAAACTTTACTGGTTTTTCAAGACA
This sequence comes from Meriones unguiculatus, assembly GCF_030254825.1. Lineage (NCBI taxonomy): Eukaryota > Metazoa > Chordata > Mammalia > Rodentia > Muridae > Meriones > Meriones unguiculatus. The sequence goes on along the minus strand of NC_083350.1, from coordinate 63,256,492 downwards.
AGTTTTCTCTTTGCAGTCCTGGCTGTCCTAGAACTCACAGAAGTCCTGCCTCTTCTTCCCAAATGTTGTGTTGAAAGGCATGTGTCATTACTACTAAATTAAACTATGTAAACCTATACTATCATGTTTAGCTTCTCATATAGGTTCTTATCTGAACCTAAGTCTGTGTTTCTGTTTCTCTGGGATGAAAGGATAGCTGTGCAGTTACTGGGTTGGTTAAGTTATATGGCAGCTATGTTCGAAAGTAACTGTAACATTTTGTATTTATTACAGTGAAGCACAAAGAGTCAGTTTTTCTTCATCCTCACCACATTATATGTTACTGTTTTTTGCATTACCTGTTCTGATAGGCATATAATAGCTCACTATTGTTTTAGTGTGCTTTTCTCTAATGGCTAATAGTATTGAGCATTTTGTTTGTTTTTAAATGGTCATTGGGATAAACCCAGTGTCTTACCTGTGATAGGTAAGAAATCTACCACTGAGCTACATCCCTTCAGCATCAGTAATCTATAAATTTTCTTCAGGGAAATGATTTTTGTTTGTTTTCAAACTGGATTCTATGTTTTTACTACTGTCTCTGAGAGTGCATTATATATTCTAGATGCTATGTGATTTATCTGCAGATTGCCTTTCATCACATTCATCAGACATTTTGTAGAGCAAAGGCAAAAGTTTTTAGTGTATTAAAGTCTGGCTTCTCTATTTTGTAGATCATATTTTTTGGGTCAAGTCCAAGAACTCTTTGCAAAGATCTAGATCCTGAAGAATTCCTCCTGTGTATATTTTTCTGGAAAGTGACATGCTTTATACATGATTCATTTTGAGTTACCTTCTGTGTAAGGCATGGGATTTAGGTCATGGCTTATTTACCACCTATGGGTGTTTAGTTGCTTCAATACTGTCTGCTGAAGATTGCCTTTCTTCTGTTGAATTGCTTTTGTGTGCTGTCAAAAACAGTTGTGTTTATTTATATATGTTTATATATGCAGTTTTTGTCCCATTAGTTTGTGAGTCTACCAGCACCACACAGTTTTAGTTACTGTACACTGACCTCTCATCCTATCCCAGTATAATCATTTTCAAAATAAGAGTTACTCATATTTCTTTGCCTTTTTCATATAAATTGTAAAATAATTTATGCTTACAAAAACATCTTGCTAAAATTTTGATAGATTTTAATAGTTTAAATAGATTTTAATAGTTTAATAGTTTAATCAGTTTGGAACAAATTTATCTTTACTGTGGTCACTGTACGCCTGCTTATAGAGATCTTTGTTTTTGTTTGTTTGTTTGTTTGTTTTGGTTTCCTGGACTTGTTTTGTAGATTAGGATGGCCTGGAACTTAAGAGATCCATCTGCCTCTGCCTCCCTGAGTACTGGGATGAAAGGCGTGGGGCACCAATGCCCAGCTTAAATGTCCTTTTCTTGATCTTCTACATTGATTAAAGTTTTTGTTGCTGTGTTGAAGAGGAGCAGTGAGAAAAGACATCTTTGCAAGTGTTCATTTTTTTCTTTTGTGTGTGATGCTAACTGTAGTTTTCCATATAAAGGGAAGAGGAGCTTCCCTCTAGTCCTGTTTCTGAGAGTTTTTATAAGCGAATGTTTAATTTTGTCAACTGTTTTATGCATCAGCTAATATATGACCTTCCCTCCTTTTCCCATATCCTTTCTTTTTTTACTTTTCTTTCTTTCTTTTCTCTGCTCTCTCTTCTTTTCTGTGGAACTCTTATACATGCTATATATAGATCCAATCACTGAGCTACATTTTAAAACCTTTTTTTTTAAATATAGGATGAATTCTATTGATTGATTGATTGATTTTTTTTTTTTAAATTAATACTGGTCAAGTTTTCATTCCTGATTAAACTTCTCTTGGTCATGTTATATAAGTTCTTTTTAAAAATAATTTATTTAATTTTACTCTCTGTGTATTGGTATGAATGAAAGGTGTCAGAATCCATGGAACTGGAGACAGTTGTAAGCTGCCATATGGGTACTGGGAATTGAACCCGGGTCCTCTAGGAAGAGTAGACAGTGTTCTTAACCACTGAGTCATCTCTCCAGTTGCCTCTTTTTTTTTTTTTAATTTTATTATTGGACAAATTTTTTTTTTTCCAGCTGGGCGTTGGTAGTGCTTACCTTTGATCCCAGCACTTGGGAGGCTGAGGCAGGTGGATCTCTTTGAGTTTGAAGCCAGCCTGTTCTACAGAGCTAGTTCCAAGATAACCAGGACTACCCAGAAAAAAACCCTGTCTTAAAAAATAAAACAAGCGGACAAACAATCAAAATTTTCATACTATGTATTTTGGTAATAGTTTCTCTTTGCAGATCCTTCCTACCTCTCCAGTCACTCATCTCTCTTAAGAAAACAAACAGGCAAACAAAAACAAACAAACAAGAAACAAATAAACAAACAAAAAACCAAACACCCTCAACCAAACAACATACTCAAATAAAAGAAATAAAAAATATATGAAACACACATAAAAGCACAAAATTAGAAATTGTAATACATAAGCAAATGATAAATAAGATAAAAAAATTCACAAAGCAATATGAGGCAAAAAATCTACAAAAATATGAATGAGTTTCTTTTTATGTTGGCCATCTATTGGTTGGCATGGGGTTTACTGGTAATCAACTCTCTCTCTCCCTTTCTCCCTCATGATGGGAAGTAGGTGGTGGTTTGACATAGGATCTTAGGCAGCCTAGCCTGGTTTCTAGTAATGAAGGACAGCCTGAATTCCTCTGCCTCCACCTAAGTGGATTACAGGCATGTATCACCATGACCAACTTGTCTGTTTTATAGATGTATGTCTTAATCACTGTTCTATGGCCGTGAAGAGATACCATGACCAAAGCAACTTTTATGAAAAAAGTAGTTGATTGGAGGCTTGCTTATAGTTGTAGAGGTTTAATTCATTGTCATCATGCCAGGAAGCAAGGAGGCCATACAGAGCAACATTTGAGGAGTAGCTGAGAACTATATCCTAATCTGTAAATAGACTCTTGGCTTGGCATGGGCTTTTGAAACCCCAAAGCCCACCACCAGTGACATACTTCTTCCAACAAGGCCACACCTCCTAATCATTTTAATCCTTTCAAATAGGGCCGTTCCCTGGTGGCTAAGCATTCAAATATGAGTCTGTGGAATCCATTTTTAGTTAAACCATCACAGTGTTGTATCTTTATGTTCTTTCAGTTGAGTGTATATTTTTATTTCTTTTGAGAGACTTTCTCTTTGACTCAGGAGATATTTTAAAATGTACTTTGTAAAGCAGTTCGAAGTTTTTCTGTTATTCTGGTTTGGGTTTATAGTTTCATTCCACTGTTGATGAAGAACATACACTATATAACATACTCTTATATTTGTTGAAGTTTGTTCCATGATCCAGAGTATGAGCTGTCTTAAAATTCTGTGGTTTTGAATAGATGGATTTCTGTTGTATTTGGTTGAAGTATTGTCTTAATTCCTAATTAGATCTGTTAATTAAAGAAATTGTTGAATTTCCTTCCACCCTTCTTTTTTTCCTTGAAAGTTGAACCCTGGTCCTTCACTTGCCAAGCAAGCATTCTACCACTGAGTTATACACCACTGTTCCTTGAACAGTATTGAGTTTATTTTACACACACAAACACACCCACATACAGAGACACAGGATTTAGGTGATGTGTGTTCTTTTTTTTTTTTTTTTTTTTAATATGGTTTCTCTGTAGCCTTGGCTGTTCTAGACTCACTTTGTAGACCAGGCTGGCCTCAAACTCACAGAGATCCGCCTGCTTCTGCCCCCCAAGTGCAGGGATTACAGGCATGTGCCACGGCTTGTGCTATATCTTCTTGGTAGAGCTGTTTTTCTCTTTTCTGCCCTGTTACACATTACCTGATGTTAACCTAGCTCCTGTGATTTATTTGTATGAATATATCTTTTATATTTTTGCTTTTAATTTGTCTATACTGATTAAATATTTGAAGGTTCCTGTAAACAGCATTTAGTTTCATCATATTTTAAAATCTTTTCTGTGTGTGTGTGTGTGTGTGTGTGTATACACTCCAATGGCTTTATTGACTTCTTTTTCAAGTGTAGCAGGCAATACTGAGCACAAGAGCTGAAAGGGAGGCTGAGAAATATGGTCTCAGTACGGGTCATTAAAGGGATACAGGGGCCGTCCAGGGGATGTTCTCTGGGAACCCTCTTCCCATCCACCGTAATCATGGGCACAGTATACTGCCAATTTTTGTTCAGAGCATCTAATTGCTTCATTTCCTCTGGGCTTAAGGTGAAATCAAATACCTGAATGTTCTGAAGGATTCATGAAGGAGTAGTGCTTTTGGGGATGCAGATTATTTTCCGCTGAACCTGCCATCTGAGCAAGATTTGAGCTGGAGATCTGCCATGTTTTTCAGTTAGTGCCAAGACCACTGGTTCCTCAAGCAGGACTGGCTCATCAGGGTAGTGCCAAGTGCGATCAGGGGAACCCAAGGGGCTGTAAGCCTCGTGCTTGACAGTGGGCAATGAGCTCATTTTGAGCCAGGTATGGATGGCATTGCACCTGCAAGACAGCTGGGCGCACAGAGGCCGTACTGAGGATGTCATCAGTCTGCTGACTGCTGAAGTTGGACAAGCCCAGAGCTCTCACTAGCCCCTTTGCCACCAGAGCCTCCATAGCCTTCCACGTCTCCCTTATAATGGATGGAGTCATAGCGGATAGTTTCATCAGCATTCTTGGGAAAGGGCTTATCTCCCCACTCAAAGGCGTAAGGCCAGTGCATCAAATAGAGCTCCAGGTACTCCATCTGGAGATCAGCCAGTGTCTTCCGGAAGGCAGCTTCTACGTCCTCAGGGTGGTGCTTAGTATTCCACAGCTTGGATGTCACAAACAGCTCCTCTCGAGGCACTGCCTTGCCTGGTCCCACATTCTCCTTCAGGGCCTCTCCAATCTCACTCTCGTTGCCATAGACAGCAGCACAGTCAATGTGGCGGTAGCCTGCACTAAGGGCATATTTAGTGGCTGGCTGCCTTTACCTGCCCTGGCTCACTCTTCCATGTCCCCAGCCCAATCAGAGGCATGTTCTCTTCAGTGTGCAAAAGGACACAGGAAGCCATCACTGCACCCTTGGCAGTGAGTGCAGGCTGTGGAAAGGCAGAGTGGTCAGAATTCAGTTATGCAGTCCCATATTTTAAAATCTTTTCAGCCAGGTTCTATTTTAATTGATTTATTTAGGCAATTTATGTAATACAGTTATTACCATGTTGGGGCATACAGCTACCACTTGGTTTTTGCAACTTAGTTTTTCTTTTTTAGACTTCTGGATTACTTTAGCATCACATCTTTTTTTCTTATCTTGATCTATACAGTTTTGGGATGTTATCCTTTACTGTTCTTTCCTTAAAAACAAAATCAAAAACTTCTTTTCAGGCGGTGGAGTGGAATAGGATAGGATAGGAGCAAGGAGACTGAGTCTCACATTGTAGCTCAGGTGGCCTACAACTCACTATGAAGACCAAACTGACCTTGACCTTACTCTTGCCTCTATCTCCAGGTGCTGGAATTACTGGTGCACTGTCCCATGTATGCACACACTCATGCACAAAACAAAAATTTTTAACTACTTAAATTGTGATTTCAAAAGAAGCAGCTACTACCAGGCAGTAGTAGTCCAAACGTAGCCCTTAGACAAGAGCCTGGTACCAAGTCCATTAGGAGGCTCAGAGTAAGCTCTCAGACGCAGATACAGAAGCAGAGCAGCTTTTAGGGTAGGAATTATATATGGCAGCTTTCTTTTACTTGTAATTCATATTTTACATGTACTAAAAAATTACTCCATGGGAAGTGGAAATGTCAAGTACTGGCTCTTCAGGGATATTTGCTTCTGACAGTGAAGTGGATATATAAAAATGGGAATATTACACATAAACATGAGAAGACTGGGTTTTGTTATTACTTGTTTATCTGGTAGGGCTTGGGAAGATCACTTTGAAAAAACAAGAAAGGCAGCAGGCAGGCTATGACCTTAAGTAAGAGAGGAGCAGCAACACACATAAACAGTTTCTGTGATTTGTTTGTGCCTCATGTACCCCACAAATGAAGTAGATGATATACTTGCCTGCAGTCTTGATGACCCAAGTTTGATCCCTAAAACCCCTGTGGTAGAAGGAGAAAACTGACTACCACAGTTTGTCGTCCGACCTCTACACATATATTGTGGCATATATATCAAAGAAACAAAAACAAATACGATAACTTTTAAACAATTATACAATAATTATGTTTTTATAAGAATATTTTATAATCATAGTTATTTTTTACCTCTTGAGGACACCACTGTTTTGGGGTCTAACCATAAGCATGGTTATGGCTTAAATCTGAGGTGTCCTCCACAGCCCCTATGCTTTGAATGCTGGGCTCTCAGTTTATGCTGTTCTGAAGGCTGTAGAGCTTTCTCTTGAAACTGGTAGCAGCAGATCAGTAGAGGAGGGCTTTTGGAAATTAAACCTGCTTCCAGCTCTGTTTAATCTTTCTGCTTTCTGGGAAGCCTGCTCTGATGGAGGAGCCTCTGCCACAGGCTTCCTCTGTCATCAACTACTGCACCCACTCCATTGTGATAGATTGTAATTTTCTGAAACTACATCTGAAGCAGACCTTTTTCCCTTAAGTTGTTTCTGGCTTATCTGACACTGGACAAGACCTTGCTGGGGATCTGAAAAATGAGTTGAAGATGATCCTTTAGGTTAGATGGCCCAGTTCTTGCTACCTTTTTGTGTTTTTAGAAGTTACCATTTCTTTTCTGTTCCCCCCCCCCACCATTTTCGTTTATAAAAAGGAATGCTTTGCAATGATTTGGTAGAGCCACATTCATACTTGGGTTACTAGACTGTTTTGGGAATTATCTATTGTACTTGAAAGTTTATTTTCCAAGTTGAAGAGTGCGTAAATATTTCTGGGAATTTTGTTTGTTTGTTTTCAAGACGGTCTTACTGTGTAGCTCTAGCTGTCTTGGAACTCACTATGTCGACCAGGCTGGTCTTGAACTCACAGAAATCTGCTTCTCAAAATTGCCAGATTAAAGACATATGCCACTACTGGCAATTTTTGGAAATAATAAGAAAAGCAGCATTCATAATAGTGAGTCCTGATTACTTTGGAGTCTATATTCTCTTCTTATTAGAGGGGAAGGACTAATTTTAATTATTTTAAGTGTTTTCATGCAAAAAGAATACAATTAGAATTAGACACTTATACGGAGAGTAGTCATTTCCACTCAGATAGAAGCATAAGAAAGCTAAAGTAGCGTTGTCACTGGCAATGGAGATGGTGGTAAGATGTTCTTTTATCTGCACTTGGGAATGAGAAAGTAGAGAGAAGAGTGTGCCAGTTGTAGATTGGGAATCTTTGAACAGAACTAGGAATTCTTTGTGAAGTCAACTTTGGGACATTTCAGGGAGTGAGATGTATAAGTGCTTTTGTAAATAAAAGCTTTTGACTTAAAATGCTTTGCAGTGACAGGAGAGTTGCAAAACTGGCAGCTTCTCAGCTGATTCTTACCCTGTGGTTAACTGTGACCTCAGAAGACAAATGGTGCAACAATTAGTTTCAGTAGATTGGTAGGAGTGCAGGTTATTGATAATTGAATAAATGGTTGTAAAACACTATAGATAGTATTGGCTGTGTGTCAAAAATTGTTCTAAGTGATCTACTTACATTAACTTATCTGGTCTTTATAAGATTAAAGGACATGGATAGGTTAAGTGGTGGAACTGTGATTCTCATCTTTTTCCTTGTCATTAAAAAAACTTTATTTAATAATGTGTTTCGGTGTTTTGTCTGCATGTGTGTCTGCAAGTTTGCACATCACTGCTAAGGTCAGAGAGATTGTTTGATCCCCTGGAATTGGAGTTACAGGTGTTTGTGAGCTGCCATGTGGGTGCTGGGAATTGAACCCTAGTTCTCTAGAATAGCCAGTGTGCTTAATCAGAAAAGCCAGATCTCCAGTTCCCTTTTCATCTTTTAACATGTCAGTCTTGCTCCAGAGTTTGTGGATTTGACTATCAAACTATATTGCTTTGCTAAGGTTGTTTAGGCAAGATTGTGAGGGACTTGAAGGGGGGGCTGGGGAGAGGTTTGAGACAGGGATTCAAGTAGCCCAGGCTGCTCTGTCTTACTATATACATGTCTGACTTTGACATGTCTTCACCTCCCAAGTACTGGGATGACAGGTGTGTGCTGCTACATTGGGCTTGAGAGGGCCTTTGAAATACCAAGTAAAAGTATATGGATGGTGGAAAGCATGAAGGAGCCACTGAAGAGATTAATGAAGACACTGGATGGTGTGGTTGGGATTCATCTTGAATATACATGGAGATAAATATGTAATCATTATTTCAAAAGACCACCATAAGATGTGAGGCTTCATGTGACAGTGCAGGAACATTTTTAGAGAAGAAATCAGGCATTACTGGTGAATAAAAGAACATTTTGTCACTTAACTTTTGAAGGGATACCATCATTAATAACGTGGGAACAAAACTGGAGCAATTAATGTGTTCAAGTTTTCTTTTTTCCTTCAGTGCTGAACCCAAGAGTGCTAGGCCATAATTATTGAATTATCACCTCATCACTCAGGGAGTAGCTTGAGACATATCCAGTTGTGAGTGCCAGAGAGGAACTCTAGGTGGACTTAACTGCAGGTATCATATGAAGGACTGGACCTTGTTGGGATAGTCAAGTCTGGAGGTTCAAGTTAGAATCTTTAGCCTAGAGGTGAAAATAGGGAGAGGCTGAGAGGGCTAAGAAATAAAACCTAAGGAAATACTTATAGTTGGGGCTCAAAACAGTGAAAAGATTGGACATTTTTTTATTTTCTTCTGTGGGCCAAGTGCTATGAATACAGAATGAACAAAACAGATGTTTTCTGTCTTTGTTGGTCTTGGTCGTGTAATCCAATGAGGCATACAAAATTAGAAACAAGTAATAGAGAGATGGCATTTCAGTGTAGACCCTGAAGTCAAAACATTTTAATTTAAAGAGTGGTAGCAAGAGGAATAATATGTGCAGAGGGTGTGTAGCAGGAGAGGGCATGACTTGTTTGGAACTGGAAGATCAGTGCGGCTGAAAGGTCCTGTGCAAAAGAATGGGATAAATGGGAAAGTGTCATGGCAACTGTGCAGTACCTTGCACTCAGAGTTGTTGAGCATTGAACAGAGTGAACTTGAGTATGTTTACTCAGAATTGTACAGTTTGTTTTGCTAGAGAAGCCAACAAAACAAAACAAAAACAAACAAACAAAAACCAGACTTGAGTCAGGATCTTGCTTTGTAGTACAGGCTGACCTTGAATTTGTAATCCTCCTGCCTCAGTCTCCAAGTTCAAGGACTACAGGCTTTGCCAGCATACCTGGCTCTGAAGTCATGGCTTCCCCTCCCCCCCCCCAAGTGTAATGCCCTGAGTTTTAGTGTTATCTGATAGTAATTAAGCACTTACTGCTTTAAACCAGACACTGTGGGGCTGTACTGCAAACAAAAATACCTTCCAGGAATTCAGTCAAATGAGTAAAGTTGACATATAGAAATACAACTACATGTTGACATTAATGAAATGAAACTGCTACGGAGAGGCAGGTATTAGGATGAGTCCCAGCAGCATGTCAGCCACCCCAGCCCTATAGCTGAATTAGGATAAGCAGAAGGGTTTTTTGTTGTTTGTTTGCTTTGTTTTTGTCCTTTTGGCTTTTGAGACAGGATTTCTCTGTATAGCTGTGGCTGTCCTGGAACTCACTCTGTAGACCAGCTTGGCCTCAAACTCATCTGCCTACCTCTGTCTCCTAAGTGCTGGGATTAAAGATGTGTGCCACCACTGTCTGGAACAGAGGTTCTTTCAGATGGAGGAAATAACAAATATGAAGACAAAGAGAAAAAGAAAGTATGAGGTATTTGGGCAGCAGAAGTGGTTAGATGGGAGCCAAGAGCTGGGCTGTCTCAAATCCTTCACCAAAACCTTCCTGTGGCTGCCTCCTTCCTTTTCCCATCTCAGTACACTGCTTCAGAAAAGCCTTTACTGAGCACCCAGGGGATAACTACACAGTTGCTTGCTTATATGCCAGCCTAGGAAATTATTTATGGAATGCTCCTTCTTAGCTGTCACATTTTTAACTTCTCAACTTTGGGCTACAGTTTCATGAGACTGGTCCTTAAGGAAACTGCCCTGTATTTTTGCAGATGAACTGGGGAGCAAGGAGAATGAGTCTTTCCTTTTTCTTTATTCCTTGCCTAAATTGGAGTTGACAACTCTCAGGGTAGGAATATAATATAGGGTCAGAGAGGCATTTGAGCGTACTGTTGGGATTTTATTCCCTATACCATGCTTTCATTTACAGTGTTTGATTTAATGGTTTTTTTAGTATACTGTAGCATTGAAATATTAGTATTAATATTTTATCAAAGTTATTTCCCTTTAAGTAAGTGATCATTGGTTTGTTTTCACAGTTAAAAAAAATCACCCCAAACATTAACCAAACATGTTAATTTTGTGTCTGAGGTTTACTTTTCCAGTTTTATATATCAGTAAGAAAATTTACTATAATTTTCAGTAAGCTTGTAGAATTATTTGTGAATTAAATATACAAATATATCCAGATTTTTTCTTTAAATTTTGTTTGTTTTGTTTTGAGACCTTGACTGCATGGAACTTGCTATGTAGACCACATTGGGCTCACACTCAGAAGATGTGTGGCATCACACCCAGCTCTAAAAAAATAATTTAAATTTTGAGGCAAGGATATATGCAGGCATATGTGGATGTCAGCAGAGGCCAGCGACATCAGATTCTCTGGAGCTGGAGTTACAGGCAGTTGTGAGCCACCTGATGTTGCATGCTGGGGACCAAACGCAGCCGTTTCCAAAAGCAGTATACACTAATCACTGAGCCATCTCTCCAGCCCCCTAACAGATACTTAGAAGGCAGCTTGCTCTGTGCACATCTGAGAGTTTATAAAAGTGAGGAAAGTGTGGGAAGCCGAATTTATGAAACAGGGAATGCTCATAGTCTGGAAATAGGAGGAGGATAACATCTGGCAAGGGCAAGAAGACTAGAGCTTGGAAGGGTTTTAAGTCTTGGCACTGTTAGTGGTTTTTTTTTTTTTTTTTTTTTTTTTTTTTACTACATGTGCTGTGTTAAGATGCTTGTATGCTTGGCTTAGTTCAACTTGGTCTATTTTTTCCTATGTGAAGGTGTTTCTAATGTTTTTGTATTGAAACAGGAGATCACAGCAAAAGTTTCCTATAAAGTTTACATTTTTTACAAGCTCAAAATACTTTAGATCCTGTTCTTTGTTGTTTTATCTGACAAACAAAGTGCCTTTATTACTTTGTCAAAAAAGTACTAATGTGTGCGGTCTGGTTTTATTGTTAGATTTTGAGACAGAAGCAAAAAACTAAAAGATAAAAAGAAAAGCATTAAAAATAGGGACTGCAGAATTCTATTTTGTGTTTGGAGTTTTGGGTGGGGGCCTCTGGAGGAGGGATGGCCAGAGGTTGTCATTTGTGTCTTACTCAATTACTCTCTGTTGTTTTGTTTTCTTTTTCTTTTTTGTGTATATGGGTGTTTTATGTACATGTATGTGTACCGTAGGCATGTCTTGAGCCTGCATGAGGCCAGAAGAAGGTGTTGAATTTCCCGAAACTGGTTGTGATCCACCATGTAGGTGCTGAATTGAACCTGAGTTTTCAGGAAAAGCAGTGAGTGCTCTTAACTGCTGAGCTTTCTCTCCAGCTCGTGGAATCACTCCTCATGCTTTCCCTTTCTCTCTTTCTCCTTTCTCTGTCTCTTTTCCTTTTTTCTCCCATCCCACTTCCCTCTTTTTTTTCTCTCTGTCTTTTTAAGGCTTAATTTAATAGCTTTATACTTTATTGCTATACAGAGAGAAAAGAAGCCTGATTTTTAAAGAGTTAATAAGCAATCCTCATAAAAGTTAATGAGAAAATTGGACAAGTTGCCTTGCAAGATGAGGGTTACCCTTCAAAGGAGCTGACTAATAGTGACCTAATTAAATTCTAATTACCTTTAGAAGTATGAAAGGTATTTTCGTTCATTTAACCATTATTTCAATAAATACTAAGTACTTTTATCCTATTATATATTTTATCATTATTTTAAAGTTCCATTTACGTTAAATTTTTAAGTAGGGAAGGTCTTAACTCTTTGAGCAGCATCTCCAAGTGTTCATATTTAGATGTGCCCTGGCTTTTTTGAAGTGGATGGAGTCATGCAGTATTAGCATCTCTGTGAACCACCCTTTCTTCTACCTTATACCAAGAGGAAATTACTAGTAGTTCTTATCTTATGCTTAATTTAAAAACTAGTAATATGTTAGGGGGAAGTGTTTCAGTAAAAGCTGCTTTGTTTAGGATTATAGCCCCTACAGTATCAGTTATATGTGTGTGCTACTAGAGAGTGAACCCAGAGGTTCACACATAATAATCGAACTTTCTGCCATTGAAACTACAGGCTCAACACAAATAGATGAGATCTTTTTCTTGTTCGGCTACTTGATACTTTCTTCCTGTTGTTCTTAAACCTTCTATAGTATACTTCAATTTCACTGTGTTTATCGATTGATGTTCTAATTTTATCCAGCATCAACACTTCGAATGTATTAATTTTTGTTTAGTTACAAATGTGTGCTAAGTGCCTGCAAGTTTGTTTGGACATACTTGTTAAGTGAACCAATTTCCTTTGTCTGTAAGTAGTGTTGATAAATTTCTGTGGGGGATAAATACTTAGCGAGCTAACTGTTCAGAGCTTATAGATGTGTACATTTTTGGAAGTGTAGCAAATGTGAAACTTAAAAATTTTGTGGGGGGACGAAGACATACATTATAAAACATTAAAAATATTGAGTTAGAGAGATGGCTTAAGGGTTAAGAGCACTGGCTGCTCTTCCAGAGGACCTGGGTTCAATTCCAAGCACCCACATGGTAGCTCACAACTTTCTGTAACCCTAGTCCCAGTGGATCTGAAAGCCTCTTCTAGCCTCCTTGGACACCAGGTACACACGTGATATGCTGACATACTTGCAGGCAGAACACCCATACACATAAAAATAAATATAAATTTAATATTTGAAATATTTTTAAATATTTAAATATATTTTAAAAGTTCACTGTTGAGCTGGCATGTAAGCAAAGAGACTTTTCAGAACATCCTGGGGAGGAAACCATGACTCCGGAGAAGTAAGCCTGGCAGTCACACTTACTGTTCTGCTGATGTTCTTTAGGGCCAGAGAAGCCTGGAGCTTTGCCTTTTACAGAGTATCCGTGGAGGGCTGGCCAGTCCAGGGATTGAGTAAGGTGAGAATATCCAGGAACCTTTGTGTAATGCTGAAATTCCCTAAAAAGGTTCAGAGAGTAAACTAGGATGAAATAGCAAACCTGTTTTAGGGTACATGGATTTTCTGAAAGTGAAGGGCGGGCAGAGGAGCGTCTTAAGTTATTTTTCCTGGTCCTGAAACAATATAACTGACAGAAGGAACTTGGGTTGGGGGGGGTTATTTGACTCACAGTTCAATGTGTAATAGTGGAGAAGGCATGGCAGAAGAATCGTGGCTTAGTTCCTTAGTAATGGTTGGCCAGAAAGCAAAGCACGTGGACAGGCACTAGAAGCAGATATAACTTCAGGGCCTGCCCTAGTTTCCTACTCTGCCAGTGAGACCACAAATCCCAGGTTCCATATTCGTCTGAAGCTGGAGACCAAGTGTTCAAATGCAGGAGCTAGTGGGGAGCATTTACCATAGCAGGTTGTTTGTCTTATCTTGTGTTCCCTGGGAAGGTGAAGTAGTTTTCTTGAGAAATTATTGCTATATAGGTCCATTCCAGCTGGATTTGGAGTCAGAGTTCATACTGTGTGAATGGTTTAAAAAAACAAACAAAACAAAACCTAAGCCAGGAATTTAGTGAAAAGTGGTCCCAGGTTTTGGTCTTGTGGTCTCAGGTTTTGGTCTTAGGACTAAGAACCAATCAAGTCAAACCCTTTGTTCATTTCCTTTCCCATTTCCTCTCTCTCATTTCCTTTTTTTCTTCTCCCAGGCTCCCCTTTTCTTCTTTCTTTTTTCCTTAACAGAGTTAGTGTGTCTCAGGCTGGCCTTGAACTCAGTAAATAGCGAAGGCTGACATTGAAGACCTGATCCAACCAAGAACTCCACAGTTAATAAATATGCTATGTCAGATATGGCCCATAAACTAAATGTATATTTTTAAAGACTTGTTTATATTTGTGTGTGTGTATGTGGTGGTTTGAATAAGAATGGCCCCCATGGCTCATAAGCTTGAATAGTTGGTTTCCAGTTAGTAGAGATGTTGGGGAATGATTAGGAAGTGTGGCCTTGATGAAGGAAGTGTGTCACTAGGGCTTGAGGTTTCATAAGCGCATGCCATTTGCAGTTAGCTCTCTCTGCCTCTCCTTCTATCTCCTACTTGCAGCTACTGATGTAAGTTCTCAGCTACTACACCAGCACTGTGCCTGGCTGCCTGGTGATACCTTTTCTACCATGATGATGATAAACCAACCTTCTAAAACTCTAAGTGAGCCCCCAGTTAAATGCTGATGATGATAGACTAACCTTCTAAAAGTGTAAGTGAGCCCCCAGTTAAATGCTTCCTTTGGAGGTTGTCTTGCTCATTGTGCTGGCTAGTTTTATGCCAACTTGACATAAGGTATAGTCATCAGAGAGGAGGGAACCTTAATTGAGAAAATGCCTCCATAGGATCAGTCTGTCAAAATTAGATAAGCTGCATTCAGTAAGGTGTAAGCAAATACTTACATTAAAAAAAAAATTCTTAGCAGCAAAGTTTGGTTCTAAATTTTAAAAGTCTACTATTGTAATTATCCATACAAACAGCTTGCTAACTTGCTTGCTCATTCATTCATTCATGTATTTATTTTGAGACAGGGATTCTTTTTGTGGCCTTGGCTGTCCTGGACTCCCTTTGTAGATCAGGCTGGCCTCAAACTCACAGAGATCTGCCTCCCTCTGCTTCCCCAAGTGCTGGGATTACAGGTTGCTCTATCACGCCTGGCTTATACAAGCAATTATTTCCCTTGCTTTTGGTACCTGGATTGAACCCACAACCTTAAATTAGGCAGTGCTCTGTCACTCAGCTATGTCTCCATCACATGAGCAATTTAAGAAAAAAAAGCCAATGCCTTTAAGATACAGAAAATTAGTTTATTAAATATTTTATGGTAAAAACCTATTGTAAACTTAGGGTAGAAAGGATATTATTTGACTATCAAAGATATTATTTTAGTTACTTTTCTACTGTTGTGACAAAGTACCAAGATCAATGCAACTTATAGAAGAAGGAGTTTATTGGGAGTTTACAGTTTCAGAGGGTGAATCTGTGACCATCATGTCAGGGAACATGGCAGCAGGCAGTCATGCTGCTGGTGCAGTAGCTGAGAATTTACATCCTTATCTGAAAGTATGAGGTGAGGGAGAGGGCAGAGAGAACTAAAGCCCACCCACCAGTGATACACATCCTCCAACAAGGCGGTCCCTCCTAGCCCTTCCTAAATAGTTCTACCAACTTCTGACCAACTTTCAAATACATGAGTCTTTGGGAGCCATTTTCCTTCAGTCCACTACAGCCTCTATGAAAGGCCTACAGCAAGTATTACACTTGATAGCAAGACATTCGTAACATTCACTTACATGTCGGCAGCAGAAAGCAACTATCACTATCCTCCTTCTCTATCACTGCATTATGTCTCTTCTGAAGACCTTGGACAGTAGGAGCCACCAGGCTAAAAGAAATAATGATATCTTTTAGAGTCAATGTGAATGTTTTTATAGAACATTCAAGAATCTACAGAGAATTTTTCAGCTTTGTAATAACTTACTACCTTGCTTTATATAACATTACTACAGTAAAGTCAGTTTTGTTGCTCTAAACTAGCAACATATAATAAAAAATTTAGTAATGTCTCAGAAGAGTTAAAAGTCCACCCAGTTAAGTATTTAAAAGGGAATATGTGCCTTTAGGATTGTGTTAAGTCAGCTTTCCATTTATCTTAAGATAAATTGACTTTTAAGAGAGGAGAGACTTTCTTTGGCTTGTGATACTAGAGATCTTAGGCCAGAGTTGATTGTCCCTATTGATTGGGGCATGCAGAAGTATAGTTGGGAGCATGTGATTCAGGAATCTGTTCCACCTCATATCAGCCGGGAAGTAAAAAGAGAAATGTGAAGGGCCTTAGTGCTAATACTATCCCCTTCAAAGGCACCCGTCCCTCTGTGACCTAGTGCCTCCAACCAGTTCCTCATCTTAGAAATTTTCCACCACTTCCAAGTAGCAGACTGGCTTGTAGTCAAGATTTAAAGTGTAGGCCATTATGGGAATATTTAAGATCGAAATGATAGCAGGCAGGGCAATATCTTTAAGTAGAAAAGTTATAAAGGTAAACCAAAGACATCACAGCAGACCTAAAATCATTTGGGGATATAGTCATAGAGGGAAACAAAAACACCAATTTTTTTGTGAAAGTATCAATTAAACTGCCATTAACATTATAAATTTATTGGAATTTTTTGAAAAAGATGTAAGCTATCTTTTGATTTGTTCACTTGTGTGGAAGTAACAACTTAATTCTAAATCTGGAAACAGAAGGTCAAGAATTGCCAAGATATTTCAGAAGCAAATGCTCATTGTAAGAGCATTTAAGACTTAGTGTACGTGGAGGGCATGAAAACAAACTTTCGGGGTTTCCATGCGGGGAGTGCCTCGTGGTGTGTGTGACGACGAAGGCTCTTCATGGGTGCTATCTCATAGTCGCATAGTCTGCCCGACTGAAAGCGCTGTTCTGGGGAATGCCGGGCGCACTAAGATCGCTCGGGAGCCTGGGAGCCGAGATGTGTGTGGGCTGCAGGGTCCACTTGCACTTGCCTCTCAGCCTTGTCTGTATTTCTAAATGTTTTTCATCCAACTTTGGTAATAATCCAAAGAAACCTATGAGTTCATACTTTTGGTTTTCTACGGAACAGCAACCCAGGTTTAAAGCTAAACACCTAGATGCAAAACTTTCAGAATTGGTTAGAAAACTTGCAGCCCTGTGGAGGGAACTACCAGAAGAAGAAGGGCATATGAAGCGTTTTTTAAGGCAGAGTGGAAAGTGTACAAAGAGGCTGTGAGCAGGGTTAAAGAACAGCTATCACCAAGTCAGTCGATGCTGTTTGAGAAGGAAGTCGAGAAAAGACATTTCAAAAAAGAAAGCATTAATAAAAACGAGAGAATTAATTTTGCTTGGAAAACCAAAAAGACCTCGATCAACATACAACATTTATGTATCTGAAAGCTTCCCAGAGGCTACGGGTCAGCTTAGGGAAAAATGAAGAGTATAAATCAGGCTTAGAAAAATCTGTCTAGTCCCTTCCAGGAGCTCCACAAGGAGAGCAACAGAACCAAAAAATCTGGGCCCATGGGTCTTTTCTGAGACTGATACTCTAACCAAGGACCATGCATGGGGATAACCTAGAACCCTTTCACAGATGTAGCCCTTGGCAGTTCAGTGTCCAAGTGAGTACCCTAGTAAGGGGAAAAGGGGCTGTCTCTGACATGAACTCAGTGGCTGGCTCTTTGACTACCTCCCCTGAGAGGAGAGCAGCCTTACCGCTATAGAAGAAGACAGTGCAGACAGTCCTGATGAGACCTGATAGGCTAGGGTCAGATGAAAGGGGAGGAGGACCTTCCCATCAGTAGACTGGGGAAGGGGGCATGAGAGGAGAAGAGGGAGGGAGGGTGGGACTGGGAGGGGCTAAAGGAGGGATCTCCATACAACTGGAATACAAAGTGAATAAATTGTAATAAATTTAAAAAATTAAAAAAGAAAAATCTGTCCAATGACAAAAGCAGCCATATTTTTAGCTTGCTAAAGATGATAGAATTCGTTATGACAATAAAATGAACTCCTGGGAAGAGCAAATGGCTGAAGTTGGACGAAATGATCTTATCTGTTGAAGTGTAAAAACGATCAGGAGACATCACTGAGAACTAAGATTAAAGATGGAGTTTTCTTTGTGATTAGGCACAAGAAACTGGCTAGGTCTTAATGCCTTAAGTTGTCAAATTAGAAAGGATAAAGGTGGTTAACATTTGATAGTCAGTTCCTTATTTTGTATCCCATGGACTTCTGCCTGTTGAACACATTTCTGTTAGTATTTCGAATCCTGACAGTGGAAGATCATGCCGCACTCTCCCTTTTTTGTAAGAACTGTCATTGAGATTGTCCATGCATCTACATGTAGTGGTGAATCACTGTGTTTGATGGAGGTAGATAGGACTGTGAAGTGATTTATACTCGTGACAGTTGCTTGTGGTTTTGTGACACTGATGACACATTACATATGAGTGTGCTCCCTTGTGTTCTGGGGCGAGAGCTGCTTTCACAGTTGTGACAGTTATGCAGTAATTGCATTTTCAAAGAAGCTTCTAGTCTTATTAGATGAAGTGATTTCTAGGCATAAACCATGTGTAGAGTTACGTTTGTACATATAAGTGATTGTTGATGTTGTGATAGCATTTTATAATAGGAACAAAGATATTTACAAATCTTTCTCATCTTTTTCTTTTCCTAAAGTTAAAAACTAAGAAATTATGTACCAAGTCTATGCCTAATGTTTTTATTGCATAGAATAAAAACTAATTTAAAAAAAAAAGACTTAGTCTAAAACTCAGTGACAGTACTGTTTTAACAAAACCCTGGGTTTGGTCCTGCTCTTTAGTATTGCCAGAACAACCAAAGCGAAAAAATAATGGAAGACCTTAATAATGAGGTACTACAGTATTTGGCACACCTAGAAAGCAGAAGGATGTTAAAGTGTAAAACAGAATTGACCATACTTAGAACCTGACATATGAAAGATTTAGTGTTTTAGCTTATATACGGAAATGGAATCCTTTTTAAATAGTACTGATGCTGTTATTTAGTGACATGAAAACATGTTTTCCTTTTGTTGTTGTTTTGTTGTTGAGGCAGGGTCTTGTTGTGCCATCCAGGTTGGCTTTGGCATGTACTACCATGTGCAGTGTAGAAATTAATTTCTTACCTCATACCATATCCATGTGTGTATATATATGTCTGTATATATTACAGTTCTACTTGCATAAAAGACTTAATTGTGAAAGTCAACTGAATAATATATATGAGAAATTTTTAACCCTATTTCTTAATATTTTTATTTTAATTAAATATTGCATAATTTCTGTCAGTCTTCTTTGGATTTTTTTTTTCCTGTGATAAAACACTATAACCAAAAGCAACTTGGTGGGGGGGAGTTTTATTTCAGCTCACAACTCTCAGGTCATATTCCATCGCTGAGGGAAGTCTGGACAGGAGGCAAAACCATGGAGGAATACTGCTTTTTGGCTTGCTCAGCCTTTCCTTCTTCCTTCCTCCCTTCCTTTTGTTTTGTTTCCTTGGCTGTCCTGGACTCCATTTGTAGACTAGGCTAGCCTGGAACTCACAGCTATCAGCCTGCCTCTGCCTCCCTGAGTGCTGGGATCACAGGCATCCCCTCCCCCACTTTGTAGTGTAATATTTTTATTGATTCTTTGTGAATTTCACATCATGTACCCCGTTCATACTCATTTCCCAGTCCTTTTATGTCTGCCCCTGGCCCTTCCTTGTGATCTACCCAACCAAAAGAAAATTAAAAAGGCAAGTTCAACCTGTGTTATTCATATACTCACTGGAGCATGGTCAAACTCTCAGTGGCCCTCTCCTTAAATAGAACTGAATCTTTCCCCTCCCTCCAGAAGCTGTCAATTGTGGAGAGCTAACTTCAGCATCCTTATCATACTTTTAAAGGGTTCTCTTTGATGGCTCCCTGTTTGGGCTGGTACTTTTTTTTTTTTTTTTTTTTTTTTTTTTGCAGGAGGTGGTGCTAGGGGTAGGGAGAATCACAGACGCCTTCCATGTCCCTCTTTCTCAACTATGTGTCTGTAATCATTGATACCACTGCAAAAGTAGCTTCTTTGCTCTTTACAGACAACAGGAGCACAGACCACAAATAAAGCCCGGGATGTAGTAGACCCATAGACCCAGATTGATTGTTACCTGCTTTGACATCTTACATAGAACCTCCTGATACTACGAAAGAGGGAGGAAACCACATTCTTTCTTATTTAGGACCAAAAGCATAGTTGTTAAAAGAACAGGGCAGGGTTTTTTCTTTGTTTGCTTTGTTTTTGAGATAGGATCTCTGTCTGTAACTCTGTCTTGGAACACTATATATGTGTATTACCTCTAAATTTAGCTTGATTTGCTAGGCACAGTGGCGCACACCTCTAATCCCAGCATTCTGTGAATTCGAGGCCAACCTGGTCTATAAAAACGAGTCCAAGACAGCCAAGACTACACACAGAGAGACCCTGTCTTGAAAAAACAAACAAACAAAATTAAACAAAAAAATTTAGCTTGATTAATGGTAAAGTCTAAGAATCTCTGTTCAAAATCTCTCTTCATAGATGCGTTTGTTTGTTTTTTAAATAGATATCCAAAACCTATAGAGAAGTCCAGGAAGCAAAAGATGAATTCACCTATCTATCCTTCCCAACCCCACCTACAAATCTTAACATTTTATTTTATTTGTGGCAATTGGCACTAGGTTTGGCTGCATTTAGAATGTTGCTGTCCTTCTTTTAGAAGAGGTGCTCTAAACAGTGTAGATTTTTTTTTTCTTTCTCTAAATACAGCAGGGTGTTGTCAAGAACCAGCTTTCTTTTTCTTTCTTCAGCTTGTATCTTCTCAAGGTTTTCCCATACTTGCTAAGAAAGTCTTTGTTGCTCTGTTCTGTCCATTTGTGTTCATGTCTCAGGCAGCAGGATCACTACAGGGGTCAGGGTCAGAGGGCCTGTGTCCTCCAGTGCAGTCAGTCTCTTCTAAACACTTCCACAAACCCAGCTAATGAGTTTTGATTTTTGACTTAGCAGCCACCTTAATCTGTAAGGCAGGTCAGGGAGGGGATAAAATTGCCACTTGTAGTTATATAGCAGTTTGGTTCTGATAAAAGAATGGGAGTAGATATCATGAAGTAGATGGTTCACCAAAAATTAGATCCTTCATATATTTAAAAAAAAATAACCAATATTTTTGAGCCCTTCTTTCCCTTCCTGGAACTAGCCACTAATATGCATTTGTTACATCATTCTATATTTTTAATATACTTTTCGACCTGTAAGAAATGTATCTTACTTTAACTTGTTAAAGTTAACTAAATGGAACAAGCTGTACCTGTACTTAAAATGGTGCTTCTCATTTCTTGTACTCATATTGACACATAGTTTTTATTTACTCATTTTATCTGCTGTATAGTATTCTGTTGTACAGGTCATTTATTTTCCTTTAAAGATAGTTTTATTTAGTGTGTGTGTGGGGGGGGGGGGGGTGTGGGTGGGTGGGTGTTTACATGCCTTTGGAGTCTGGAAAGAGGAGTCCAGATCTTTTGGAGCTGGAATTACAGGAGTTGGAACCAAACTCTAGTCTTCTAGAAGAACAAGCACTCTTAACTGCTGAGCCGTCTATCTTTCCAGCCCCTCTGTTTTCCTCTTGATGAGCCTTTAGGCTGTCACTCTTTTGTTGGCTATTAGAGACAATATGCAATCCTGTCTCCTTATGGTCCTGTTTAAAAAAAAATCTTCAGATTATGAAGCTGGAGTTGGATTATGAAGTAGTGTGGTATGGTGGTGCTAAAGCTTTAATAGATACTGCCAATTCCTTTCTTCATTTGGCATCATTTTCCTCCTGCTTACAGTATTCATTCTTTCTCTTACTCTGTTGGTGCTAGGGTTTTAGCCCAGGGCCTTCCCATCCTATATGAGTGCTTACTACACAGGTAAGTTTCCAAATCTTCTTGCCTGCCTTGATTTGGAGAAGTCTTTAATGCAGTTTAATACTAAAGTTTATTAATTGTTTCTTGAAATTTTCTCCCAGTCCTTGACTAGTAAGGTCTTTGGTTGAATTTAAAAAGTAGTTGAAGTATTCACTCTTTGTTGTGTGTGTGTGTGTGTGTGTGTGTGTGTGTGTGTGCCTGTGTGCGTGCCTTGTACAGACCCTCTTTCAGAGGTTGCCATTTCTGTAGTTCTTTTTGTGGGTTGCAGACAACTGTTCTTGTTTCATCCAGAAATCATAACTACTGATATCAGATTAGTTTAGCATAACTTTGCACCTTGCTGTGTACACATCTATGTGCTTTTACTAACAGGATCTCGTGGAGTCTTTATGCTTTTGATTTATGTCTCATGAAGGCCACATACCACGCACCTGCACCTTTTTAAACTTCACACCTTACCTTTGAATGTACTGTTTTTTTTTTAATCTTAATATTGATAACGTATATTTGGCTTAATTTCTGCCATTTCATCATATGCTTTCTGTATTGGTGGATTTTCTGTGATTTTTTTACAAAAATCCCATTTCTAATTTTTGTTTAAATTGATGTTCTTTTTTTTTTTTTTTAACCTTTTCAACTTTGGTTCCCTACCCCTTCCTTTCTTTTTAAGTTTGTAAAGCTATTTGTTGAATACTCCCTCTAACTCTGGATCACACTCCTGTTGTTTTAAACAAAATCTCAGTTGTTTCATTTTACCAGTGAAGACTTGAGAGCCAGATGCTGGGGTGAAATCCTGTCAGCTCAGATAGATACTTTTGTTTTGATTCAGAGTATCTAGAAGTAGAAAGATACTATTTCTCTATCATCATCTTTTTCCCTAAAGAGAGAACTTTCTCCAAATGCTTTCTAACAGGTTTCCCAATAGGTCCCATTGATCATGATTTAGTTTTGTTCTTTGGCAAGATAAATTCAAGTGGCTGTGGTTGGTCTGGGCCAGTCAGGAATAGGTGGCCTAGTAGAGAATTGTCACTAAAATTGCGTTGGTGTCTAATATGGTGAAAATGTCTGGATGTGAAATAAGGAGTAAACAGTATCTACTGCAGATGGCTGTCTGCCTGTCTTTGACCTTCTTGTCTGAAAAGTTGATGCCATCATTTTCTAAGAGGAAAAAGGAGAATTTATACTATTTTCACTGAGTTTTCGGATAGTAACATTTTATCAACTCACTTGTTTTTAAAATAGAAGTTAACTGGCATGCCTGTGCCCCAGGTGCTATACTTAGTTTTGAGAAAGTAGCTGAATAATTGATGGGCCTTACATTCAACTGGGCAGCTGGCCTGCAGTGTGGTGTATGGAATCGTGGAGGTAAGGGAGGAGGAAAGAGTTACTCTGAAATACACTGATTTTAGAAAATTTATTTTTCAACAGATGATGTGAGACATGTGGATTTGTGATATGAATTCATTTGAAAAGCCACTTTGGGGTAAGTTGATAATAATTGGGAATCAATGATTTCATGGTTATACTTCTCCATGGATTTTAAAACTTAAATCTGTTGGACTTTATGTTTTATATTCATGTATTAGAATTATATGTTTTGTTTGTTTGTTTTGTTTTTTTGAAACAAAGCCTGACTTCCTGGACTACCTTTGTAGACTAGGCTGGCCTTGACCTCCTTGAGTGCTAGTATTAAAGGCATGTGCCACCATGCCCAGCTTGTTTTAGGTTTTTTAGACAGAATTTCATTACGTAGTCCTGTCTAGCCTCAAATTTACAGAGATTCACCTGCCTCTGTTCCCGGCTCACCCCCAGGCTGGTATTAAAGGCATGTGTCACCATGCTTAGCACTAGAAAGGTTTTGTGCTAAGTTCTTACTTCATTAAAATTTGAGAAACATGGCAATAAAGTATAGTCTTAGTACTACTTCATTAGTACATTTATACTCACTTCTCATTAGCAAGTCAATCTGAAGACTAAGTGAAGACCAGGTTCAGAAAATAAGTCTTTAGCTAGAACTA
The DNA here is from genome assembly GCF_030254825.1 of Meriones unguiculatus. Lineage (NCBI taxonomy): Eukaryota > Metazoa > Chordata > Mammalia > Rodentia > Muridae > Meriones > Meriones unguiculatus. The sequence continues at coordinate 63,232,594 of NC_083350.1, read as the reverse complement.
CCCATAATCTTCTCATGCCACTGGGAAATCACTTACAGAACCAGTGTTGAAGATACTGGAGTAATTAACGTTTGCTTTTGAGCTTCTTATTGCTGTATTCCAGGTGGTCATTTTCAGTGCATCTATACATAGGTAAAAGAATCTTGATTGCTTCATCTAAGAAAGCACCTTTAGAAATAGTGCTTACTACTTACTGAGTGTGTTATTATTGTGGGAACTGGAAGATGGGTATGTTTTCCTTTTAAGGAAACAGAGGCCCTGAAGGACAGCGGGGTGTGCTTAGTTTCTCCAGTAATTGTGACAACACGTGAAATAGTGCCTGCAGGAGCCAGAAACTCAGGCCCAGGGTTTTTACTGGATATTGGTACCTTGTATCTAGCACATACCAAATTTCAGAGACGCAGATTGTTTGTACAGTTAAGGCAAGGTAGGGCACACTTGTTATTTAGAGAAAGTTTTATATCACCGTGAACAACTTTATCATTCAAGTTTCTTGATTTGAGCTTAGGGGCAACCTTGCATACCTCACCATTGTATATTTACACATTGATTTGTTCATTTGGAAAAATTATAATTACTTTCTGACAAAGAAATAGGTGCTATGGCAAGCTTTTTTTTTTTTTTGTTTCGTTTTGGTTTTTTTGAAATAGTTTCAGGGTTTCTCTGAGTAGACTTAACTGTCCTGGAACTTGTTGTGTAGAGTAGACTATCATTGAACTTAGAGATCTGTCTGCCTCTGCCTCCAGAGTGTTGGGATTAATGATGAGCGCTACCACCACCTGGTTTAGGCAAATTTTTAATGTCAGATGTTTTGAATGGTCTTAGTTGCTACTGATTTGTTAAAAAAAACAAAACAAAAAGCAAAACTTCACATGACCTCATGACATATCTATCACAGCAAAAGATGGAGCTGCAGATAGAATGATGCTGGGTGTGGTGTCCTACTCTTGTAATTTTAGTACTCAGGTAGGTACAGGAAAAGACCTGTCTAAAGCTGGGGATAAACTTAATGGTAGATTTTTTTTTATTATTTTGTTTTATACCATGTGCAAGAACCTGTTGATTATCGAATTAGTGGAGAGGATTCAAAGAACATTTTGCTGGGTGAAATATCAGCTCTTGTAATCACAGTGCTTAGAGAATTAGGGAGGAGGATTGTGAGTCCTGGGCCAACCATAGTAAAACCTTGCCTTAAATAACAAGCAAAGATACATAACATAGGGATGCTTACTAGACAGGTGAGGCACAGGTTTCCAGGAGCTTTTTCTGTGAGACTCATATAGACATGCTTTCCTCAAGTATGAATGATGGAGACAAGTACAATATATCTCTGGCCAGGGATTATACATGCAAGTGTTATCACCCTGAGTTCTAGTAGGATTCTGGCTATCTAGGTATATGGTTGCCATATACCAGCCTTTTCTAAGAGTAGAATTCACCAAAAAACCAATTTTATAGAAAGTAAACAACTCATAGTTTTAAAATTGCTTAATTGTAGGACTTGAGACTCAACTTAAAAAATAAAACAATAACATAATAAATGATAAAATTAGTGTGCATTTTAATAATGAGATTACCTAGGAAAACATTTTAGATTTTTTTTAAAGCTTAATTTCTTTTTCTATCAACTTTTATAAATAGGTCTTTATGATTTTTTAACCCATTTTCTCAGAGTAATAAGGGATGTTATATCATACTAAATGTCTTTTACCACAAATGGAATATCATTTAAAATGATTAAGTAGTAAATCATAGTAGCTACATTCTTTTTCGTCTGACAAAACCAAAATCTACCATTTTTTCTCAGTAACAAAAGATGCTGTAAGTACCTCCCCTGTTTATATTGTGCTAGACATCTTAGCAAGGTAGCTGAATTAGAAATCAACAAACAGAAGTCAAGCACATTTCTCAGTTGGGCATGGGGTGCACACCTTTTAATACCAGCACTTGGGAGGCAGAAACAGATGAATCTCTGTGTTGGAGCCATCTGATCTACAGAGCAAGTTCTAGGACAACCTGGACTTTATAGAGAAACCGTTTCCAAAAAGCAAAAAAGAAAAGGGGAGGGGGAGGAAGAGGAATCAAGTCCATTTCTATAAACTAGTAAGAAAAAAAATTATATCACTCAGGTAGAAGAAAATACTTAAAAATAGCTAACATGACTTGAAACAAAATTATGAGATTTATTGAACTCTGTTAATACAGAGGCCTACATAAATGGAGAGGTGGGATTTTTATGGATTTGAAGAATCATAAGGATAGCAGTTCATTCATTACTTAGAGATTTATTTTAATTGAATTTGAATTACAGTAGCTTTTGGAATAAAGCTTAAAAATATAAAAATTTTAAGGAAAACCAATGAGGAAACAGTAGCAAGGCACTCCTGAAAAAGTAGTGAAAGGGCTGGGCATGATACTTGCCTTTAACCTCTATACTCACAAGGTAGAGGCAGGTAGGCCAGCCTTGTCTACATAGCAAGTTCCATGATAACTGGGACTACATAGACCCTATTTCAAAAAATCAAAAGCAATGAAATAATGAAAGGTGGCCATCAAGATGGCTCAGTGGGTTAAGGCACTTGCTCCTAAGCCTGATAACCTGGGTTCAATCCCCATCTCTTGCCCAGGTCCTCAAACATTTATTTTCTGAAGTTAGAACCCTTCCACTTGGTAGAAAGAGATAAATGATTCCAGCAAGTTGTCCTCTGACCTCCACAAATCCTTCCACATAAATAAACACAAATAAAAATGTAATACTTTGTTTTGTTTTGGTTTGTTTTTTTGACACAGGGTTTCTCTGGTTAGCCCTGGCTCTTTTGGAACTCAGAGATTCTCCTGCCTCTGCCCCTGAGTGCTGGGATTAAAGGTGTGCACCAACATTTTTTTTTAATAGTTAAAGGAGAGAAGACTTGGGTGTGTGTGTGTGTGTGTGTGTGTGTGTGTGTGTGTTACCATAAACCAAGAATAAGTTAGTTAGTATAATTCAGAAAGCAGTTTCAGATACAAAGAGACAGGTTAATGGAGCAGAACATAACTCACAAACTTAGTTTACAACAGATTGGGTACTGCATGCCTTTAGGAAAGGGTGAACTGCTATTTCAGTAGGTCTCAGGCAGTATCCTTTTGGGAGAAAATGACATTGACCCCCTACTTAAAAGGAAAGACAAATGTTTTAAGTTTGACACAAAAACATTACTAGTAACAATTTCCAGGTAGAAGTCTTTCATAAGACATGGAAAAATTGAATTATAAATGATATTCTGTATTAAAGGTAAGCTGTGAATTTGGAAAAAATGTATGTAGGGCTTATAACTGACACAACATTATATAAAGACTTTCACAGAAAGGAAAAGACAAAACAAACTACCTAATAGATTATTTTTTTATTTTTTATTTTTATTATTAGTTACATTTTATTAACTCTGTATCCCAGCTGCCTAATAGAGTATTGAGCCAGATTTCAGTAGGAATGTGAGAAAAGAATTGGTGAATGACCGCCAGCAGAGATCATAGAATGCTGAAGGCAAAGCTGGGTGCAGTAGTGCATGGCTGAACTGAGGCAGGAGGCCTGGAGTGACAGGCTGGCCGGGATTAAATGGTGCCCTATCTCAGCAGACCAGCTGTGCGAGAACAAAAGATAGTGGTCACACCACGGCTGCCAAAAGTAAAGACTTCTGACAGCAGTGCTGCTAGTAGTAAATACATCAAACTCTCGATTCTTAATCATAATGAAAGTATGTGTTTCTTCTGACTCGACACAGTCTGTATATTGGAAATCTGAAATTCTTGTGATGACTAAGGGACAAAGAAGAGTTTTCACATTTTTAAGTGGCCAAATAAAAATGATTTGTAACATGAAACTGAATTTCAACAACCATAAGTAAATGGTTGGAATGTTGCTTTATTCATTTGTGGCTGATTTCTTCCTACAACACCAGAGTTCAAAAGCAGTTTACCATTTGGCCCTTTGCCAAAACAGTTTGCTAGTCAACTGCCCGAAGTAAATTTTTTTTTTTTTTTGTTCCTGTATGGAGGTATGGTTACCACACAGTGCTCAAAATAACAGAAACCTGTGTTGAATTATGGCAATCTGTCCTGAATGACTACAAGAACACTTAGTCACTAATAGTGGAATATAAACTGTGTATTAATTTATGGCAGTCTTGAGATTTTGCTTTTCAGTGTTTGAAGTGTTCTTTATATTTGGCATATATTATTTCATAAGTAGAAATATAAAATTTTAAGATGCTGTTAGAAGCCAAGCAAGTTTATTACCTTTAAAAACTGATACACTAGTCAATATACTTAGTATTGCATGCCCTAAGTAGACACACTTGAGCCAGTAAAGCTCTGTTAAGAGTCTCTATCAGTATTCCAAGTCATTTTTGTTCTTCTGACCTCTGAACTTGGGATAATAAATCAGAGAACTACTTAGTGATCACAACAGTGATTTTTAAATTCTGAGTAGTTTTTCACTCTGTATGTATATATATCATATTAATATCCTTAATTAGAAATCTGAAACTATCTCAAATCTGAAACACTGAGTGCAGGCAAAACACTCAAAGTGTCTTAGATTTTAGAACATTGCAGATTTTTTATTGTGGAGCTAAGCAAGTTAAGTCTAAGCAAATATTGCAAAATCGAAAAACAAACAAACAAAAACACCTCTAAAATCTGAACAGTCCTTTTCCCAAGCATTTTATATAAAGGATGCACAAAGAGACTTAAAAAAAATGCACACAGATTATTAGGTAGAAGTATTTTCTTCTTAGGTGTCTGGATGTGAAAAGACATATTTTATAAATGAATTGAAAATAATATATATTAGTATAACCATCATTAGAGTTTAAAGAATGGGTCTGGGGACATACACAGTTGGTAAAGGGCTTGCATAAGCTCCTGTATTTGATTCCTCACTCCACAAAAACCTATTGTTTTGGTGCATTCCTGTAGTCTCAGCCCTGGCGTGGTAGAAGCTGGAGGAGCAGGTCATTCTTGGCTTGCTAGGAGTTTTAGGTCCTCTTGGTCTACATGAGACCCAGGTTTGTTTTGTTTTGTTTTGTTTCTCACTGCATTAGCAGTCAGATTCTTGCCAGGTAATCTTCTGTGTGAAATGGCTCAAATATAAATTTACATACGTAGCTTTTGTGCTGAGAGCCATTGTTTTGTGACATTGTGTTCTGTAATCTCAGAGTTTTTCCGTAGTTATTAGTAACTACTAGCTGGATATAACAGTCAAATATCACATTGAGTGTATGTGATTTGAGGTAGAAAAAGTCAGTAGCACCTTTGTTTTCTTTACCTTGCAGTCAGAAAATGCTGTTCTGATGAAAAAACATGTAGGAGATCAGAGACTTGAACAGAAGTAATAATTCTTTATGCTTACAAGTATCATTTAGTACCTCTTTGGGTGACTTTCTGGCTGCCGTAGCTGCCTTGTAAAGAACTACTCTCTTAAGTATTTCATGGATGAAGTTACCTGTCCTGGATGGTTCAGATAATCCATCTTTGCTGGCCACCTTTCTAAGATGTTGGCACATGGCTGTCAGCCTGCTGCTTCAGGGCATCTGCTCACATGACTTTCAGCCTGGGGCCCAAGTACAAGATGTTCCCTTGCTTTCCTTGGTCGAATAAACTTGGTCTGTTTCTCTCCTGGTCAGCAGTCTATTCAGTGACATGGTTCTCAGGCTATTCCAGAGCTTTCCAAGATAAACATTTACTTGTTAGAAACAATTTTAGTTAGAGTATCCCAGTTGATCAGAGTTGTGAATGAGCTCTTCCTGTTATTTTCTAATGATGATGTAAAAGTGTCATGGAATGTAGAAGAGTGGGAAGTAGAAACTAAAAAATTGGGAACATCAGAGGAAGACTAGGTCTTAGACTTTCTACCTTTTCCTGCAGTGTGTTCTGGGAATGTTTTCTGGGTGAGTAGTGACTTGAGGGTTGTGCGTAGGATCTGGTGGGGAAAAGAGGATAGAAATCAGCTTGAAAGACTGCATTACTGGCTGTAGGAGAACTGGATATTCAGACTGAGATCACTGGTTGTTGATGCTCTTGTGCTAATTGTTTTGGCTTTTGCCTTAGAATTCAATAGAACAGTTGGACCCATGTTTTGATGAGACTGAAATAGTAGCTTACTGCTGTTTTAATTTACATATCCAGTTATAGGAAAATAAGTACATTTTTATACAATTTTATTGGCTATTTCTCTTTTGTGAAGAGCTATTTACATCCTTTACCTTATTTATTATTGGATATTGCTCTGTAAGGGTTATTTATATAAGCTGGGCATGGTGGTGCACACCTGTAATCTCGGAGAGGCAGAGGCAGATGGATCTCTGTGAGTTCGAGGCCAGCCTGCTGTATAGCTGAGTCAAGGACAGCCAGGGTTACACAGAGAAATCCTGTCTCAAAAAAACAAAATAAAACAACCCCCCAAAGTTATTTCTATAATAATGGGATTTCTTATTAATGAAATTAATTTATTAATAATTAATGATGTTAAATTAATTATATGATGCATTTCCTAGGTATTGAATTTAAGACAGTCTTTTTTTTCCCCCTTTTTCTCTTTATAGGGTATGACTGTGATTTCTGATGAAACCAGATTGGAATAATTTTCATGATATTTGTATATTTATATATATATATTTTAAAAATTTACATTTGACTTAAAGTGCCATGAGAAAATTTGCATATTGCAAGGTGGTTCTGGCCACCTCCTTGGTTTGGGTACTTTTGGATATGTTCCTGCTGCTTTACTTCAGTGAATGCAACAAATGTGATGAGAAAAAGGAGAGAGGACTTCCTGCTGGAGATGGTGAGTGGCCTTTTATATAACTTTCCTTAAGTATATTGGTCATTTTACTAATATGAATAATAAAATTCTATATTTTATATTTATATTTAAAATTTAGATTTATAGCTGTATATTAATCCGTGTAAATATAAATTTTATGTTGTATTTTATATAATTAGATTTATATATAGATTTAAATTTTAAGGTAAATTGTAGCCCCTATGTTCCTATGTTGTGATTATATTTCTAACAGTGTTGTGATTGTTTCTTCTGACAGTTGAATGTTAAATTGTCATTGATTTGCTAAGTTTAGTTTTTTAATTTAATAATAAATATAATTAATTTTCTACAAAGTATGTTACCAAGTGATATAGGGAATCTCATAGTTGGAACTATCAAAATTGTAGATTGGTCTAATGCCATAATTCAGAATGGAACACTGAAGCTTTGTTAGCAAGTATCAAGTCTCCTGTTTGTCTATCTCATTCTCTAGAGCAGTGGTTCTCTCTCTCTCTCTCTTTTTTCTTGATTCTTTTTAATTTATCCACTCCCCCATTTATTTATTTGTTACATATATAGTATTCTGCCTGCACACCAGCAGAGGGCACCAGATCTCATTATAAATGGTTGTCAGCCATGATCGGGGAATTGAACTCAGGCCCTTCTAGGGGAAGAAATCTTTAAAAGTACTGGGGAATTGTATTTGCTCATATTGTAGATAGCTCCAATTAGCACTTTCAAGGAAAGCTATAGATTATCTTGCAGTGAGATCATTGCAGTGTTGTGGGAAGCAAAGAAAACACAAAGGACCTGGATAGGTAATGCTGATGTTTTGGCGGGGAACATGAAAAATTCGGGTTGTTTTTTGTTTGTTTGTTTGTTTGTTTTTGTTTTGTTTTGTTTTTGACAAACAGGGTTTATCTGTGTAGCCTTTGCTGTCCTGGAATTTCCTCTGTAGACTACCTGCTTCTGCCTCCTAAGTACTGGGATTAAAGGTGTGCACCACCACCCCTGGCTTGGCAGTTTTACTCTTGTAAAAATGATATGTCGTTATTCTTCCAGTTCAAATTTTCTTTGACTCTTCAGTTTTTATAACGAGGAAGACACTTGGTCACCCAAAATTTGTGATCTAAAAGTTATTTATTTGTGTTAGTAACTGTGCATGCTTAACCATAATTTTTATAGATGGGTTTATAGTACCAGTTCTGCTTAGTTGCTAGAACAGGATGTTAGTGATACCTAGATTAACCCCATCAATCTACTTATAAGTTCATGAAATAATACTTTATGGCTTTGCTGCTATATGAATAACATTGCTGAGTGACAAAACACTGCCTTCCTAACTGTGGATAGAGCTGGACACCTGCTCCCTTTAGACAAAGGACAACTGTTATTTCTCACTGGTATGAAACTTGCTGTTCCTACCCCAGACAGAGTGACTTACCTCTCCTTCAACCAACTTTAGTGTATTGTCAGTTAGAGTGAGAGCTTTTGGTTTCCGTCTGGAATTCAGAGGCTTAAAAGCAAGTGAGAATAGGGACACTGTCATGCCTGAAAACTCACTTGGAGAATGTGTTTAAAGCTCTGACAGATGCTGGACAAGAGCAGAGAAAGAGCTGGAGAGATGGCTTAGCAGTTAAGATCACACTAGCTGCTCCTGAAGAGGACTTGGGTTCAGTTCCCTACATCCACACAGTAGCTCACAACCATGTGCAACTCCAGTTCCAGGCAGGGAATTTGATACATAATGTGTAGGCAAAGCACTCATACACATAAATAAAATAAATCCATCTAAAAAAAATTCTCCCTTCAAGAAACTTGTCAAAGCTAAGCATGATGCCTGCAGTGTTGGCATTTGTTAGGGTGAAAGAGGATCTTGTGGCATGCTGTGGATTTTGACCCATCTGCAGGCAGTGGTCAAACCCTCAAAGGATTTCAGACAAGGCGTTAAGTCGTCTAACAAGATTGGAACTTTTGAATGAATTGGTGGTTGTGGCTAGAGTGGACTAGAAGAGAAACACGGGTAGCAAGAACTAGTTAGAGGCTATCCTTGAAAGTTTGGAAGAAAGAAAAGTTTAAGTTGACACTCATATGTCCTTGCTTAAATAGATTGCTGAGGCAGACTCCCAGAAGAGGAGGAGCTTGGATGAGACTCTGGGTCTTAGAAGCCCAGGAATAAGTATTGTTCAAGTATTACTGAGATGTAGTTTGTTTCCTCCCTTGTCCCTCTGATGCATCCACACAGTAGACTCTTTTTTTCTCCTGTGTTGCCAATATGTTTCATAATAAGGTTTCTGATGACTGTTCTAAGTTCCATTTCAGAAAATATAAGCATGGAAGGCAGTGATTGGGTGTACTATTGAAAAACAGAGATCTGCAGCTTCTTTAAGACACTTCAGCATGAGGAAGTGGGTAAACAAGGTTAAAGAAATATCTGTGCACACATATGTTTTGTACATTGAGAGAGCCGTATTGGTGAAAAGAGGGAAGAGGAAATTATCAGCAAGTAGGACAGTGCAGTATTGAAATTGCAAGAAAGGGGTCATTCATGAAGATCCTAAGGTTAATGTGGTTTTGAGAACCACTAGTAGCATAGACTTCAAAGAAAAGGAGTTAACTTTTGTACGAAAGTACAAAGTAATAGAGAAATGGGTTGGAAATAACAGCATGAAATGAGGTGATAATGCTTTGCCTGTGGAGAAAAAGTGAACCCAATCATTTCAGAAAAGGTTATGAGGTTAGTGAGCCTCTTTCAGAGAGCTGGATTTGAGTTAGAGATTGAGGAGACAAATGAAGTAGCTTTTTGATGGCCTGGGGGTATCTGGTGTTGAATTGAGAAGGATATTAGCAGTGGGAGAGCACTACTTTGAAGAAACACTGCTAGCTTTCTGCCACTGTAACAAGCATGAAAGGTAAATCACTGTTGCTTTTAGACCTGTGTATGGCAAGGGCAGAGCGTGTAGTAGACGAAGCTGCCCACCTGTGATGACCAGGAAACAATGAAGTGGGTGGGGGCCACAGGGTCTGAATATCCCCTTCATGGATACGTACTCACTTGCTGGTCCCACCTCTTAAACATTCACTTGCTTGGCAGACAGGCAGAATTTGTGTTTTTAAAACTACATTACTTGAGTTTCTTATAATTCCAGATATTTAAATCTCCATCTTAAAATCACAGCAACAATGAGGAAATTATTATATATCTTTTTTTCTTAGTGAATCTGTGGATACATTTATATATTCTTGAGAGAGTTGATGAAAACACTGAGTAACTTCATATTTTGTAGGATCTTGCTCTGGTGTCCCTTATGCTCCTTTGCTCTTAGATCTCTGCTGAAAGAATTCAGACAGAACACACAGTAGTGTAAACAGTATGTTACAAAGTGAACTAGGTCACCCTCAATAGATGAGAATGGGCAGTGGCCAAAGGGACCATTGAAAAGTAGGACACTGAGAGTGGCCAGAAAAACCATTGTACAATGTAGGAAAGTCTCAGGGGGTTAGATTGGCCAGTGACTAGTAAGACCATTGTGCTCACCTTCAGTTTTTTATGGGCTTTGTACTGTTTCTAAAGTCTCTGACCACGTAGTTCTTCAGATGACTGACAGACCTATCTTTCAGACAGTCTAGAATGTTCAGCTCTACCCAGAGCCAGGGTTTCAGGGATGGGATTGTGTTATCCAGCTTGTGTAGCAACCATTCTAATGACTGGACCATCTGCTTGGCCCTGTACTATAATTTCAGTGACATTTCAAAGCTTAAAAAGGGGCAGTTGTGGTGACGTTTTCCTTCTTTCAGTCTATGGGGGAGGCGGTATATGCATATGTGTGTGCTTATACTTATGTATGGCACACAGATGTCAGAGTTGATGTCTGGTATCTTCCTTTATCGCTTTGTGTCCTAATTTTTTTCCCCCTGCAGTTTTTTTGAGACAGAATTTCTCTGTGTTGCCCTGGCTGTCCTGGAACTCACTCTAGATCAGGCTGGCCTCAAACTCAGAGGTTCACATACCTCTACCTCCCAAGTGCTGGGATTAAAGGTAAATGCCACCGCTGGCCTGGGTAATGTGTTATTTTTTTTGAGACAGGTTTTCTTAAGCTGATGCTCACTTATTGGGCATAATTATCCAGCCAGAAATTCCCAAAGGTCCTCCTGTCTGCTTCTCTAGCACTGGGGTTGCAGCCACGTGCTGCTCCACTCAACTTTCTGACAAGCACTTTACCAACTTTACTTCCAGTTTTAGGAAAGTCAGTTGTGATGTTTCTTCCTTCTTTTAGGTATCACTGTTTTCACTCACTAAATTAGTGTGCTAAGAAGATGAGAAAGGGTGAACAAAGCTTATTTTCAAGGAAAAGATGAAGCAAGTCTCTTCCCTGTAGATCTGCTGGTCATAGAAGATGTCCAAGAACAAACAAAACAAAACACCAACCAAACAACTAAACCAACCAACCAAACCAAACCCCTACCAAGCATAAGGTCTTCTACCCATTGCCCTCAGAATCCCCAAGACTAAATAGGAATAAAACTTACTAGTAGGACCTTCAGGAACCAGTAACAAAATTAATTTTGCACCTATCTATATAGTGCTGTGTGTGGCATGTGTGCATTGGAGGTAAACAGACAACCTGCACGCAGGACTGGATTTCAGCCTCTTCACAGGGTGGGTTCTAGGCCTCAAACTCAGGTTGTTGAGCCAGCTGTTAAGCACCTTTATCTACTGAGCTGTTCCAGTAGACTCGTAACAACTGAGAGCCTGTGATTTCAGTTCTTGGTTTTATAAACTGCTGATTATAAGGACGGCTGTCTTCTCAGTGATATTCAGGTCTGCTGATAGTGTCTGCCTGGCTACTTTGTAGTATTGGTAGTTGCCTTTACCACACCTCAGACAGCACCTACTGACTAGTACTTAGGCAGATGATGTCGATCTGAGAAGGCTTTTCTATGTCCTTAAAGTTACCTCTATTTTTGTATAGAGGCACTTTCAGAACACTTAAAAAACAAAAACAAACAAACAAACAAACAAAAACAAGACTCACTACTAGAAAATAAAGCTTTCCAAGTTTAAAAATAAGCAAGTGGGCTGGAGAGACAGCCCGGCAGTTAAGAGCAGTTGTTCCTATAGAAGACTGGGTTCAAGTCTCAGAACACACATAATGGCTCACAGCCATATGTAACTTTAGTCCCAAGGGATCAGATCTGACTCCTCAGGCACCAGACATGCCTGTGGTGTACATGTATACATGTAGGGAAAACACTCATACCCATAAAAATAAGTCTAAAAAGTAATAAAGAAATTGTAAACAAAACTTATTTTGTATGCCATTCTTGCTCTTTCTGCCTTCTTTTATTCACCCTGTGCAGATGACAGCTCTAATACAGTAACTTCTAAGCTTGGTGTATCCTTCAGCTTAAAATTTCTTGGAACTTTTTTTTTTTTTAACTCTTAAAAGCATAGCAGCTTTATTTGTAATAGCCAGAACCTGGAAACAACCCAGATGTCCATCAACGGAAGAATGGGTACAGAAATTGTGGTATTTCTACACAATGGAATACTACTCAGCAATCAAAAAGGAGGGAATCATGAAATTTGCAGGCAAATGGTGGGATCTAGAAAAGATCATTTTGAGTGAAATATCCCAGAAGGAGAAAGACAAACACGGTATATACTCATTTATATAGACCTATAAGATATGATAAACATAATGAAATCTATACACCTAAAAAAGATAATCAAGAGAGCGGACATGGGGTAAGATGATCATTCCTCGTTTAGAAAGACAGATGGGATGTGCATTGAACGTATGACAGGAGTCTACTGAGCGCATCTGAAAGACTCTAACTAGCAGTGTTTTCAAAGCAAAGACTCATGACCAAACCTTTGGCAGAGTACAGGGAATCATAAGAAAGAAGGGGAGTTAGTTTGATGGGGAAAGGATAGGAGCTCCACAAGGACCAAATATATCTGGGCACAGGGTCTTTTCTGAGACTGACATTCAACCAAGGACCATGTATGGATATAACCTAGAACCTCCGCTCAGATGTAGCCTGTGGTAGCTCAGTAACCAATTGGTTTCCCAAAGTGAAGGGAACAAGGACTATTTCTAACAGGAACTCAATGACTGGCTCTTTGGCCTCCCCACCCCCCAAGGGAGGAGCAGTCCTGTTAGGCCACAGAGGAGGGCTTTTGCAGCCAGTCCTGAAGATACCTGATAAAACAGGATCAGATGAATGGGGAGGAGGTCCTCCCCTATCAGTGGACTTGGAAAGGGGCATGGTGGAGATGCGAGAGGGAGGGAGGGAGGGACTGGGAGGGAATGAGGGATCGGAACACGGCTGGGATACAGAGTTAATAAAATGTAACTGATAAGAAAAAAAAATTAAAAAAAAAAGCGTAGTAGAGCAGAATCTGCAGAATGCTCATGATCTGGCACGGTGCTCTTGTTCACAACGCGGTTACCTCCATACAGCATTACTTAGGAGTAGTTATGCTTGGTACTCCACCTCACATGCTCACTATATATAAACTATAGATAAACTCCAGCATTTTCATCTGAACCTGCTCATTAGTTCAGTGTAAAGCTACTGTGAAACACTTGACTAAGCTTCTGTAGAGCTTACATGTCAGAGCCATGATCTAGTGTTCTGGGCTTGCGTTAAGTTTATTAATTGTGAGAGATGGTGACTGATGAGAGACATGGAAAGAAGTCCTGGAAGGACAAATTGTGTGGCAGTGAAGTGATGATAGTTGATTCTGGGCCAAATGTAAATGACAGTCTCCAGGAACATGAATTTGTGCTTCTCCAGTTGATGTTTCACTGTGAAAGTGGTGGCATGAGTGTTTCTTAGTCACAGAACAAGTGAAAGTTACAGATCAGCATGCTTGCCAGATACATTGGTGAGAGCTACAGGTAGGCACTTTACAGCAAAGTAGGGAGTTCTCTACAATGGGTATCTAATGATATCCTTAGCTTTTGGATTGGTAGTGGTTAGAGGTGTGCTAAGAATACATTTCAAAGTTATCATGTAGTCAAAAGGTCATTGAAGATAGCCAAAGATAATTTGGCAGTGGACCTTCAACATTCCAACTCTCCATAGTCACAGAGTTCTAATCAGTCAGCCAACATTGTACAATCTTCAACATAGGTCTATCTTTTGGAGACTTCAGGTTGTAAGAATAATGAATAAGTTATTTAGAAAGGAAAGGGAAGCCATTTTAGTTGCCTTTAAAAGGTGGGGCAGTAGTTTCCTATGGTAAAGATAGAATTGGGAAGGGGGATATCAGAGGTGGCAGCCTGCCTGAGAGCAGAGAGGAAAAGGCACAATTAGATGGAAGTGGCAGCAATTGAGCCAAAGGAGGGAGTACTTAGGAGTACTCAGCAGGCTTAGACAATTAGGTTAAATTCCATGAAGGGAAGTGAGTAGCATTGAAGCTTGTTTACATCTAGGAAGGCTGCAGCGGTGGTTTCCGAGGTATCTGCAAAGCCGTTTAAGATTCTAAATGAAAAAGAGTAAGTCTGAGAGGCCAGTGTCACTTCACCAACATGGGGCAACTGTAAAGGCTGGGAGGACCCAGAAGAGGCTCTATTGTTGAGGACACAGTTTTTACTTGAATGTTGTTACTCGAAAGCTTGCATGAGTTGTCATGAAATTAGTGTCAGTTAAGCTTCTTCCTTCTTCTTAGTTCTAGAGCCAGTACAGAAGCCTCATGAAGGTCCTGGAGAAATGGGGAAGCCAGTCGTCATTCCTAAAGAGGATCAAGAAAAGATGAAAGAGATGTTTAAAATCAATCAGTTCAATTTAATGGCAAGTGAGATGATTGCACTCAACAGATCTTTACCAGATGTGAGGTTAGAGGGGTAAGTACATAGTGTGTCCTGGTTGCACTTGAATGGAAGGTTGTCTGCATTACCCAGGAGTCCTTTGCCTTAGTGCTGGTTTTTCTGTCACAGGTGCTGTTTAACTCTACTTAATTCTAAGTTAAGTGCTGATGTAGTAACATCCAGGATGTTACTGTTCTGCTGACTCAGGAACTAGGAAAGTGATTACTTCTCCTAATGTATACCAAACACAAAAATATTCATGTGTCCAACCTTTTACAGAAAGACTTTAGGTGTATGTATTGATGCAGTGGAATATGTAGTCCCATGTATACATCTGCTGTGCAGCATCATCCAAAACAATATATGTCCAACCCCGGAAAGTTCCCCTTATTTTTATTTCCGGTTACTTCTCCCACCTCCAGAGACAACCGTTGTTTGGACCCTTGTATACAGAGGTTATATACTTCTCCATTGTAGAAAACAGGAAAGTCTAGACTTGTGCTGCACAACACTGTGCCAGTAGACAGCAGTACTGACTCAATTGCATAAATCCTTAAAGGGAGCTGGAGAGATGCGCATGAGTCAGCATTCACTGCTCTTGCAGAGGGCCCAAGTTTCACTCAAAGCACCTACAGTGGGCAGCTCACAACCACTTATAATTCCAGTTTCAGGGGGATCTAACTCCCTCTTCTGGCCTCTGAGGGCACCTGCGCTCACATGTACATTTTACACATACACAATTACAAAAGAAAATCTTTAAAAAAAAACTCAAGGATGTACATGCCATGTGCCTTTATAAGTAGATATTAGAAGCATATTTAAAAAAAATTAGATCAAAACCTTTAATGCCTCAAATCTCAGCACTTGGCAGGCATATCTCTTTTGAGTTCAAGGCCAGCCTGGTCTATACAATGAGTTCTAGGGATATATAGACCCTGTCTCAAAACAAACAGAACCAAAACAAAACCTAAAATTTTAAATCAAATTACCAGTTCCTACAAAATTATAAGTGATGCCAGAGAAAAGCAGAAATGGTAAAATAGTATAACTATTAAATCAATAAATTGTATAAGGCCTTTGTATATGGACATATATAAACAAATAATAACAAATTTCCAGTCACACAGAGCCTTGTCACTGAATTACATTTTTTGTACATCTAAGGAAGAAACAAAGCCAGGCTTTTATCAGAAAAAGAAGGAGCATACTAGTGTGCATCATGAAGTCAGTGATCAGTGTAAAAGTTAGATAAGGACATAATAAACAAGGAGTGTTAGCCTAATCTCACTAATAGGGTAGACATGGCTTTATGAGTGAAAAGTTAATTGAATCTAGCAATATATAAATTTCATACATTGAAGCCAAACGTCCATACCTAAGAAGATGGTTAAAGTTGAAATTCACTACAGTAGCAGAGAAAGGATATGTTGATGTGTTTATTTCATTAAATACAGAGAAAATATTTGTTAAGATTTGTTGCTGTCATTTGAGCTTCAAAGGGTACTTCCTTAATCTGATCTGTAGGCTGTCTGAACAGAGCAGCACAGAAACCCCTTACAGCAAATACTCATGTTGAATAGTGACCCCGAGAACTCAGGGACAGGTGCAGTGCTTGGTGCACTACTTCTGTTCAGTGTTCACATTGATGGTTTGCCACGTGTGGGGTACATTTGGCTCTCGAGGCTGGGCAGGAGGATTGTGAGTTTGAGGAAAGCCTATAGATACATAAGCTCTGCCTCAGCCTTATTCTCAACCTCCAACCCTCAAATGGGTTATAGATAGAGAATTATTGTCCATAAGGTGATGGTTTCGGGGGGGGGGGTCTGTTATTCTAAGGAAGAGATATTAGTATATGTTAGTTTTTTTTGGGGCAAAAGCTAGAAGATATTTTTAAAATGTCTTTTTAGATATTATTGAACATATCAAATGTGGGGGGGATCTGCATTTTGAAGGAAATTCTGAAGTGCTATTGAGAAGTGAAATACCTAAATAAATGAAGACAATACCCTATGTTTAACATAATATTATAAAGATGTTGATTCTCTCAAATTTATTTAACTTAGTGTAGTTCTAATCATAAGTGTGTGTGTGTGTGATTTGATTAGTTGATTGTTGATTATGCTACTGGAAATACAGAGCTGGAAGAGCCAGGAATTGTAAAATTATGAAGATTTCTTTAAAACCTTTAGTAATCAAGATAGGAAGTTCTTACAAAATTAGGATAGATTGGTGGAACAAAGCAAGGAGTTTTATTCACATCTCATACATTACAGCATTTAGGAATCAGGCAAAAAGATCTCTGTGAGTTGTTCCAGGACAGTAGGGCTACACGATGAGACCCTATCTCAAACAGCAACAAATAGTAAACAGAATAGGATACTTTGAAGTAGTAGAAATGAACAAAAGCTCCATGTCATTCCAAGGATGAATCTCACCAACATAATAAATAGCAAAATAATCATATAATGCATATAGAGAGTAATACTGCTTGTGAAAAAGTCAAAACAGACCAAATAAAACTTGTGGAACCACCATAGTTTCTCCTTTGGGACAAATGAGATGGCAACAGCAACGGGGTAGTTTGCGAGGATGTGACAGTGTTTTCTTCTCACTTAGTAACAGTTACATGGTTTTTTGCTCTGTGCTAGCTCATTCAGCTCACATTTGTTGGGTGTGTTTGTTTTGTTTTTGCAGTTCTGGGAATTGAGCCCAACAAATTTGTTTTGTGTACTCTGTATTTGCTATTCTTCATAATATAATCAATTTGGAAATGAGGGGGATGTGAAGCACTTTATAGCAGCACGTGGAGATAAGGCAGCTGTGATGGTGTGTGGCTTGAGAGTATAAAGCAGTATTTGTGTGTTGATGAAAATGACTCAGTTGAGGGAAATTAAAAGGGGGTGGTTAAGAGCAAAGACTTTGGGCATCAGGTGAGATGGTACGTAGATAAAAACAGATCATTTGTGCCTCCTATAGAGGAAAAAGCATGATTTCATAGTTCAGACACTTGTAGGATGGTGTGTATATGTTGGTGGCATTATGGAAATTCACTTCAGAAGCTTTTATTTCCTTTTTGAAGTTGGAAACAAAGTTTTAAGTGCGAAGGGCAAGAGTGGTTTAGGAATCTGAGATGTGAAAGAGCTTGAAGGAAAGCAGTAGTGCTGCTAGTGTGAGGAGAGAGCCCACATGAGGGGTAGGCTGGCTTTTGTGAGCCACATTGAATAATCCAAGCACAGATGCACAACTAGGACAAAGTTGGATCGAGCTAAGTCTTCATTAAATTTACCTTTATTCTAGCTTTCTGTTTAATATTGTTTGCATTTTGTTCCCACCTTTCCTATTTTGCTAATGGGCACAGTTTTAGCTGATTCAAATTTCAGCTTCCCAGTATTGCTTTGGGGCTGTACATTTTGTTTTCATTCATTTTGCATAACATCTGGGCATGCTGTAATGGTGGATTTAGTTTTACTTGTTTTCATGTGTGTTCATATCAGCGTAATATAGTTTTGATCTGAACATTCACATTTTATTTAAGTGTTGGGTATTTCTCAGATACAGATACATTAACTCCAGTTTGATCTTCTGGACCAACTTGTATATAATAACTTGATAGTGACATAGTCCGAGTCTGGCA
This sequence comes from Meriones unguiculatus, assembly GCF_030254825.1. Lineage (NCBI taxonomy): Eukaryota > Metazoa > Chordata > Mammalia > Rodentia > Muridae > Meriones > Meriones unguiculatus. The sequence goes on along the minus strand of NC_083350.1, from coordinate 63,214,338 downwards.
CTTCCATTTACTAACTTATGATTACCAGACTCTGTATTTCAGAGAAGTTCTTTCCCCTCACAAGTGTGATTGGGAGGATTGATCCAGTGCTGTGATGTTACCCAGCACCTAGGATCCAGAAGGCCAAGAGTGAGCACTGTGTCCACTGAGGATTCTTGAGAGAACCTGGTTTCCAAAGAGGATTCATAGTGAAATGCCAAGTCAGAAATACAGACTAGCCTTAGCTCAAACTCACGCTGGAGCTGGGCAGCAACTGTGTTCCGAGCAGCTTCCTAAATGGAAAGATACTCTCTCTAGCCTGTGACTTGCTCACCACATTTTGAAGTCCAACCCCCCCCCCCCCCCCCCCCCAGTTTCTAGAATATAAACTTAACTAGTTTGGATCATCCTGTGAATTTTACTGCCTTATGAGTTGCCAAGATCATTCATATTTGCTTATAGACACTGGAGGAAAGAATGGCATTGTTCAGTGTTAAGAATGCTTTCTAATATGTGATCTTAGGAAAGGAGCCCTACAACAAATTCCAAGTTAGTCAGAGGCCAAATCCATCCTATGTAGTTCACTCTTACATGTTTAAGAAGTAATAATGGTACCACTTACCGCGTACTAATTGGGTAGCAGTCTGTGTAAATACCATACTTAAATAGTTGTCAAAATCAGACCTTGACAAAATGACCTGTCTTGTGTACATAATAAGTAACCCAAATGAAATTGGATTCCCAGTCTCTGTGGCTGGGCTGCTGCTTTTATGGCTAATCTCAGTCAGTCTTAACTTGAGTGTATACAGGCAGGACCTGTAACAGCAGCACTCAGCACTGCTTGCTAGGTAGCCAGGCTTCTTATAAATGTTATATTATTGTTGGTAAAAAGCTAGTAATCGACCAAAGTTAGTAGGTCATGAAAACTGCAGTACATTTAGAGAGCCGTGGAGAAGAGGATTAGAGTATATGTGATGGGTGTTTTTACCTTTACTTAAACCTCCTTTCTGAGTTCTTTCATATACTACTGCAGTGTTAGGATATATATATATATATATATATATATATATATATATATATATATATATAGTGAGGGGCCAGATTTTATCATAAATGTTGAATTTGATATGTGGTTACACCACTTACTAGCTGTCAGTTTGACCAAGCTTCTTAATTTCTCTACTCTTAGTTTCCTCATCTGTAAAACTCCTAATTTCAGGATACTTTAAAACGTTAGTTAGCAGGACCTTTGCAGTGCCTCAAGAATTAGAATAGCCTTGAATTTTAACCATGGAAAGAAAAGATCCCGGGAAAACTTCATCTCTTGCTAAGAACAAGGCAGGATTGGAGAGGAGCTATTTTCCTCTTTCCCTTTCTTTACTACTGCAGCCTTCAGGCAGTTTTACATAAGCGACACAGTGGCAGCAGTGAATAGAGAAGAGAGAACCTTTCCCTGACCAGAGGCCACCTGGTCCCCAGAGCATAGGTAGAGTTCCCACCGCTTTCCTTTCTCTGTGTCCTGCCACCACACGTAATAGTACAGATTCAGAAGTGCTGATGCCTATCAATAGTGAATGGAAAAATAAATTACTACATATGTTCATAACACAAAGAGTATACAGCAATAAAAATAAACTCAAATGCTGGCTCAGCCATTGAGAGCACTGGCTGCTCTTCTGGAGGACCTGGCTTCAATTCCCAGCATCCATACCATCTCACAAACCATCTCCAACACAAGTACCAGGGGATCAAATGCCCTCTTTTGGCCACTGCAGGCCCCAGGTGTACACATGGCACACAGGTATGCACACAGATAGAATACCCATACACATAAAATAAAATAAAATTGAAAATAAATGTGCTGTTACACATTATAGTGTGGATGTTATACATATAATGTTGAGTGAAAAGAATTCAGACAGAAGGATATGCTGTGCACCAGTACTTAGGTTGTCCTGGGACTTAGTTCTTGCTGAGATCTTTTCAAGGAATCTGCAAGGTGAGATCCCATTTTCATAATACCAAAATGTTTTTCCTTTATATTCTTAAATTTTCAACTAGTAAACAAAAATCTTGAAGGGCTTGGTGAATTAATAACTAGGCAAAGGAAAGATTGTATAATAGTTTGTATAGGGAAAGCTTAATGTGAAAGCTATTGCCTCTAATGGGTCTAATCATAAGGGGGTGTCTTAGTTACTGTTTATTGCGATGAAGACACACCATGACCAGGGTAGCTTATAATAAAAAAAGCATTTCATTGGGGCTTCCTTACAGTTTAGAGGGTTAGTTCGTGATCATGCTGGCAGGCAGGCGTGACACTGGAGTAGTAGCTCCACACTCAGGAGGCAGAGAGTGGAGACTAAGCTTAGTCTAAGCTTTTGAAACCTCAAAGTCCACACCTAGTGACACATCTCCTCCAACAAGGCCACACCTCCTGATCTTTCCTACACTCTGTCAGCCGAGGACCAGGTATTTAAATATATGAGTCTGTGGGAGCCATTCTCATTCAAACCATCACAAGGGGTTAAGACAATTATAATAGATAACCTAGGATTTAAAGGAAAGTATCAAGAAGAAAATTATGGAAGGGAGCCCCCTGTGCCTGTAATGTACACCTCTTTGGAGAAGGACTGATTGCATTTACTGATAGCAGAAAAGTTTGTTGCTTTTCCCTAGTCAGACTTGGTGATCTTCAGAATGGGAACTGGCAGTCAGGCCTGACAAGCCAGAAATGTATTTAAGTGTGTATTTGCACAAGAAGTCAAGACCAGAATGAAAAAATAAGAACTACCTTTCACCATGCACTTGGTGGCTCATGCCTTTAGTCCCAGCACTCGAAGCAGAGCAGACGGTTCTTTGTGAGTTTGAGGCCAGCCTGGTTTACAAAGCAAGTCCAGAACAGCCAGCACTTGTTACACAGAAAGAAACCTGTCTCGAAAACAAAACAAAGCAAAAAAAAGAACTACCTTATCAGAGTACACATAGCCAAACCTGACAAACCAGTTGTTGGGTACCTAGAAAACTTTCTGAGAATCTGTCTTCTGGGGTGCTACTAAAATTCAGTGGAACCCCATGAGTGTTTGTTGTAGCTCACCAGATAGTGTTGAGTGCTCACATACTCCACTTTGTCCTCCCTGCTGAAGGGAGAAGAAAGCACGTGAACACATACAAACCAGAAGGCAAGTTTCTTTCTCTATAATGTTGTTCTACCATTCTTTGCTGACAGAGCTTATTAATGCACCAACTACAAGGAGAGCCACTTAACTGGAGCCAATCCCATTATTATAGAGCCGCCAATGACAAGTCTTAAGGAAGCAATGAATAGATAATATGTACATTATTTGACAGATGGATCCTTTTTGAGAATGATGTCAAATGTGTTTGTGGATTCTTGTATTTTTAAAAGTCTACTTTATAACATAAATATACCAGTAGATAGAACTCACACAAACAAAAGTGCTTTGAAGTCCCCAGTTTCCAAACAAGTAAAGGAATTGTAAGTCAAAAGTTAGAAAAACACTGCTTTCCAAGCTATCAGAACTCTTCCATAATGCTGAAATACAGTACAGATAGGGAGCAAAAAGGAAGCCTCCGAGTCCTTTTTCATCTCTGCGTGTGTACCTTCACAGATATTATTCAGCTACACAGTGAAGGTCTCTCAGCATTTTGTGCATATAGTTCAGTCAAAAAGATTCTGATTTTTTTTTAAGCCAGTTGGTTCTTAAAGTGCAGTTTGAGATTGATACTATAGCCTTAGTTTGTTCGTCATTAAAAATGAATTAATTCACCCAGATGTGGTCACACCTTTAAATCCCAGTACTTGGGAGGCAGAGGCAAGAGGCTCTCTGTGAATTCTAGGGGAGCTTATTCTGCATATCAGGTCCCAGGCTAGCCAAGGCTACATAGTGAGACCCTGTTTCAAAAAAAAAAAAACAAAACAAAACCAAAAAAATTAAACAAAATGAATCAAACCAAAAACCTTCATCAGGAGAGCTTATTTTAAGAATATAGGCAATATCTTTAAGATAATTTTATTTAAATCTATTACTTTATATCAGTATTACTTCATATGCATACAACTTTAATCAAAACTTAAATGGAAAACCACTAAGAATCTCACCATTAGTACAAACTTTATTGTTCTGTCAACTTTTCTAGTACAGTTCCATTTACTGTCTTAAGGTCACTTTCATAAAGACATTTGCTTTGTCTCTAGGTGTAAAACAAAGGTGTATCCAGATAACCTTCCTACAACAAGCGTGGTGATTGTTTTTCACAATGAGGCGTGGAGCACACTTCTGCGAACAGTCCATAGTGTCATTAATCGCTCACCAAGACACATGATAGAAGAGATTGTTCTTGTAGATGATGCAAGTGAAAGAGGTAAATTCTGCATTTTAATGCCAGTGATATCAGATCTTTGATCACTAACAGTTTGCAAACTATTACTGTAACTTTAACCTAAGAATTAATTGTATGTAAACTTCCAATTTATCTAAAAATTCTTAGCATTTAAACTCATTCACATAAGTATACCATTGTGAAACATAAAAGTATTACTTTAGTGTTTAATTGTGCTGCATCTTAATCTTACCAGAAAAAGAAATAATGGGTTAAAATGTGTTGATGTAGAACAGGAAAGAAAAACCTACAAAATCTTGTTAGAATTTTTTCTGTAGTAAGCTGCATCTCTGAGCATGAGTGGAGAAATTAAATCTGAGTGGTAGGAAGAACTTTTAACAGCAAAATGGAGTTTAGACTGGAATTTTCTGGAGTCTTCTGCAGCTTTCCAGTTTCCTTTCTTTCTATAATTTCAGGAATGATTTGTAGTTAGCTGTGTTAACATGATTAAGCACGATTAGTACATTGTAGGTAATCTGACTGTTCTCACAAATCTCTGTCACGTCTCTTACTTAGATACCCTTCTGAGAATATAGGGATTTTTCACAGATTTAATGTTTCAGAAAGCACTCTTTTAAAAGATACACTAATTAAAAGTAACCACCATTGTTTATTCTGAATCCTTTTCTAAGATTTCACTTTGAAGAAGCTATAGAAAAGACAGTTGTTAAAATCAGAAACCAGTATTTCCCAATTGCTTCCTCCCTGGCCCCCAAAAGCTCCATCTATTTACCACTCAGTGTCATGTGTTGCACAGGTATTTCTCTGATCACATGGGAAAGATTTGGAGAGAACTACAGAAAGTAGATTCTTTTTGCTATTCATTCTTTTCTCTGTTGGTGTGTGTGTGCATGTGCACACATGTTTTGTTTTGTTTTTTTTAAGGATGTCTGTGTGTGGAGTTGTGCACTTGAGTGCAGGTGTTTCAAAGAAAATATCAGATCCCTTGGAGCTGGAGTTACAAGCAGTTCTGAGCCTCCCAAAGTGGGTTTTAGAAACTGAAGCTGGATCCTCTGGAAGAGCAGCAATTGCTCTTAGCCTCTGGGTCATCTCTCCAGCCCCCATGTCTTCTTAGCCCATCATTTTCACATCTTTAGATAGAATCAACTTTTTCACCCGTTCTCTCATTGCATCTGCTGAGGTGATTACAGTAAATATTATACCCTTTCCTAACTGAGTCCATGCTATATTTAAAAGTAGTTATAGGTAGACATTAGTTCTGGGAATAGTTTGTGTTAATAATAGTTTAAGTAAGCACAGAAGCTATTTAAAAGTGTAGTGTATAATAAATGTCAGAATGAATGAGAGCTATTATTAATTAAATAGACTGCACTTAAAGAATAACTGTTGACAGGGCAGGTGAGATGGTTCAGGAGGTAAAGTTGCTTGAGTTCAATCCCAGGAACCCACAATAGAAGAAGAGAGCTGACTCTCCTTATTTTCTTTTCAGTGCTAGAATTAGAATGCAAGTCCTTGTGCCTGCTAGACAAATGCCCTACCATTGAACCACATTCCTAGATGAGAACTGACTCTTAAAAGTTGCCCCTTGACCTCACCTGCCTCCTGTGGCATTTGTGCACCTGTGCTCACACCACATCATCTATACATACAATAATAACAAATAAAATGATAAAGTGAAATGTTTTAAAATGTCAAAAAAAAAGAAGCATATATTAATTATTTTTAGTTAGGAGCCAGTTCTTTTAGAAAATTAAGTTAATATAAGGACACGTTTATGCAGTATACTGCTTAATGATAGTGGTAGTTCTGATAAATGCATCATCAGATAATTTTTGTGATTTTTAAACTCACAGTATACATAACACAGATGACTGTGATGTTACTAGGCAATATCATACATGCTCTCCATGAAATACTGTTCTGCAGCACGTGACCATACAGACATTAGTCTTCCCAGTGACTTCTGCTTGGTTTATTTATGGGGAGATGTTGTTCTCAAACAAAATAAGATTATTTTTCTGTATCCCACCCCTGAAGGTTTTCTTATTCTGTGAGTGCTCAAGAAGGCTGTGTAGAATAGGAAGTTTTTGTAGAATGTGGTTGCATTTGAAATGTGCAGGTACTTACAACTCTGAAGTGACATAAGCTCACACATAGCAGTTCTCTCTTAGCCGTGTCTTCTTAGCACCCTAGTGTTTATAGACCTGTGAGAGAAAACTCAGGTGGGCAAATGTCTACTTTGATGCTGCACTAAGTCTTGTTGTTACTAAGTGGGGTCTCTTGAGTGCTAGCTAACCCGGGTTCTCTGATGAAGGGTCTGAGTCTTCTTTTTCTTCCTACCTAGAAAGTCTTGAGAATCTTTGTTTTCCTGTTTCTGGCATCTGGGAGTCATTCTACATTACTACAATTGAGATTGCAAGCAGGTTACCATCCATCCAGAGAGTTGCAGAATGTAGTTTTATTTGGCATCACTGTTTAGATGATAATTGTGGGTTACAGTAACCAGAGCAAATTTTTTACTATTATGTAACTCTGTGTGTCTGCTTTTCCCTATTTCAGAGACACAACATTCCTCACCTGGACTCTAAAATAGACCAACCAACCCTGTTTCTCTATTAGTGTTCATTTTCCCTCATCTGTTCTTCACAGTACATGTAGAGTAAGTATGTAAGAGAAACATGCAGGGCCCAGCAGTTAAGAGCAGGAGTTGCGTTTCCAGAGGACTTTTGTTTTTATTCCCAACATCCACATGGTGACTTACAACCATCTATATATAATTCTAGTCCCAAGGGATCCAATTCTTATGGCTTCCTTGGACACCAGGCACACATGTGGTAAAGAGACATACATGCAGGCAAAACACTCATATGCATAAAATAAAAGTAAATAAATCTTAAGTATAAAAATATGATGGTTGCAGTTCTCCAAGGGATGTATAACCTGACCCCAATTCTAGTTATATTTTGAGCCATTTACTTATGGCTGTTACTTATTCCCAAATGCCTGCTTTTGTCCACAGTGTCCTTTGAATCTGTTCAGAGTATCACCCCCTTTTCTGCTTAGGATCTTCACCTGTACAGGTCCTGCTCCCATACCCAGAACACTATTCTCTAGGAAATATTCTTCACTATCTTCACAACCTGGTTACCACCTAATCATCCTCAAAGCTTAGGTCAGAAGGTTATTTCCAGAAGGTTTTCTTGACCTTCCCAGACCTGTACTGTCACAGAGACTGCTATGGCCCCTCAACACACCTGGGAACACAGCTCTCACCACAGTTTCAAGATGTAGTATCTTTGGTGTCTCCATGGATAGACCCCCTCTTTTAGGGCTGCTGCTTACCATGATCTGACCCAAATCAAAGCCTATGTGGCCTGGATGTACTGATTTTTTTTTTTTTTAATATATAGTGTTCTAGCTAATAGTTCCCAGATATTATCAGAAACAGCATCTTTTTCCTGTTGTTGTTTGTTTTTGTTTTTGAAACATGTAGATTTGTTCTAAATCTGTTTGGTACATAGTATGTAGTGGTTTGTTTTGCAGTTTCTTTAGTGAGCTGAGATAGAAATGTCCAGATATGGAACTTGGCCTGTATAACATACCTGTAAGGTAAGGTGAAGTATTTGGTAAAACTATATCTGTATGAACAAGTCAGATATAAATGAAAACTTTCTGGATACTTTTGAAGTGAAAAGCCACAATCCTTAGTGACTCAGTAGGACTGTTTGCTAAATGAAGCAGGAAAGGAGCTAGCAAAGACTCTTTAAGTACTCTGTAGGGGCTCATTTGTAAACTTAATACTGTAACTAACTTCCTGTTAAGCTAACTCAGTACCCAAAAGCACACAAGTAACATTTCCCCCAAAGCTGCCTTTGTGTGATGAAATTAGTAAGGGGGCAAGTTATTTGTATCCAATACAGTGACAGTGACTCCATTGCTACTTTTTAATTTATTTTTTAATTTTTATTCTAATTTTAATTAAAAAAATTTTGTAGTGTGTGTAAGACACACACACAGCCTACACACTAAGGTAAGGTGTACAGGTAGGTAGATGTCAGACTCTTTGGAGTCTGTTCTTTCACCACATAGGTCCCAGGAATCAAACTCAAATTATCAAATTTGGAGACAAGCACCTTTACCCAGTTGAGCCACTTCACCAGCCTCATTATTGCTAATTTTTGCCTTGTTGTAAGGAATGGATATATTGTGTATTTACAGTTGAATCTTTTTGTGAGTGCTTAGAATATTGCCAAAGGGAACACAAAAATGTGAAGTAAATCTATCTTCCCCAAACCTTTGAAGTCAGAAATTACAGCTAAAGCACAACAAAATATTAGTGTTTGTGCAAATGTCCAAGATAAATTTCAGCAGTACCAGCAGGTGACAAAACTCTGACAGTTTTGTGCTGTGTGGTGGAGTGATATTAGGATCCATTTATAGGACAGCAGTCTGCAGAATACCTAAGGAGGGGTTTCTAATCATCACTTTACCTTCGAAGGACTTGATTCTTATAAAAATTAAGTCTGAACTGAAGACACACATTTCTTAGTGTTCACTGTATAAAAGTTACAAAGATGTCAGAAATGCTAAGGAAATTTGTTACAGTGCTATAGAATCATGCATTAAAAACTTTTTGTCATTGTTCATAGACAAGGATATATTTATAATGTTCAAATGTGTAGGACTCTGGGATTAGATTGCTTTGGTTTTTTAGGCTTATTTTAAACTTATTTTAGCAAGCCTGTTGGGAGACATTGTTTATGATACAATCAACTTTAATCGAGTTAAGATTTTTGAACATGGCTTACACAGGTGATTTTGTGTAGTTCAAGACATGTAGACTAAAAGCTAATCCATATTTGTGCCAGAATAAGAATGAACACTTTACTATGTTCTCTCTTGAGGCCCTTTTATTATATTGTTTGCTTGTTGGGCTTGGGATTTTTATCTATCTATCTATCTATCTATCTATCTATCTATCTATCTATCTATCTATCTATCTATTGAGACAATCTCTTGCTACAAAGCCTAGGCCAGTGTGGCCTCAAACTTGAGATCTTTATTCCTCTGCTCCATTCCCCAAGTACAGATATCCCCACTCTGCCTGCCTGGTACTCATACAGTGCTGTATCCCATGTACAATGATGGGTTTGAAGTTAGGCAAGTCTGGGCCATAACAAACATTACCTTGATCAAATTTATGTACTATTCTGAGATTAGATATTAATTTCTAAAGTATGTGTAACAACACAACTTTACAGGTCATTATGAAGGTTAAACAAGTTTAACATTCAGAATAGTTTCAAACCCACTCACTGCTACCACAAAAATGTGTTTCTCAGAGTGGCATTATGTTCATTCCTCTTAACTCAGAATCTGGTTATATTCTTCTTCCCTTATGACTTAGTTCATGAAATCATAATGCTATTTTGAAATACCATTTTTAGTACACATATGAGGAAATAAGTTAACAGAAAAGATTAGTAATCTGAAATCACCATTTCTTTTTGGAGGGTTTTGGATTTCTGATGACTTTACTAAATAGCTCATTCTGATCTTACCAAACAGAATCATTTTGTGTTCATTTGTCCTTCCCACCCCATCTTATAGGAAGCACTTTGGATCCTTGCCTTTAGTATTTAAGTAGCCCCTTAATCATGCACCTTTATTTTTGTGAATTGCTGAAGTCTTAAAGGAGTTCTAGTCGTGGGAGTTCTATAGATCAATATTTCCTTCCTATGTTGTGTTTAAGTCAATAGAAAGTCTTTATTAGCTGGCTGGTGGCTAAACTAGGTATTCAGCATCCCAGTGTAGCACTGAGCCCCTTTCACAGTGAGCTTTTAAGCACAAAAACCATGTTCTGGGTTGACATACTTCAGTTAACCTGAACAGTTAACAGAAGCAGAACTTCAGAAGCCAAAATGCAAGGTTAGTTTGAGACTTTCCTAGAACTATATGTACTTAGGTACATTAGGCCTTTGTTTTAGTTTTGACAGGTGATACTGCCTACATGCTGAGTTTTACACTCTGAATGGTACTTCCATCATGTTGTGCTAAGGTTGTAAGTCAGTTGTGCCAAGGTAGATTATCCATGTCTCTTAACTCATATTAGTTAGAAAAACATGTGGTCTCATCACCGTCAATAGTTTGTAATTCACACTTGTCTGGCAAGGATCTTCTTTGCCTTTTAGTTCCTGTCCAGCATCTCCCTTAGGAGATTTTTACTTTCTGCCTCCTGCTGAGACAATGGTCAAAGACTGTGGTGATCAGTAGGACACTTTATTTCTGCCCTGAATGAAATCTCACAATACTTAAAACTATAATAGCTGTGACATACTATTTCTTTTTTCTGTTATGATCTGGATTTAATATTCATTTTTCCTTTTGTGTGTGTGTCTGTGTATCTGTGTGTCTGTGTCCATGTCCCAGGTGGAACTCATTCTGTAGATCAGGCTGGCCTCTTAATCAGATCTGTGTACCTATGCCCGTGTGTGTCTGTGTCTGTGTGTCTTTCTGTCGGTCTGTTGGGTATTGATATTTTGTGTTTTTGAGACAGGATCTCAAAACTGTGTAGCCTACACTGGCCTCAAACTCTCAAAATCCTCCTGCGTCTGCCTTCCAGGTGTTGGGATTGCAAGTGTGTACTGCCATGCCTAGCTGAACTTTGCTTCTATTGCAGATTCTTCAGCATGATTAGGAAGAGAATTGTGAAGCCTGATAGGTGATGCATGGTGACATGCCTGCTCTGGGCAATAATTGAGTCATAGATACTGACTTAGTGTTCAGGAGGCAAGATAGAGGCAGCTAATTCATACCTTCGTGAAATTAGCTTCCTTCAGGAAATGGCATTCTGGGGCAAGGAGTGTCATTAGGAGTGCTCTGTCAGTATGTGTATGTTGAAGGAATACTGCAGATCAAATTTGCTCGACGTTTGGGTAATGCCAGTTCATGCTTCTTTCATTTCATTCTTTTGTGTTGTTATATTTTCAGACTTTTTGAAAAGACCTCTAGAGAGTTATGTGAAAAAACTCAAAGTGCCAGTTCATGTAATTCGAATGGAACAACGTTCTGGGTTGATCAGAGCTAGATTAAAAGGAGCTGCTGTGTCCAAAGGCCAAGTGATCACCTTCTTAGATGCTCACTGTGAGTGTACAACAGGGTGGCTGGAGCCTCTCTTAGCCCGGATTAAACATGACAGGTAATTTTCCGGAATTTGTGAATTTGTTCTTTGCACTTAATCTTAAACTGTGTGCAACATTGAAAAATTCTTTTTTTAAATAAACACAAAAGTAGCATCCTTTCAAGTTTCCCTTAAATGCCTTCAAGAATGTTCCAAACAAAACACAAACAAGACTACATTTCTAAAGTCTGGCAGTTAACAAATTTACAAAGTACCCAAATGGAGATGAATTAGGCAACATGTTGGAGAATAATTATTCTGTGATCTGTTGATCAAATAGGACCAGAACACATAGGGAAAGTTTGCTTGCCCCTGCTTTCAAAGGCAACCCCTGGGCAGGCATATTATCTCGTCTTTGTTGACATCCTTTCAGGGACCATAGCTTTCATCTTGTAGCATAAGCTGAAGAGAGGCCCATTGTGTCCCGAAATACTCTGGTATATGGAATAATCCTGAAATCCTGCTAATACAGAATGAGCATTGCTGTAGTGCATCTGTGGCTGTCACTTTTCATGTTACGTACTTTTCAAAGAATTGTCTGGCTCTGTCTTGGTTTAGTGTCATGAAAGAAGTAATGTCAGTTTGCTTGTCCTGTATTAGTTGAATTTCTGTTTGCCATAGCAGTTTGACCTTGAAGCTGTGTACATCAACTTTAAGGTTAACTTTAAAGTTAACATTAACTTTATAAAGTAGACTTTCACTAGCAGAGAATGGAGAGGATAAGGCCACTTCACTTATCCTGTTTGTTAACAAATTGTGGCACTACAGCTGTCTGTTCTCAGAGAAAAAGCAAACCAGCTGACCCCTAACAGTTTAATGAAGAGACTAATGCCTTGAAGAATCAAAAGAATAGAATAGCTCTTTAAATATTTTTCTGTAAGTAAAAAGAGACTGGTTTAGGAAATACTTGCATAAAGATAAAGCCATAAACTTTAGAAACATGATCCTGGACCCATACAGAGAAGGTAGTGTGTAATGTATAGGGGAGAATTGACTAAAACAACAACCAAAATAACTTACAGTTTGGGCTGTGTGGTAGATTTTATATCCTAAATAGTTTCCAACTGATAAAAGTACTGGCTACTAAATAAGTACAAAAACAGCCTTTTTAAAAATTATTTATTACAATTTATTCACTTAGTATCCCATCCGTAGCCCCCTCCCTTATCTCTTCCCAGTCCCACCCTCCTTTCTTTTACTGCTATGCCCCTCCGCTAGTCCACTGATAAGGAAGGACCTCCTCCCATTCCATCTGACCCTAGCCTATCAGGTCTCATCAAGGCTGGCTGCATCATCTTCCTCTGTGGCCTGGCAAAGCTGGACCCCCAGGAGGAGGTAATCAAAGAGCCAGCCACTGAGTTCATGTCAGAGACAGTCCCTGTTCCCCTTACTAGGGAACCCACTTGGAAACTGTAGACTATGGGCTTCATTTGATCAGGGGTTCTAGGTTATCTCCATGCATGGTCCTTGGTTGGAGTATTGGTCTCTGCAGGTCCCTCTGAGCCCAGGTTCAAAAACAGATTTTTCAGAATGCAATGTTCAGTTGACACAATAGAAAAAAAATGCAAGTCACAAAGTGAGAGAAAAAAGACGGTTCAATGAAGCTATCTAGTATTTGTGCTGTCTGTGATGAATTCTGGGGTACTATTTGTCCCTTGGTAAATTTATAAGTTGAGAGTAACAGGAGCAAAGCCTAGGCCCTACTCATTCTGAGGTATGCTATTAATCTTAATAGCAAATACCTGTGGAAAGCTGGGGTACTGAAATCTATACCTAGTGAGAATGAGAACTGGATCACACATCAGAGGAAACCTTGCTGTTTCACCCTTGGTGTGGATGAGGGGGCAGCTCCCACCAAAATGTTTAAGCAGAATAAAGAAAAAGTAGGAAGGGAACTATTTTTAATGAGGCTAGAATAATTTTAATTTAAAAAAAAAAAACAACGAAAACCTATGATTTAATTTGAAATTGTGTGTGTGTTTGTGTGTGTTTTCAGAGGATAATTTGCAGGAGTTAGTTTTCTCCCACCATGTGAGTCCCAGTAATCAAACTCTGGTTAATATTTGGAAGCAAGCACTTTTAGCTACTGGGCCATCTTGCTGGCCCCAGAAAAGAACTATGAGAGAAAAGCCATGGGGCTCACGTAGAAGTCGAGGGACAATGTTTGCAAGTTGGTTTTCTTCTTCTACAATGTAGATCCTAGGAATTAAACTCAGTTGATCAAGTTCCTTTACTCTCTGAACCATCTCACCAACACATGGGAAAGATTTCTTTAAACACCAATAAAATGTGATATGATACCATATTCTATAAACTGTATCTACTAAAGGCTGAATTTAGGATACCTTTTCTTCAAAAGAACTGTTAAAACTTGTGTTATTAGTTTTAAAAAAGGCCAACTGGAAAATTTATGACTATGATTATACAGTCTGTATGGAGAAATACAAACCTGAAAGAAAAAATTCCCTTCTAGTAATTAAAATAAATAAATTTCAGCTGGTTATAGTGGTATACACTTTTCATCCCATAACTCAGGAGGCAGAGGCAAGAGGATCTCTGTGAATTTGAGGCCAGCCTCGTCTATGTAGTGAGTTCCTAAAAAGCCAGAACTACATACAGAGACCTTGTTTCCAAAAACAAAAACCAAACAAGCAAACAAAAAAAAAATATAAACACAAAAATTCCCGAGCTGTTATTTATTTAATGTAATTGAATTAATAAAAATGTAAGAAGTCGGCTCCAAAGTTAATAGCATTATGGTAAAACCATAAGGAGGAATATGTATATATAACATGATTAGAAAACAGTGACAAATGTTACCTTTAATTAAGTAGTATTACTGCTAAACATTTTCCCTGGAAGAAGATTATGTACTTGAACAGAATCAGTTTCTCACTGGCAAAAAGTGAAGGATAGAAATAATAAGAATTGTTTATAAAGAAATTTATTGCAAAAAAAAATGATTGCTGTAGTCATTAAAAATTGATTTTTTAAACATTTTATAGAATTTTCCATGTGGCAGATAGTAAAGATTATGTGTAAAAGAAAAAATGCAAAAAGATAGAAGGTTCTCAGCCAACAAATTATGATACTGGTTTGGTGTAAATAATAGCAGGAAATATTTTTTACCATTGTTTTGTTGTATAGTTGTTATAGTACATAGGAACGTTTGAAGATTTTAAACTTGCTTCTATGACATCAGGAGAACAGTGGTATGTCCTATCATTGATGTGATCAGCGATGATACTTTCGAGTACATGGCAGGCTCTGACATGACCTATGGTGGATTCAACTGGAAGCTCAATTTCCGTTGGTATCCTGTTCCCCAAAGAGAAATGGACAGAAGGAAAGGTGACCGGACTCTTCCTGTCAGGTAATTTATCAGATGTTTTCTTTATAGTATGTTGCAGAGAGTTCTGACACTTATCAGTAGGGTTAGAGGTGTGCGTTGAGAAACACAAAGCAGATGTATACCTCGTATATAGTCAAGAATCGTATTTCACAGATTTTTTTTTTTTTTTTAAGGATTTTCCCCTCTGGTTAGATTGTTTTCATTCTGTAAATGCCTAGTAAACAAGAGAAATGAAATAACATACATATATTCCTTCTTTGCTGTATGAAAACATTAAAAATTTCTAAGTTAAATCTGTGTTTAAATCAAGCTACTTCTCAGTCAATTGTGTCCTTATGTTAAGGTACTAGATCAGAGTTGTGTCTTGCAGTATAACATTTTACTAGCATATACCATCTGGATAGTAGTACTGACTAATAAAGTTAGAAAAGCTTGTTTCATAACAGTTTTTTTTTTAAATAAGTAGAATTAACAGGATATAAAGGAATTTCCATTAATGTGTATTTTGTTTTTCTTTTTACTATGCTTTATCACATATGACTTTATTCAGGAAGGCATAAAAAGCATGCTGGTAAGGACATGACCTGAGACTTTGAGCTACCTAGACACCCTAGTATTTATCTCAGTTACATCCACCTGCAGCCTCTGTAGTAACAGCACTAGGCTTTCTTCTATTTTACGAATTCAAATCCAATTCTGAAGAAAGCAAAGGGCTGTGTTTTTGTTTTGTTTTGTTTTGTTTTGTTTTGTTTTTTTTGCTTTGCTTTTTACTCATATTCTTTTCTTAAACCACCTTGAACTCTTACCAATACAAGGAACTATTAGTTAGGTTCAGTGTTAAATCAAGGACTCTTAGCCATTTGCAAACTTTGGAAATGCAGCTTTCACTGGAAAGACAATGCTGCTGTTCTAGAGAGGCCTGGAATAGTACATGTCGATGATTTCTGGACTTGCAAGCCTTATCCTTGGATCCAAGAACTTTTGTTTTCTTCTGGTGGAGTCAGGTTTTTTTTTTTTCCTTCATAGAAATCAATGGTTAACTGAAACCACTGATACCTCTTCATTTAAATCTACCTTCATTATCATATCTCTGCTTACTTCTACATACTTCTTCCCCCTCCTAACCCTGTGCATACTTGGACTTGTCTTTTGCAGAAAACATACCACAGGTGGTCAGCATGAGTCCCTTTAGAAAGGGCATGTTAATGTTACTCTGGATTGTATTCCCTTCTTGAAGATCTCTGTAAATCTAGAAGAGGGTCTCTCTCTCTCTCTCTCTCTCTTTTTATCTTGTTTTAATCTATCATTTTTGCAGTGATTGCCACCCTTTAGAACTTGGCATTTTAACGCTAACCTGAGTGTAGTTGAATAAAATAGTCAACTACCTTTATACTTGCTGGGATCGTGGAGCCAAGTCCTGGTCAAATGGAGAAGATTACGTGAAGTACATTCAGTTTGAAGAGTCTGAGACAGAAAATTGTTCAGTATCAAAAATCAAGAAAGGTACTGGACAGGAAGCAATGCTTAGGACTTACACTGACTGTGAGCAGAGTACAAATCATGTCTGATACAGAAAACCCTAAGGGTATAGACATTTCTGAAGAGGGCAAGAATAAGCATTATTCTGTAGTTATAAACAGCTGTAGAACTGTAGAACTTTTAAAAACAAACACTGATTATAAATTTTAAATTATTAAAATTAATGGCATAGTATTATGATTGAATTTCAGAACACCTACAATGGCCGGAGGCCTTTTTTCAATAGACAGAGATTACTTTCAGGAAATTGGAACATATGATGCTGGAATGGATATTTGGGGAGGAGAAAACCTAGAAATTTCCTTTAGGGTAAGTTCCCTTTGACAAAAAATAAAATCTTTTTCTTAACCACAAATATGTGTTCATTGTTGTCTATATAAGAAATAAAATTTAGTGAGTTTAATCTGCCTCCAGAACCTTCAGCCCACAAAAAGTTTGATGACAGTATGGAAGATTTGTTAAAAACGATTTCACCAAATAGTCCAGTTATCTTTTAATAGTAAAGCTGTTATACCTATGCATAATCCTTCAGTTCTCAATTTCTTTTATTTTAAGGAAGTAATTCAAGCATCAGCAACTAAACAAACTATTTTTGTAATTTAAACAGGCTACTTTGGTATGTAACTGTAAAAACATAATTTCACGTTGTATTATAAACTTGTCTGATTGAAGATTATTTTTACTAAATCTGGTTACCTTATCAGCTTTACATTTTTCAATAAAACGGTGGCAACATTTAGGGAGATGGCTCAGTCAGTAAAGTGCATGCCATATACACATGGGAGATCTGAGTTTGATTCTTAGCTCCCATCTGAAATAAAGCTAGATGTAGATCTGCTGAGATGGCCCAGTGGGTAACAACACTTGCTGCATTCTAAGTCAATCCCCTGGACCAACATGATAGCAGGAAAGAACTGACTCCCTCAATTTGGTCTCTGACGTACATGAACCAAATAAAGTAACGACTTAATTTTTTTAAGGGTTGGGCATGACGATGCATGTCGTAATCCCAGTGCTGAGGACACAGGGACAGCAGAATCCATAACTAAATCAGTGAGCTCCACTTTCAGTGAGAGATCCTATCTCTCTGAATAAATAAAGTGCAGAATGTTTTATAAACACCAGCATTAACATCTGGCCACCACACATGCATATGCATGTACCACTAAAAGGAAGAAAGGGCAAAGCAGTTCTAAGGGCACTTTTCCATTTATTCAACCTAGTTGACCTTCATTTCATATCCACGAATATCAGCATGTTAGATGATAATGTGCGCTGCTAAAAAGCTTCTAACATATAATGTATTATAGCACAGACAAATTTTTAATATGCTGTAGGTAGAAGCAGGATGCTCTTGTTTTCAGAGACTCTTCCTACTTGTAAAAGGAGAGGCTTGGCCTGGGAAATCCCGTCTAGCTCTAACACTGTGTAATCCTGGGAAAATCTGAAGTAGACACACTGAATATTTGACAAAGGCAAAACATTTTCAAATGTGAGTTTTGGTTGCAAATAAGAACTTTTATGCTATAAAATTTATTTTGAGACAATTGCATTGAGTTAAGAGTATAAGCTTATAATTAGTTTTTCTTTTGTTCCATGTGTTTTATTGATTGAACAAATAGAACAGGACATGCTGTCTTTGTCTTGTTGAAGAAATTATGATGGGTGTCTGTTCTATGTGATGTGTCTAGTGGCTCAAGTTTAGAGAGGCAGAAATAGAAGAGAATTTAGTTGGATACTCCATGACCATGAATGTGTGTGTAGTTGAGTGTTAAACATAAGCCACATCAAACATTATATACACAAAACAAATGTAATAATATTGGGTATTTCCTGAAATAATGTGCCCTTGTTGACAGGGTTGGTTTTGCTTCTGCAGTTTGTATTTATGATGCTGTGTGTCCTCATCTGCATTTAGATAGTTGCTACAGCGCATCTGATTCTTCTATGTATTTAATTTTAACCTCTCTGTTCTCTATTTTAATCTGATTTTGACCAAAATTTTGAAAAACATTTGATTTTAGGGCGATATTGGCTATATACCAGAGCAGGATCTCTGAGCTCTGTACTTTCTTGTTTCTTTTTTTGAGACAGTCTCACTGCATAGCACTGGGTAGCCTGGAACTCACTATGTAGACTAGGCTGGCCTTAACTCACGGAGATCTGTTGCCTCACTTTCCCAAATGCTGGGATTTAAGGCATAAACCACCATAGCCAGGCTTGTGCTCTGAATTTTAAGCTACATGTCCAACACAGTCTACTTTGCTCTTTCATTCAGATTTGGTACTTTTTGGACACATTTTGGGAAAAATTTACCAGTAACTACAGATTTTCCATTCAAGGTTATAAATAAAAGCCAAAGTCCTGTTCAGTAAAAAAAAAAGAAAAATACCACACGAATACTACAGGAACCTGTGGTAGGTAGTTACTGAGCTGCATCCTGTCCTTTTCAGATTTGGCAGTGTGGAGGAACTTTGGAAATTGTGACATGCTCCCACGTTGGTCATGTGTTTCGGAAAGCTACACCTTACACATTTCCAGGAGGGACAGGGCAGATTATCAATAAGAATAACAGACGGCTTGCAGAAGTATGGATGGATGAATTCAAGAATTTCTTCTATATAATTTCTCCAGGTTAGTGTATTTTGTGTGATACACACAAGATCATGCCTTTCTTTGTGTGTGTGTGTGTGTGTGTGTGTGTGTGTGTGTATTTTTTTAAATCTGAGGGGGTTGGCACTTAATGTCATAGCCTGTGTGTGAAGTCTAAATTCAACTTGTGGGAGTTGATTCTCTTTCTGCCTTATGGGTGCCAGAGATTCAACTCAGGTTCTTAGAATTTGGTAGCAAGAATCTTTATCCAGTGAACTACCCCACTGAGCCAAGATTGTTGCGTCTTTCCTGTTCCTGATTCTAAGGGGAAGTAAGGAGGGTTGGAAGCAAAGATTTGGTGTAAGGTCTTTTTAAGGCATGATAAAAATCATAGTACAGAAAATGTTTGGTATAGTATGCCTGAGATATTTTCAGCAGTAATACTAAATATCTTGGTCAATTTTGCTGACCTAGAGTTGCACATGTGTGTCTCTGTCTGTCTCTTTCTCTTCTTTTTACCTCACTGTAGCATTTGACATTTATTCCTGTAGCAATCATCTTGTTAATTTTCAGACATTTTTCTCAATTACAAAGCACTTTCTTTGGACATTGGGTTTTTTTTTGTATGTGTTTGTATATATAATGTGCATACATAAATATGTATATATACATACATACATACACACATACATGAGACAGTCTCTCATGTATCCCAGGATAGCCTCGAACTCACTGTGTAGTCAAGGATGTTTTTGAACATTCTGATCCTTCTGCCTCCATCTCCCAAGTGCTGTGATTCAGGGCCTGCATGACCATACCTGTTATATGCGATGCCAGGGACTGAACCCAGAGCTTTGTGTATACTAGAAAAGCACTCCCAACTGAGCCATCCCATGCCCAATAAAACAGTACCACCTCCAAGCAAGTTATGAGCATTCTTCATAAGCAGGCCCTGGATGCTGCTGTATAAGACTTTATGAAACCATCTCACGTCATAAAACCAGTGCAGAGCCTATAGCATGCCTCAAGAGACTAAATCCAAGAATTTTACTCTGCCAATCGGGTTTTTGTGTGTCTTATTTTTTCCTCAGCAAATGCCTATCTGAAATTATTACTAATCTGCCTAGGTTATTCAGTTATAATACTTTAATATTCAGTGGGTAAACACAAATAAAGCTGACTGGAAGTAGTTGTACTGTTTAATAGTTGCACCAAATAGATCTTAATTTTTAAATTTTTTACCTTAATGCACATTAAAAATTTTGATCCCTATATAGCTTAATGTTTAATGTAAGTATGTGTTACATTCTCACATCAATTTAAGTTTTCTTTGAAAAAAGTTAAAACACTTGCCTTATCCTTGTTTTCTGCTCTGGGAAGTGGGTCTATAGCATATCACTTGTAGTATCATAGATCACCTAATAAGTCCCCATTTTCCATTCAGCTGCTTTGTGAGAATAAGTATGTAAGTAAACATGTTACCAAATAGAACTCTAATATTAATCAATTATTTCTTTCAACAGGTGTTACAAAGGTAGATTATGGAGATATATCATCAAGACTTGGTCTGAGACATAAACTACAA
Organism: Meriones unguiculatus; assembly: GCF_030254825.1. Taxonomy (NCBI): domain Eukaryota; kingdom Metazoa; phylum Chordata; class Mammalia; order Rodentia; family Muridae; genus Meriones; species Meriones unguiculatus. The sequence goes on along the minus strand of NC_083350.1, from coordinate 63,193,749 downwards.
TGCAAACCTTTCTCTTGGTACCTAGAAAATATTTACCCTGATTCTCAAATTCCACGTCACTATTTCTCATTGGGAGAGGTAAAAACAAATATATGTGTACATATACAATATATATCTTTAAGAAGTTAAAGGTTTTAACTTTAAGGTTCTTTTATTTGTTTGTTTGCGCTTTTTGTTGTTGTTGTTGTTGTTTTCAAGACAAGGTTTTTCTGTGTACCCCTGGGTGTCCTGGAACTCACTCTGTAGACCAGACTGGCCTCAAACTCACAGAGATCCACCTGCCTCCTAAGTGCTGGGATCAAGGGCAAGTGTGTGCACTACCACTGTAGCAGACCTCTAAGGTTCTTAAAGCATATTTGTTATTAAAAACTATTTAGCCTCAAGTAAGGGTAAGCCCTTGTTAATTAACAGTCTGCCTCATAATGTGAAATCTTGATAAATTTTTGGCTCTACCATCCCCACCCCCCCTAGTACTAGGAAGTGAAACCCAGATCTTCCACAGTGCTAAGCAGGTGCTTTACCATTGAGCCACTTCCTCAGCAAAATCTTAATACATTTGTATCACATTATGTTGTATTAAAATGTGAATGCTTGGGGCTGGAGAAATTGCTCAGCAGTGAAGGGCACTGTTGTTCTTACAGAAGACTGGGGTTTGGTTCACAGTACTCACATGGTGACTTGGAGCCATCTGTATGTAACTCTAGTTACAGGAAATCCAGTGCCCTCTTCTGGACCCTGAGGGTCCCAGGCGTACACATGGTACACATACATACATGCAGTAAAACACACATACATATACATTAGAATAAATATTTAAAATATTTACCAGGAACACTTTTGTTACAATGTGGTAGTGTCTTCAGTGGACTGACTTTAACAAGCTAAGCCATTTCTTCAAACCTGTATTTTTAGAGCCAATATCCCTGGGTTACTCCAGATCAAAGCCTGAGAAATTCCAGTGAAGATAGCTTGACAAGGAGGGTTGAAATACTGTACTGCACATACGTTTATTTTCTTTTGGGAATTTTAAGTTTCACAGTTTAGGGACGTGGGGAAAATGTTGAAAAACGTGTTTGTCTGTGGTGATTCACGAAGTTGCTTCTCTTAGGATTCAGCATTATTTTTCTTCAAGTAATTGGCTTGTTAATGCTTATAAATAAGACAAATTTGCAGATTAGTTGTCCTTTTTATCTCAGTGCCTGCCTGTACTAAGGGATCTAGTATGAAAAAATGTCTGCAAACTTTGACAGTATACAGTTTTTTTGTATCCTGTTTATTGAATGTCAATTAGCTATCAGTTCTGGCTCCTAGCTAAACCTCTGTTCTGTGTTTAAGAATTTAGATTGGAGCAAGGCATGGTAACACAAGCCTTTAATCTGAGCACTTGGAGGCAGAGGCAGGTGGATCTCTTTAAGTTTGAGCTTTATAATAGAGACCCCCTCAAAAAAAAATTACTCTATCTTAGACTAGACATCTGGTCTTTTTAAATCATTGTTGTTTAAAAATTCAGCCTCTAAGTCAGAATTCTTCTAGAAACCTTAATTATTCCTTCTCTTGGAAGAAAACCAACCATCTCCCATATAGCTTTAGTAATTCTTTTTTCCTCCCTTCATCCTAAGAAAGGAGCCATTTCTTTTTATTCAAATTTACTCTCATCTGTTGACTTATTCTTAGTGGAAGTCATATCTTTTGTTTCCATGGTCACCTTCGAATTTTTGTGTGCATCACTTAATGAGTACTTTACCACTTGGAACTTGACTACTCCCATCCCAAGTTTTTGAAGCAAAAGCATTGTACTAGTCCTTTACTAGAGCAGAATACGCCAGCCTGTCAACCAGAAGATCAGAGGTATCCTTTCCAAGTAATATCCTAACTCCCCAAGATCCTATTTGTGAGCTCAAGGCAATAATTTTCAACAGCCTAGTATAGATGTAGCATTAGTTTAGCTGTTTATAATAATAATCTAGGAACAAATGTATGAAAGTATTCATTAAAGTACCGTATACGGCATAGGCCCCCTTGACATCCTTTTTGGGATTGTAATCATTGGGTTTACAGAAAGATTTTAGGAAGGGCAGTCTTTCAGGAGCATAGGCATATTGACTGGGTCTGCAGGAATAGGACACCATAGGGTAAATCGACCCTGTTTTTATATCTATGTTTCCTTCCTGCCTTGGGTCACTTTTACACTAGGGCTGAGCAGTTGTCCTAGATAGCAGATTGCTCACAAACTGAGAATCCTCTGGCTGCTGGTGTATGCAGTTACAAGCAATCATTGGTATACTCTTTATCCTCACCTGTTGTTTCAGTGAGTTTTTGCTTGCTTGAGCCTTTATTGAAGCATTTTCCTCCAGTTGGTAAAGTTTAACTTCTTTTACTTATTTCTTTTTTACTTGTTAGTGTAAAAATATGCTTTTTCCTTCTCCTCTTCCAAAAAAATTCCATTTTTATTGTGTAGATAGACCCAGAAGTATGTCTGTGCTGCCTGTTCTTCTTGCCTTTGTCCCACTGTTCCATTGTAGCAGTGGAACAGTTAGGCTACTGCAGTTTGCTGCATCTTTATGCACTTTGAATTACAAACTAACAGAAAAAATTACAAAGCCAAGTAGAGGGGGAAATCCAGCTGTTTCGTGATAGAAGTCAACAGGACAGATTTCCTTTTGTAAGCCATAATTGCACATGAGGCTATGTGTCAAGAGGACCACAACCATATCTTTGTCTTCAGTCTCCCTGAAACACGGGGTATATAGCTCCAACTCTGTAGGAGGTTCATTTCTTTCACTGATTTATATTCATTCAGCAACTGTTTGGGTATCTACATGGCATAAAATAGTGAAAATTCCACTCTTGTTGATCTTATAATCTACTATAGAAATGAAAAATATACAGTATGTCAGATAGTGACAAGAGCAGATAAGATAGAGGATTTCTGAGGAGCATGAAAATCATGCTGTTTTACATAGAGTACTTGCGGAAGGTACCCCTAAGATAATTTATGGGCAGAAACCTGAAGAACATGAATAACTAAAACATATACATTGTTGAAGTAAAAGTTTCAGGGCAAGGTCAGAATGAGTACAAAGGTTCCTAAGATTAGTGTGTACTTGGCATATTTGAGAAATAAGGAGGTCACTTGTCTAAGAAAAGAACAAGTAGATGGCTAATTAAAAACTAAGGACGAAACCATAATAAGGGGGATCTGGAGAGAGGGCTCAATAAGCAGAGCATTTGCCTCACAAACATGAGGACCTGAATTCAAATCCCAAGAACCCATGTAAGGCTGAACACATGTGTTTCTGTAATCCCAGTACTCCTGTGGTAAGATAGGCAGAGACAAGAATCCCTAAAAATTCCAGGGTCAGTTAGCCAGTTAGCTTATACAGTAGCAAAGAGAAAAGAAAGACTCCATTTCAAAAGGAAAACTGACACCCAAGGTTGTCACTCATACACATACATATATACATTGTTACGCAAAAACCATGTAGAGGATCAAATGGTAGAGGACCCAGCCATAGGCAACTGGCACAGTTTGGGAGGCATGCATATTTCTAATCCTAGTGCTTGGGAGGGCAGAGGCAACATTGTGTGTTTGAGTCCAGCATGATTTACAGCCAAAGCTACATAAGAAGACCCTGTTTCAAACATCAAAACCGTTAAGTTAAAAGGAGAGCCAGGAAAAAGGTGTCTGAGGGACTTAAGTGAAAGAGTGTTCAGCTGTGTTGACAGCTGTAGAGACGATGGATAATATGAGTATGGAGAATTGGTCATACGGATAGTGTTAGTTCCTTCTGTGTCAGTACTGAGAGAGTATTAAGGACTCTAGTAGTTTCAAGAGAGTGAGAGATCCTGGTTATGTATCCTGATTATGTATCAGTCTTGCAAGGCAAGGCATTTTGCTATAAAATAATGCAGAGAAGTGGAGGATAGCTAGAGGAGAAATGGGAAAAGGGAGATGGTTTATTTATTTTTATGAAACTATAACAGTGTGCTGAGTTTTTCCCAGTCACTTTTTGGGGTCTGGTGCCTTAGTTGTACCAGGGTTCTTCAAAGCTTTATTATGAATGTCTTGGTCCCCTTGAAGTCATGCAATGCCCAGGAAATTTGTGCAAGAATGGGGTTGATGACCTTAATCATTTATAAAACCAAGGAGTGATGCTAAAAGAAGTAGAGCTTTGGCAGAGAGTCGACTCTGATTAAAGCACTTACTGTCCTTGCAGAGGCCTAGGTTTGATTGCTAGCAGCCACATAGTGGCTCATGCCATCTGTGACTCTTGTCCCAGTGGGTCTTGTGGGGGTCTTCTGATTTTCATGGCAGCAGGCACACACCTTGTGCACACACATTCAAGACAAATCTTTAAAAAATAAAATACAGCTTTGAGAGGCTCAAGTCTTGTAATTGTCTGCCAGCCTATAAACCTAAGCAAGGTATGTTAGGTGGGAACATGAAGTCTTGCTCTACACTGAGTACTGTTTATAATGCACTATCAATAACTATATTTATGAGATGCACCTCTACCAGTGGGTACTATTCTGTGTGTCTCCTGAAGAGGTTCTTTGTAATACAATAGGCTCTGTCAGAACCTTACTGGGGTACCTCCGTAGGAAATCTGAAGAATGATGAACCCAGTCTTTGTAAGACTTGGTGGTCATGATTAATATTCAGACTTAAATTCAGTATTTAAGTGGGCTTGCTACTTTAAAGAGAAAGAAGAAAAGAAGCCTGTGCTGATGAGAATGACCTAAAAGAGAAAATTTGACCAAGCCAGCTTCCCACCCCTTAGGAAAATTTCTGTCAAAAAAAAAAAAAAAAAAAGACAGCAAGTATAGGCAAGGATGTAGGAAAATGAGGGCCTGTGTGCACTGTTAGTGGGACTCTAGAATGGAACAAGTGCTTTGGAAAATAATATGCAGTTCTTCAGAAAGTTAACCCTGTATGACTGAGATCTGACTCAGTGCTAGTGCTCTTGATTAGCACTAGAAAACATGGCTGTCCTGTGCTGTGGTCACCTGACCTCCAGGTGTGCAGGATCTTAGGGGAGATACATGTTTGTGGCAGCAATAGTGGCAGAGTCTTAAGTAGCAGAGGCCCCAGACAGATGAATGGTAAGCAGAAAGTTGCCATGTACGTACAGTGGGAAATTATTCAACCTTTAAAAGGACGGATGAGCTGGCATATATTACCTCATAATGAACTTTGAAGATATTTTGCTTAAGTGATGTAGGCTGGTGACAAAAATAATGTATAAATCCATTTCTATGAAGTACTACAATAGTTGTGTTCATGGAAACAAAGTAGTGGCCACCTGAGACTAATGGAGGTGGAAAAGATGGCTTGTTCAGTGGTTAAAGTAATTCAGGTTTGTAAGCTGCAAATTTCTAGAGATGTGTTTCACAACCGTGTGAATGTGCTTAACCCTTTTGAGCTGTCTACTTGAAACTGGCTGTGGTGGTATACTTTATGTTACACGAAAGACCCAGTGTAGGCATCATGTATTTAACTGAATAGGAGATGGGAGTCAGCACAAATGTGGGGGTTAATGTAAAGGATGGAAATAGGCACTTCATGCTTTGGGACAGATTAGAAAGAAGAGGTAGGGTCAAGTACAGGTCGCATGAGAGTGGTGGTTTGCATGGATGCCTGAGAAGTTCTCTTGTAATGACTTCAGGTGAATACAGATTCTTGATTGAGTAAGGCAGGGGCTGTTGATGGTAAGGGTTTGGGGAAAGAGGGTCAACAGAAATGTAGGTTGTAGGTGAGCACAGAGGAAGTTTGATGCTAGTGAATGAAACCATGATGTGCCCTCCCCACCTTTCCTATACATTCAGCGGAGAAAATCTAGGTTGAGTGACATACCTCTCAAGTATTTAGAGTAGCCACTCCTTCAGACTGGGGAATGAAAGGTTTCTTTGAACTGACCCAATTTTGGACAATGCCTAAGCATTGTTAGCTGGGCTGGAATTTGGGCAAATTAAAAGGTGATATGCGTCCACCCCATGCTAGATGGTTATCAAGGCAAAGTGGCCACTTACCTTCTAGCCTGCTAGCTTGCTAAGTGGCATAGACTTTATATGTGGTCTTCTTGACATTGCCTTAGAAATGCAGCCTGTGATCCTTTTGTACCAGGTCACATCCAAATGAAAAGTCTCATTTCTGGGGCAAGATTGTTAGGATGTTTGTCGTCAGCCAAGTCTGCCTTCCAAGACATACACTGTAGGATTTGGAACCAAATAAATGTCTCATCATAGTAGCTAATAATTGTTACACCTTTGAGTATTGTAAGCAACCAAAGAGATGCAACCTCAGACATTGCCTGATTTAGCTAATATGGCAGAGCAGTCACTGATTCAGGCTGTTCTAATGGTTCTAACATTGACTTAGCCCCTACTTTTTCTTAAGCAACAGTCTCAGTACCTTACCTGAGTGCCTTACTTGAACATATTCTGATATTCCTCTACCGATGACTCAGTTAAACATCTTCTGTGGAATGGATATCTATCTAATGGGAAAGTGAAATTTGTGTTACCTTGTTGGCTGCTTCTACACAAGCCAGTTTCCAAAGCTCTTTTGACCAGAAAAAATGTCTATTAGAGTCTCCTGAGATATCATCAGAGGGATTGTCAGAAGTAATATCTATGTCCTTGAGGAGTTATTAGATTTAAGTTATTTAAACTTAATAACTTTGAATAATAACCTTAAGTTATTTTTTTGAACTAAGTATAAACTCTAAAGGAACAGTGAAAGAATTAAGAACAAGTTAGAAAAGTTTTAATGTAAAATTTAAAAAACCTTCATATGTAAGCACTGTGTTTGCATCATTTCCACCATTCTCTCTCCCCCAAACTCCTCCTGTGTCCCTCCACCTATCTCAAATTATAAACCTCTTCCTCTTTAATTATTACATACATATACATAAGTCCACAAATATACACACATACCCTACTTTAAGTCCATTTAATGTTGCTCATATATACATGTGTTTAAGACTGGATAACCTATCAAGGGCTTGACCCTGGAGGAAACTGATTCTCCCTTTCTAATAGCCATTAATTGCCTATAGCTCTTCATCTAGAAGTGGGACCTTGTAAGATTTCCCCCATCTTCATTGGCATATCAACCAGTATTGTCTTTATGCAGGTCATGTTTAGCCGACCTTATTGTTGAGATTTCATTGGTGCAACTTCCCTGTCATATAGAAGATCTATCTTGAAGTAGAAACCCTCGTTCTCTGGTATTACAGTCTTTCTGCTCCTTTCATGATGTTCTCTGAGCCTTTGTTGTAGGGGTTATGTTATATCAATAGGGCTGACCATTCTAGTCTGTTTTTGGTATTTAGACTAATTGTGGCTTTATGTAAGTCTCCATCTGGTTCATAAAGAAGCTTCTTTAATGGGGGCTGGGATCTACCCAGAGAAGTATTTGGAATGTAGTTAGAAATTATACTGGTTCAGAAAAGGGGCAGTCGTAGGTTCTCATCTAGGGCTCATGACTTCACCAGTTACATGTGAATGGGTCAGTCTTTACTGTACCAAGCAGCTGTTATTTACACCCAAGATAAAAGTGCCACTAAAGAAATAATCAAGGATTGACTTTTAGTGTATCTGTATGTAGCTCTCCTCTAGTTAAGCTCCAGCATCCTAATTCCTGATGTCTTCATTGTTCCACAGATACGAAACGTGGAAACAAATCAATGTCTAGATAACATGGCTAGAAAAGAGAATGAAAAGGTTGGAATTTTCAATTGTCATGGTATGGGAGGCAATCAGGTGAGTCTCTTATTTAAACTTTTAAAAGAGATAGCTTTTCATTTGGCGTACTTTGCTCATTTAATCCTATAACATTACTCAGGAAACATTTTTATATCTTTAAAGAAAAGTTAGTAAAGAATATTAGGTGATGGGTACTTTCAATCTAATGATTGCTATATATTTTATTTTGTAGATAGGTCTCACTGTGTAGCCTTGGCTAGCTTACAACTTGCAACGTAGACTAGGATGGACTTGAACTCAAGAGAGCTACGTGCCTCTTCTAATGATGTGTGGTACCCTGCCCCCAAGACAGGGTTTCTGTGTGTAGCTCTGGCTGTCCTGGAACTTGCTAATTTTTTGTTGTTGTTAATTTTTATTTTTTTACAATTTATTCATTTTATATCCCAATTGTAGCTCCCTCTCTCATTTCCTCTCAGTGTCACTCCCTCTTTCCCTTCTGCCCCTCCCCTAGTCCACTGAAAGGGGGAGTCCTCCTCTCCTGCTATCTGATCCTAGTTTATCAAATCTCATCAAGACTGCCTGGATCCTCTTCCTCTGTGGTCTGGCAAGACTGCATTGCCAGGGGGAAGTGATCAAAGAGCAAGCAACTGAGTTCATGTCAGAGGCAACCCCTGCTCCACTTACTTGGGAATCCACATGGAGACTGAACTGCCTATAAGCTCATCTGAGCAAGGAGTCTAGGTCTTCTATATGCATGGTCCTTGGTTGGTGCATCAGTCTCTGCAGGACCTCCCCACCGCCCCCAGGCTCAGATTTGTTGGCTTTGTTGGACTCCTTGTGGAACCTGGAACTCAATCTTAAGACCAGGCTAGCCTTGAACTCACAAAGATCCATCTGCCTCTGTCTCCCAGAACACTGGGATTAAAGGTGTGCACCACACACTTGGTTTCTAATAATTTTTTTTTAATAAAACATTTTTAAAGGCCGCTATGACAACTGAATTAACATTGCTAAGCACAAAGTTTATTTTGTTCTTTGTAGAAAAACAAACAAAAAAACAGATGACTGCCCTTAGTAATGTGCTCAGTCTACAGAGAACTAAGATGGCTTTTACTTTTCTCTGTATAATATTAGTGTAGCTTTTCTGAATCTTTCCATTACATAGTACAAAAATCGTGTTTTGCAATAGTTCCACATTATTTCGGTGTAACCCAGGAAAAGGTTAAACTGGAGTTTTAGTGTATATCTACATGCTCATATGCTCCTTTGTGCCTGTTGAAGCTAATTCCTGATGTTTCCAGGTCTCATGGCTACAAAGTATGGAAATGTTGCCATCTAAAATGCTGACAACTTTCTTACATGGGTTATGTTTGCTTTTCAGGTTTTCTCTTACACTGCCAACAAAGAAATTAGAACAGATGACCTTTGTTTGGATGTCTCCAAACTTAATGGCCCGGTTACCATGCTCAAATGCCACCACCTAAAAGGCAACCAGCTCTGGGAGTACGACCCAGTGGTGAGTTACCCAACTGCCTATAGGAGTAAAGCTCCAGCACATCACTGGCACATTTGCATTCTGTAGCTAGTGTGTTAATAGTAACTAGTATAGTTAATACAGCCATTGGCTGTGGTCCAGATGTTTTCTTCTTATTTTTGAATGTGTGCTGTTGACATTATGGGTGTAACTGTCCCTCTCCTTGAAGGATGTACAGTATCTCTATTTCCTTACAGTAGGTGCCAATGGCACAGTTAATTGTGACAACCAACAGATTTTTAAGTGAAGAAGCTCCTTATTTTCAATTTGTTGGAATAAAACAGTGTATTAATCAGGCAGTATTAAACTTATTTACAAGCCAGGAGATGGTGGCGCATGCCTTTGTACCCAGCACTTGGGAGGCAGAGTCAGGAGGATCTTTGTGAGTTCAAGGCCATTCTGGTCTACAAAGCAAGTCCAGGACAGCCAGAACTTGATACACAGAGAAACCCTTTCTTAAAAAACAAAACAAACGCCTCTTTTCCGTGGCGCCTCCTGGGCCGTCGGCTGTGTCAAGATGAAGCTGAACATCTCCTTCCCTGCCACCGGCTGTCAGAAACTCATTGAAGTGGACGATGAGCGCAAGCTTCGTACGTTCTATGAGAAGCGCATGGCCACTGAAGTAGCCGCCGATGCCCTGGGTGAAGAGTGGAAGGGTTATGTGGTCCGGATCAGTGGTGGGAATGACAAACAAGGCTTTCCCATGAAGCAGGGCGTTCTGACCCATGGCAGGGTGCGCCTGCTGCTGAGTAAGGGGCATTCTTGTTATAGACCAAGGAGAACTGGAGAGAGAAAGCTCAAATCTGTTCGTGGATGCATTGTGGATGCCAATCTGAGTGTTCTCAACTTGGTTATTGTGAAAAAAGGAGAGAAGGATATTCCTGGACTGACAGACACTACTGTGCCTCGTCGGCTGGGGCCTAAAAGAGCTAGTAGAATCCGAAAACTCTTTAATCTCTCTAAAGAAGATGACGTCCGCCAGTATGTTGTCAGAAAGCCCTTAAACAAAGAAGGTAAGAAGCCCAGGACCAAAGCACCCAAGATTCAGCGTCTTGTCACACCACGTGTCCTGCAACATAAACGCCGACGTATTGCTCTGAAGAAACAGCGTACTAAGAAGAACAAGGAGGAAGCTGCAGAATACGCTAAACTTTTGGCCAAGAGAATGAAGGAAGCCAAAGAAAAGCGCCAAGAACAGATTGCCAAGAGACGTAGGCTGTCCTCGCTGAGAGCTTCTACTTCGAAGTCTGAGTCCAGTCAAAAATAAGTCTTTAAGAATGAACAAATAAATGATCATACCTTGAAAAAAAAAAAACAAACAAACAAAAACTGTGTGTGTGTGTCTGTGTATACACACACACACACACAAACCTACTTATAGTAGCTTCATTGAGTGATTTTTTTTAACATAAGTCTTTAGGAAATTGGTTTCTGGTGTGAATTGGGTTCACTCTAAGAACTGTAATCTCTGCTCCACAAGAAAGGATGATGGCTTTTACTATCAAATATATTACTCTTTTTCAGGAAGTTTTTCCTGGAATGCTCTTAACCACCTGTTGTAATTTCTTGGGAGGTGTAGATTTGTCACAATGAATCCACAGCTGTAAGGAGGATAGGGAAAGGGAAAGCAGGCACTTGTTTTTTTTTTTTTTTCTTTACAGTGTGAGATGGCCAAGACACAAAGACTGAGGATGGCGTTGACTAGTCAGTGTGCAGCCTGCCACAGTATTTGTTTGAAACGTGAATGTTCAGTTAGAAATGTAGGGGGCTTCAAGTATTTTTAAAAAACTGGTTGTACATGTAAAGTTTTAGAACTTTCAGGTCACTTTGCGAAGTTTGTTTCTCTGGAATGAAACTTATTATGTCTTGCTGGTTTCTCACAGAAGCAGATTCCCAAGATAAAGGTGACTGCTGAGATGTTTCCTAGGGAGTGTTTCTGAATCACTAACTGTAAAAAGGAAAGGGGAGGGAGGATAAGCTACCTTGTGAGCCCAGTAGCCTCAGCAACCTCCAGAGAGGGAGATCTGGAAGGAGCAGCCCATCAGAATTGTCCTGCTTCTATCCATCAGAATGTTAACAGCCAGAAAGAGAGTAGGCATTTGTGTCAGTAATCCCCAATAGAAGCCTCAAATCAATAAATTTTAAATTGAAAAAAAAAAAAAAGTCCTAAAAATAAAATGCAGGCTACTGTTTTCATGTATAGAAGTTAATTGCTCCTGGTCACACAATGAGTAGATGGTTTAAATTAGAGCTCAGACCTGAGATTCTTGATCCAAGACTCTTTGTTTAGTACCCTACTGTTTTTAATTTAATTTGCATTTTTGTGCATGTTTAAACCTTGTCTCTATTATGTATTGTGTAAAATTTATAGTATGACAGTAATTCTTGTCTTTACTGCTTGTGCTGACTCTTCTGGAATACAGTGTAGGTGGAGACCCATTTACATTTAGAGACTGGAGGCAGGAGGTAGATGAATATTTTTCTGTGTGGTAGGTAGCCTTTGCAATAAGTAATGAAAGCATTTACCTTCCCCTTCAAGCATTCCTGTTAGAAATGTGCCACTTCCCTGCCCAATGCCTGAATCATGTTCTCTCTGGATGCTTTCCAGGATTACAGAAGTTGTTCTCTGAGGAGGCCTGTGATGTACAAAAATGTACAAAATGACCAAAAATGTACAAAAATGTTGGAGCCTTGAAGCTCTGCACCTTCTGTCAGCTGCCAGAGCCTTGTCTAGAGCAAGATTCTTCACCAGTATTAGTCTCCTGGTGTCTTAACCTCCGCTGATAGCCATTCAGTCTGGATGTTGAGCACTTGAGTACTCAGTCAGGAGCATTTAAAAATGCTAGAAATCCAAATGTGGTGGCTTATGCTTAGAATCCCAGCACTCAGAGGCCATGGAGGCCTGCTGCATAGCAGGGTCTTGTCTCAAAAAAAAGCAGGGACTGTCTCTGACATGAACTCAGTGGCTGGCTCTTTGACCACCCCACCCCACCCCACCCCGAGGGAGGAGCAGCCTTGCTAGGCCACAGAGGAAGACATTGAAGCCAGTCCTGATGAGACCTGATAAACTAGGGTCAGGTGGAAGGGGAGGAGGACCTCCCCTATCAGTGGACTTACAGAGGGGCAGGGGAGAGATGAGAGAGGGAGGGTTCGATTGGGAGGGATTGAGGGAGAGGACCATGGCTGGGATACAAGGTAAATAAACTGTTACTAATATAAAAAAAATAAAAATTTAAAAAAAGAATCTAAGTAAATGAAATGTGTGTTTTTAGAAATTGTAATGGAAAAAACCAACTGCCCAATCATAGGTTTTGTGGTACTTGATTTTCTTGTGCTTTTAGTAATACCGACCACAAGCCTAAGGAAGGGTAGCACCTTTGTAGGCCGTTGTGGAATGTTGGATAGGTCCTTAATTGTGCACTGGTTTTTGTCTCTACTGAAACTGAAGCCTGTAGAGCCTGGCTGTCTGACTACTGCTGTGTCACTGCAAAGCCCATCCTCAGCCAGTAAGCCACACCCACCTGCATGAGAAAAGCACCACAGCTATACTCACTCTCTTCGAGGTTCAGTTCCCTTGCATCTGTGAGAATTAAACTAGATGATAATGAACCTCAGGTCAGTGTGATGGTAGCATCTACAGTAAATGGTTATTTGTTGGTTCTTATTGTGACACACTACAGAGTAATACAGAACTAGAAGTAAAAGTAAATGGATGTAATCGTTAGTTTCTGTTATATTTTCAGAACTGTTTTTAAAAGTCCAGGCAATGGTGGCAGCTGGATCTCTGTGTGTTTGAGGCTAGCCTAGTATACAGAGTGAGTTCTAGGACAACCAGGGCTACACAGAAATCCTATGGGGCAGGAGGCAGTTAAAAGAGTCATTATGAAAATGAAATGTTTCAGGGGCTGGAGAGTTGGCTTAGTGGTTAAGAGCACTGGCTGCTCTTACAGAGGACCTAAGTTCAATTCCCATCTCCTGCATAGTGGTTCATTTCTAAGGGATCTGATTTCTTCTTCTGACCTCCAAAGGCACCAGGCACATACATAATATACAGACATACATACAAGCAAAACACTCATATTATAACATAAAAAAAGAGAAAAATTGAAGTGAGATCTTACAGATTTAAGAATCACATTAAAATCAAGAGGTGAGTAAACAATCAGATCAGTGTGTGTTCATTAACGTTGCAGTTACTTGACCTGTTAGAACACCACTCAGCACGCACCCTGCACCAGTACACTGGCAATCTTTGCTCTAGAGCATATTATCAGATTCATTGTGGATCATTATCACTGAGTTAATCTTTAGAAATCACCCTAAAAATCAGCACAAAAGTTATCAAATCTAAAATGTAAACATGGAGGTAGATAGCTGTATCTTTCCCTGATTATGCAGTTGAGGCACCACATAATTTAACTCTGTTGTTCCTGTCTCACAGAACCTTCTCAACATATGGGTTTTATTGTGATTTTTAGCTTAAAAGTGAGAAATCCAAGTTGCTTAGGCTTGGAACCCAATCTAGTACCTGTGCTTTTTGTGTGCCACAATACATCCCTCTATCAGAAGGATAACTTCTGGACTTTATATCTAAGTTTATGGTTGACTGCACTGTGCCTCAGCTATTCCAGCATTGTTATACTTTGAGTCTGTAAAAGGACCCAAGTTTCTAAAAGCTTAAGGTTTAGTTAGACTCATAGAATTAAACAGCTTTATCACAGAGAAATGAAAAAAATGATGGAAATGATTGTTTTGAAGTGTGATGGAGGAAACTAGATTAGTAGGTTCACTAACCTGGCCTGGAATTTTCTTTTTACTTTAAGGAAACTAAAGTGGACATGGGGGCATGGGAAGTAGCAGTGGCAGTGGCACACAACTTTAATCCCAACACTTGAGACAGTGGCAGGTGGTTTTCTGGGAGTTCAAGGCCAGCCTGGTCTATGTAGTAAGTTCTAGGCTAGCCAGGACTAAGAAGTGCAATGCTATCTCCACAAAAGAGAGGCCGGGACCTGTTAGGGTACTGCTTTTTCTCAACTTTCTAGTTATGCTGTGTGTTTTCCCTGCTACTTTCAGAAATTAACCCTGCAGCATGTGAATAGTAATCAGTGCCTGGATAAAGCCACGGAAGAGGACAGCCAGGTGCCCAGCATTAGAGACTGCACTGGAAGCCGGTCCCAGCAGTGGCTCCTTCGAAATGTCACCCTTCCAGAAATATTCTGAGACCAAATTACAACAACAAAAAAGAAAGAAGGTTTGACTGGGCTACCTCAGCATACATTTCTGCCACATTCTTAAGTAGCAAAAAAGGAAAAGTGTTTTTTCTCTTCTGTGGGATATAAGGTTTATCAGCCATTAAAACTCAGACTCCTCTAGCTTTTTACTTGCTGTGAGCCAGCCTTCCTGTCCCAGGACATGAGACTGCAAAGTAGTGAGACTGTGCACACTGATGTTTACAAGACTGGAAGAGTCTTCATCAAGAACAGTGGCGAATAGCCTTCAGATCCCAAAACAGGCTCAGGAGTGCTCTCTGGATAGACGCACTTTCCACAGCTTGTGTGCACATCAACCATTTCTGCTGAATGTGCTCATGAAGAAGAGATCTCCTGATCAGAATCAGCATCCGGAATATTAAATACTGATAGAATATTAAGTGGAAAAGAACTGAAACCAGGTTCAGAATCATGAAAACATTTTTACAACAATAAAAATTATGTCAAACAGGGTTTAAAGGAAATTAAAACAGAATTATGAGAAGTACAATTTGTTATAGTATAGTATCAGATTTCTATATAGATTTTATACCTCAGTGGGGAAAAATTGTTTCCAGTGACATTCGTTTTATTTTCATCTGTGATAGTCAAATGCTTCTATTTTCCATGGGGTGCTGAAAATGAGATGGCAGGCGGGGTGGAGCTCTCTGGACATAGTTTGGATTTCTTTTTACAATATTTTTATTTGTTTTGTGGTCTGTTGGAATTGTAAGTTTTAATTGCCTTCTTTTAAAAAAAAAAGTGAAGATTTAATATGCCTGGTCTCAGTTGGAAAGTTAGAGATATCTCAGTTGTCCTTGGGCCATCTGGCTTAAAGACTCTGTCTCACCCCACCCTCTCACCCCCACACAGTTTCTTACCATGTTTTCAACTTAACTCAGTTGATCTGATTATATTTAATACCCAGAACTCATGCTACTGTATTACAGATTTGTTTTTACAGCAATAACTTCTCAGATCCCTGTGAGTCACTTAACAAAAGACTTACAAAGAGTGGTTGTTTATTTGGATATTTGGAGGTCATATATTTGTGGGTTATTTTGAAAATTGTTTCCACTCTACACATAGCTGTGCTTCACTGTCAGGTGCACATTTAGGTTAGTCCTGAGTTGTGATGTTGATTTGCTGCTTTTTTTAAAAAAAAATAAAAATGAGTGAAAATGTTTAATTGGCATTTTTTTAATGAGTTAGCCAAAGAAGTGCAGCTATGATTCCATATTCCAGTCCTACATTTCCTCCCTAAATTCGATTATGTTAATTGATTTTCTTTACTCTGGTTTTTAGTAACAATCATATATTAAAAGTTGCTGTTAATTAACGTTTACTTTTTTATCTCACATTTTTCCAAAGCAATCCACTGGCCAAAATGCATACTCTCTGCTTCCCATGTCAGGTTATATTTAATGGTATTCTTTTCTTTGATTATCAAAAGACTCACTGCAGGAAGTGCTATTTCTCATGCTTAAGAGTATTCCTGGAAGTCACATTACCAGTGACATTTGCCCATTGTATACACATCATTTCTCATCATTCATCCAAGCAGCATCAAACATATGGATGCTTGGGGTAAGATTGTCTTCCAGATGCATACACTCCCCATGAAATCTGAAAGCAGGTGTTGGCTGAAATACTTTTTCTCCTCTGTGAGATACGTTAATTCTATCTCCAGTGGGTGCAATGTTTGAACAGTCAGATGTCTAATAAATTATTTTCATGCTCAGAATTTCAGATTTTTGTACCCTAACATAGCATGGGCTTATTCCTTATTGTAAAAGTTTAACAGCATTGTGATTTAAAATTTTGTCTCACTTTTTAAGTGGGGGGATGTGAGTGACGTAATTCATTGGTACTTTTAGAACCTATTAGATAATCTCATTGCCTTTATTTTTATAATTAAAATATTCCTAAATACTTTGAAAATATAAAGTATTCCTGAGTAGTTGTGCCTTACATTGGTTTTACTTGAAGGTAAAATGGATCCTTTCGTCATAGCTTTTTGTGGATTAGGCAGATGTTCATCTCTGTTGGAACCAAATTGAGAAGAAAAGGAATAAAAAAGAAATTGAAGGATGAGATTGGGCTTATTTTGGCCAGTGAAGTATCAGAAGTGTGACAAATAAAGGTGTTTTTTGTTTTTTGTTTTTTGTTTTGTTTTGTTTTGTTTTGTTTTTTTAAGACAGGGCCTTACTCTATAGCCCAGACTAGCCTCAGATTCACAGCAGTCCTCCTGCCTCAAGCCTCCATCCAAGTACTGGGATTTAAAGGTATGAACCACCAAGCCTGGTCAAGACAATTTGAATCTCACAGATCTTTTCACTACATTAGTTACAGTCTGTTTGAATGTTTCTCAGTCCTATTGGTATCTTGATAAGTGCTGTTTTTGTTCGCCCTCCTGCCACGTCCTCACTTGACTTGTTCTTTTAGCTGGAAAATAGGTCCTTTGTAAGGAGTTGGTGTTCCCCTCATCTTCCACGAAGTACACCAAAGTGTGTTGACTCCACAGCTAACATATTCTTTACAAAAGAAATTTAGGAGGCAGTGTTTCTAGAGTGCTGGCTACAGCAGTTGTACAGAAGAAAAGTGCTTTCTTCTTTTTGGAAGTTAAATCTATTTGCAAGTGCTTAGCATGTCTTCTGCTCTCTGATTTCTTGAGTATTAAAGAACATTTGGCTTGGCAAATTGGTAAGAACTGTTTTTTCAGAGTACGAGGCTGATATGCAGGGCTCAGCAGTATGTGTATGCATGAAAGTAGTTCTCAGTTTCAGATATGTACTTACAGTACCACTAAAGAGATCAGATGTCTAGGAAGAAAGTTACGTACCTCGACCTTGGAAACTACAGAAAAGTGCTGGGAAAATTAGAGAGCAACACAGTGAACGGACCTTACTCATTCAAAGCTTTCCATAATGCTAAGATGCTAGTGTCCCACAAACTGGTCTGTAGATTCTTAAAAAAAATCTCAAGGCTTTTTTTGTGGGGATTGCTCTGTGTGTGTCTGTCTTTGGAATGCAGTAAATGCAGAATGGCTAAGATAATGTTGAAGAAGAAAAATAATTTCATTTCTCATCAAGATTTGCTTTAAAACTTCTGAAGCACAAGAGTAGTAGTAGATTATAAAAATAGCTCACATATATATGTGTGTGTGTTTAGCAAAAACTGCAAGCAGTTAATTCAGGAAGTTAAGTTTTCCTATTGGAACTGAGCTAGTAGTATTCTGTTTGGCTTTGTTGTTGTTTTGCTTTTTTGCTTGTGTTGAGATAGGTTCTCACTCTGTATCTCTGGCTGTCCTAGAACTCATTCAGGAGTTTTTAAGGGCTTGATAAAAGGCATGTGCTGTCACTCACTTCTGGCTGGAGAGAAGCTTTGTGTTTTGTTTGTGAACTGCTAGCCCCGAGGGAATGAAGGTGACTGCCCTTGTGCCTCAATGAAGGCATAGCCTCATACGCTCCTACCTCTTCCATTCCCAAGCCCTTCTACCTGACAGCCTTGTTGCCCCTAGACTTCCTGGGGTCTGTAATTAGTGTCTTTGCAGGGATGACTCTTGCTCGACACACATCTAAATCTAACTTTCCACCGTTCAGGATTCTCAGCCATGATTTGGCTTCTTACTACTTAGCAAACCTTAAGACCAAATCAGAAACCTAGCCACAGAATTCCGTTGGTTAATTAACACTTCCCAAATTGATCTACAGATTCAGTGCAGTCCCTATTAAAATATCCCAAGTGGCACTTTTATGCTTTTTGCAGAAATTGACAAGCAAATCCTAAAATTGTTATGGAAAAATCAGGACCAGAGTAAATTAAAGGGTAAAGATTAACTGACTAGACAGTCCAGAAAACCTCCTATAGTATAATCAGTTGATTTTTTTTTTAAGATTTCCAAGAATATTTAATGGAATCATGTTTTTATGATTTCCATTTTGTAGACAACTAAACCAAAAGTAATTCCCCCTATATCATACCATATATATATAATTTAAGAACTAAATATATGGAAGTCTTTTGAGACAGGACCTGAGGAAGCTAAGGCTGGCCATGAATTTGTTCTGTAGCAGAGGATGTCATGTGACCTTGAACATCTGATCCTCCTGCCTTCACTCCTAAATGCTGGGGTTGACAGGTATGTACCATCATGCCTGGTTTATGCAGTAATGAGGATTGAATTTAGAACTTGTTGCATGGAGGGTGGGAGAGATGGCTCAGTGATCAAGAGCACTCACTGTTCTTTCAAAGGTCCTAAGTTCAAGTCCACCCACATGGCAGCTCACACTGTGACACTGCCTTCTGGTGTGTGCGTGTGCAAAGTACCTATATACATAAAATCATAAGTCTTAGAGCTTAATGTGTGGAAGGCAAGAACTATACCAACTAAGCTATATCCTTAACCCTATAAAAAAAATTTAAAAACAATTAGGCAGTAGTTTTCTTGATAGGAAACTAAAAGCACCAAGAGCTGTGGTGGCTCTTTGTTTTGTTTTTATGAAAAGATAAATTGAACTCTATAAAAGCATAAAAGTTGTGCTTTAAGGACACCCTCGGGGGTAGAGCCCTGGTGTATGTGAGGCCCTGAGTCAGTGCCTGGTCCACAAGGGAAAGGGGTGCAAAGGGCACCACTTCACAGAATGCCATAGGACACCAGGTGACAGTTATCTGATAAGGAGGAGCTTGTATCTGAAATACAAGAACATCTGGAATTCAGGGAGATAGAACGCTTCTTTTGGGTGGGTAAAAAATTTTAATTGAAAAAAAATTTAATTGGCTTTCCCAAAGAAGATATTAACTGTCAAGGGATGATGTAAGAAGATAATCCAGGCTGGTGATCTGGCTCAGAGAGTACGGATACTGGATATTCTTCCAGAGGACCCAGATTTGATTTCCAGCACCCATATAGTGGCTCAAAACAACCATAGCTTGAGTTCTTGGGGATCCAACACACTCTTCTGGCCTCCTCGAACACCACACACATACATATGGGCAAAACACCATACATATAAAATAAATTTTTAAATGAAAATAGGTTTTGAAGATACTTTACATCATTAGTAGCCAATGTTAAAAATACAGTACCATGGGTTCAAAAAGTAGGAGCTAGAAAGATGGGTCAGTGGTGAAGAACACTTGCTGCTCTTTGGGATAACCACATGGCAGAACACAACTGTCTATAATTCTGGTTCCAATGCCATATCCTGGTGTCTGAGTCCTTCATACTAACCCAACTTCAGACACTGGGCTTTTACTACAATACCACACAGGTAATGGAAAAAGATGTCAGTAAATGCAGAAGTGTGCATAAATTGGATGATGCAATAGTAAAGTCTAATGTTGTTTCTGTAGATCTCAAAGAGTTCCTGTAGATAGAGGGGCTGTCTTAGCAGAGCACTTGCTGTTCATCCAGAGGACCCAACTTCAGTTTTCAGCATCCATGTCAAATAGCTCACAGCTACCATAACTTCAGTTCCAAGGGTTCCTATGTCCTCTTCTGGTCTCTGTGAGCACCTGCACATACAGGGCATCTACACACATAAAAAATAAATAAAAACAAGTTAAAACAATCTTTTAAAAATATTTCTTATAAGATTATCCTATAATTTATGTGGAAAGGAAAAGAAATAGCTAAGAGTTTTTTTTTTTAACATAGAAGTGTCAAGAGAATTGGCTCAGTGGCAATGAGCATTGGCTGCTCTTCAGGAGGACACAGGTTCGATTCCCAGCACTCAACATGGTAACTCACAACTGTCTAACTCTAGGTCAAGGAGATCTGATGCCCTCTCCGGGCCACTGCAAGCACCAGGTGGCATGTATATATTGTAAAGACATACCCATGCACATAAAAATATGAAAACACTGTCTCATTTTGAGACTTATCATAGTGGGGGGGAAGGACCTTTATTCTGCATCGTAAGTATTTGTTTAAAGTCCTAAATGCAGGGCCTAAAATTGTAAAAGGCCTTCAAGAATGAACAGGGAACACTTTGAATGACTTTGGAGTTGGTAATGATTGTAAGATAGGACAGCAACAATGTGGACAGCACGTACATTTCCTGTGATTAGCTTAACTTAAAAAAGAAAGAAAGAAACCTGAATTAACAAGGATGCATTGGAACCTCAGAAAGACCACAACTAAGTTGAGCAGTAAACTTCCTCTCCAGCAGGTGACAAGTTCCACTGTTCTGTACGTCAAGAGGGCTAAAGCCTGACCTCTTGCCTCACTAGCATCAAGAACTTGCTACTTCTGAGCTGAGAAAATAGCTCAGTCAATAGAAGTGTTTGCCATGTAAGCATAAGGGCCTGAGTTTGGACCTCAGAAATCATGTTTTAAAAAATCAAATATTCCAGGTGTGGAGACATGCATTTGTAACTCCAGCACTGAGGCAGTGAAGAGCTCAGCAGCTAGTGAGCTCCAGGCAAATGAGACTCAAAAATCAAGGTGGATGGTACCTTAAGGATGAGAACTAAAGTTGCTCTGTGACCTCCACATGAAAGATGGGTGAGTCCACGGAAAGAGATGAGAGAACTTCCTTTCTGTTCTGAGTTTTGAGTCTCAGCTTTGTACTTTGTTTCCTGTGGGGATTGCGGGGACAGAAAGGGACAGTCTCTTCATAACTGGAACTGATAGATGAGTAGGTCATGTGTGAGAGAAGTCAACAGTTTGGCTTGCAGAGACCCCACAGGACCTGAAGCCAAGTATCCATGGGTACAGTGAATGTTTGATAAAACAGCTCCAACGTTTCATGGGAAAAACATGTACTTAACATGCCTTTTCAGAACTATTCCATGTTACTTTTCTTTGAGACCACAACCAGCATTATATTTAACCACAGCCTCTAGAGACCTCGCTTTTTCATTCAAGAACAAAGCAAGGACGCCTGTGATCTTCATTATGGCATGACTGTTCAGGAAGTGCCGCCTGCAGGACATGAAACAGAAAGGAGAAGCAAAAATATCAAGCCAACAATTTGTTCTTGCTGTTTGCAGGTGGCTGTCATTTATTAAACTGAAAACACACTGCCTCTTAGAATGCTGAACTCCTTGTCCTCATAAAGCTGCTGGGGGTTGAGGAGGGAAGAGACTAGTTTAAAAAAATAAACAGGCCTGAAGATATGGTCCAATAGTTAAGAAACTTGATGCACTTCCAGAAGAGGTGGATTCAGTTCCCAGCACCCATATGAGGGCTCACAACTGTCTGTAACTCCAGCTTCAGGGGATCCAGTGCCCTATTCTGACCTTTGCAGGCACTGCATGCAAGAAAAAAATTTTTGAAGATTATTTATTTATTATGTAGACGCTCATCTGCCTGCATGTCAGAAGAGGGCACCAGATCTCATTATAGATAGTTGTAAGCCACCATGTGGTTTCTGGGAATTGAAGAGTAACTAGTGCTCTTAACCTGTCAGCTAAAAAATTTAATTGTTTAAACAAGTCAGTAACAGACTGAGCCATAGGGACACCAAACAAAGGGAGGGGCCATCCTTGACCAGGGGATAGTCTACCTGAAGAAGGAGATTTGATCAAAGCACAGAGGACAAGCCATGGGTGAGCAGTGTTCCAAATGGGGAGCAGTTGGGGGACAGGCCCTGGCACTTATGAACATGCTGGGAACCTGGCAAAGGTGTTTGGGCAAGCATGGCAAGGAGTCAGGGAGATCTGAGGCCTCCGAATCAGGCAGGCACCAGACAATGTAAGCTTAGCAGCAGTGCTGAAAACCCTGATTTAAATTCGAGTGTGCTAGAAAGAGTGCTTGTGGTCAGGAAGCAGGTGAACTGATGCCTCAGTGCTACCACTCTGGCTGTTGTGTGGAGGGCCTCCTATTAGGACGAGCAGTAACAGCAAGAGTACAGGAAGGTTGGTACCTGCCCACACCAGTGAACGACAGTGCTTGAGACAGAGTGGGAACATCGGGTTGCAGATTTAGAAGATAAACACTTATGAGACTAAGAGTGTGGCTTAGTGGTAGAGCACACACATGCACACACAAGTGCACACTTGTTCTCAGTTTTCATTGACTGCAGATGAAAAACAAATGAGCCCAGGACAGTGCTACAGATTTGACCTGAGGGATGTGACTTTAACTGGAGTCCTGCGGTAATGGGTTCAGAATACCTGCCATTAAAATATGAAATGGCTTCATGTATGTTCCAGCCTAGAGCTCAGGGGAAACCCAACATTGTCTCAGTAATCAGTGCAGCGGTAGATGATCTTGCCCTAGATTTTTATTTCTGCAGAGCGTGTAACGGTCTCTGCTTCAGTCCTAGTATTGCTGGTTTTGTTAGCTTGCTAGAAGCATATCAGTATTATTGATACCTTCGTTGGACCTGTTTCTGTTTCACTGATTTTCTTCTGTTTTCAGCTTTCAGTTCTTTTAATTTCTGCTTTGTCATTGTTGCTTCCATTGTTTGGTTCCGACGGGGCTTGTTTTGCTCTGGTTCCTGCTCACATCATTGCTATAAGGTCTCTTCGTTCCTGCAAAGCTCTGATGCTATAGATTCTTGTTTCAGCCTTGCTTTTCTCTCATGTTTTGTGGTGTTCTCATTGCCATTCAGTTCACTGCCATGCTCTTGCTTTTTCCCTTGTACTTGGTATTTCCTCTGGTCCATGAATTATTTACAAATGTGCCACCTAGTTTCAAGTATTTGGAGATTTTCCCAAGTTTTTTTTTTTTTTTTCTGTATTGATTTCAAATTTGAGCCCACTATGGTTGCAGAGCAAACCCGTGTGATTTTAATTCCTTTAAATGTGTTGTGGTTTGTTGGATCTATACTGAAGAATGTTCCACGGACATTCGGAAAGAATATGGACTATGATATTGTTGTGCAGACTGTAGAAATGTCCGTAGAGTCTGTTGGATGATGTTGAATTCTCTTATCCCTGTCAATGTTCAGTCTTGTTGCTCTGTGACTTGTCACAGGGAGGATGCTGAGTGTCCTGGAGTTTGTCTGCTTCTGTGCAGGTCTGTCCATTTTGCTTCATGAATTCTGCAGTTCTGTTGTTTGGTGCATTAAGACATAATCTAGCTCTGTGTGAGCATGTGCTGTATCTATCGCATTAACCCCATTGACTTCTCTTTCATCATGGCTTAGTCTGTCTCCAGAAATTTTCTTTGCTCTGAAGTCTTTGTATTTACACAGGATCTCACACTCAGCCTCCCATATACCAGGATTACAGCCATGTGCCAACATGCATAGCTCCCTGACAACACCTAGCTGTTTCCAAAAATCTGACTAGTTGATAATACAGTCATGCCTTTAGTTCAGTAATGGTGTAGCATTCCCCATCCTTTTACTCCCAACCTTCATGTCGCACATAAAGAAGGAAATTTCTTATGTCATAGTTAGGATAATTTGAAATTCAAGACAAAGAAAAGTCTTTGTCTTTTCATTGTTGTGTTTAGGTCATTTATAGTATGAATTTTATTACCAATGATAAGTTTTAGGCTGGCAGTTTTGTGGTTTCCTCTGCTTTTTTGTTTGTTTGGTTTGGGGTTTTTTGTTTGTTTGGTTTGGGGTTTTTTGTTTGTTTGGTCTTGGTGTTTCAAGACAGGGTTTCTTTGTGTAGCCATGGATGTTCTGGAACTCACTCTGTAGACAAGGCTGGCCTCAAATTCACAGTGATTCACCTGCCTCTGCACTGCGACTAAAGGCATGCATTACCACCACCTGGCGGTTCCCTCTGCTTTTAATGTTCTCTCTTTTTTACTTTCTAGTTCTAGACTTCCTTTGTGATAACAGTTTGGACTTTCAGCTTTCTTTTTGTGAAGATTTGTCTGTGTGTATTCACCTGTGTAGGCATGTTCACTTGTGCACACTTGTGTGAGTGTAATTGTACACAATGACCAGAAGAGAGCATCAGATCTCCTGAAGCATGGGTTATGGGTGGTCACAAGCCACCCTCGGGTGCTGGCAACTGCACCTGGGTCCTCTGACGAGCAGAAGTGCTCTTAACAACTGGCCCCCAGTCCTGGGGTTTCTCTTTTCATTTTCTTTTTTTTTAATGATGTTTTTATTTTAATTCTTTGTATATTCAGATAATTATATACAATGAATTGTTCTCTCAGTTTTAGAACATTTCATTACTGCAAAAAGAAGCTCCATTAGCTTTAGACCCTCATCCTCATTTTTCTCTTTTGTCCTAGGAAACCACTAATCTAATTTTTCCCTCAGGATTGTTGCCTGCTCTGGATATTTCATTTCAAGTATGCTATTTCACATGGCTGGCTTCATATGTGTGTGTGTGTGTGTGTACACACTTAATTTTATGTGTTTGGATGCTTTACCTGCATGTAAGTCTGTACACCATTTGCATGCCCCACAGAGGCCAGAAGAGGGCATTGGATTCCCTAGAACTAGAGTTACAGACAATTGTGAGCCACCATGTAGGTGCTGGGAATCAAGCTGGGGCTCTCTAGAAGAGCAGCCAGTGCTCTTGAACTGCTAAGTCATCTCTCCAGCCTGTTTTTACTTTCTTCATGATATCCTTACAAATATAAAAGTCCTAACTGTTAATAAAATATTGGTTATTTCGGTTTTTGTGTGCTTGGTGTCATAGTTCAGAAACCATTGCCAAAACCAAAGTCACAATGATTTACCCCTCTACTTTCTTGGAAGGATTTTATGTTTTGGTTTTTAAATTCTGATCTTTGGCTATTTTTCAGTTTGCCTTTTGTAATGGGATTTTACTGTGTTGCCCTGCTGGCTTTGAACACCTGAGCTACTAGCCCTTGGTAGTAGCTGGGACCATCATTGAGTACCACTGTACCTGGCTTTGAGATATTCCTATATATGAAGTCAGGTGTGGGGGGGCAGGGAGAATGTCAAGCTCTATTCTTCATTGTTTTCTTTGTGTGCCAGTAACTTCTTATAGCCAGTCTCATAGGGTAGTTTTGTGGGCAGCAAATTCCCTTAGTTCAGCCTGAGCACACTTTATTCCACCCTGAATTCCTAAGGCATATCTTCCTTGGGCACAGGATTCTGAAATGACAGCTCTTTCTTTTAGCGCTTGAAAAATGTTGTGCCATTTCCTCTGGCCTCTGGTTTCAGATGGGAAATTTGCTATCCTTTGAATCATTTTTCCTTTATAGACAAGATGTCATTTTTCTTTTGCAGATAAGAAATGTTTTTCTTTGTGTGTTTTTCAAATGTTTTATTTTGATATGTCTTGATGAAATTGTTTATTTGGTTGGTTTAGGTGTTTTGTTTTTGGTTTGTCTAGAGTAAGATTTGTCCAACCCCTAAAGGCTATAGGATTGGCTCTTGCTAAATGTGAACTATATCAGTTTTTTTTTTCCTTTGAACATTTTTCAGCCCATAAGTTCTAGTGTTCTCCCACAACTCCACTGACTCAAGTGTTGTTCTTTTGTTATATTTGAGGAGCTCCCCAGGCTCTGATTTATTTGCTGTTCCGCTACCTACCTTGGGCAATTTCTATTGCTCTGTGTCTTCCTCACTAGTCGTCTCCCTCTGCCTTCTCTGTTGTGCTGCTGAGACCACTAGGGAGCTTTTGATGCCATTCTTGAAGCTTTTAGTTCAAATACCCCATTCTGCCTCTGCCTCCTGCCTCTTCCATGTGCTTCCTGTTGTTTGCTAAGCCCTGTATTTATTTTCTCATTTGTTTTAAGAATGTTCATAATTCTGACTGAAGTGATTTTATGAATAATGCTGTCAGATCTATGTCAGATAACTCCTGAGTATGGGCTGAGTCAGGCGTGGACTTTTCACTTTCTTCTTCCTACTCTTCCTACCTTCCTCTCCACCGTGAACTGTATCTCGAACTGTGAGCCAAAGCCAAGTAAAGTTGCCTTTGGCAGGGTATTTGATCAGCAACAGGAGAAGTAACTAACAGGGTTAGGTGGAGACTTTGGATCTTAAATTTAGCTTGCTGTTAGCATGAATATACCTCGCTCTGTACCGATATAGAAGTTTCCTTGCACAGCCTCTGCTGATACCCAGAACCTGCTGGGTTCAAGTCAACATTGAGATAGCTCTGTGATTTTCTCTCACCTCCCTGGATGAAGATGGAAGTGTGACCTGTTACACTTAGGCAAGGAGAAAAAGCCCAGGCTCTCCATGTCACAAAACAAGGGTAAAGTGGGGTCATAGACCCCCTCACACTGTGGTGTTTCGGCTGCCTTTTGTTCCTTCGTTTATTTTAGCATTTCTTGTTGCCTGCCTTGCTGGCTGCCTGTTCCTCGGTCCCTTCACTAATCTTGTCTTGGAGCATTTTGCTGTACTCACTAGCAGACTTCTTTAGCAGCCGATCCACATGCTCAAGGCAAAAACAACACAGGACAGGAAATCCCCAGAGGATTCCGTACCACATTGTTTTGTACTGTTTTGGTTTGGTTTGGTGTGTGTGTGTGTGTGTTTTCCCACACCACCTTTCCTGTGCCTTTCTGTTTGTTTTATTTGAAGGTCTCAGGATTAGCAGGACAGGTATGAGGAGTATGCCTGTTCCATCTTGCCTGGAGCCCTTGCACTGAATGTTTGTTAAGTATGGCCATGTTGCTGAGGTTGGGGGCGATGGCTGTTAGGTGTCATTTGGAGCCTCTGTATGAACCACATGGCACAGCATACCTTTGTGCTCAGGGCCTTCACCTTTACCATTTCTTCATTTTCTATGGCCAGTGAAACAGGCTAACACACACAGTTTTAAACAGCACAAACACATAACAGTTCTGTAGGCTAGAATTCTGACATGGGCTGAAAGTAAGGTGCTGGCCATGCAGTGTTCTTTGGAGCAGGGGCATCACCCCTTGGCTTTTTTCTGCTTCTAGAGGTTACCTGTGCCCTTAGCTGCTCCTCTGTCCTCAGAGATAGCAATGACCAGGGAGTGAGGGGCTCACATTTTATTATCTGATGTTTCCTCCTCCTTTGAGCTCCTTCATCCACTTGGAGGGCCTTCTCGTGATTAGAATAAGCTCCTTGGGTAAGGAGGTAGCAGGGATCCTCATATCTCACATTGGCATCTGTGCCTGGCTGCTTAGCTTTCAGATCACACCTGCCCGTCATCAGCCCTGTAGAGGAAACATGCACTCAGATCCAGGGCTTTCCACGCTGCCCAGCTGCAGAGACTCCAGAACCACCCATGCCGTGCTCTGCTGGCACTGCCACGACCTCTGCTACCAGCCCTGCCTGCTCTATCGTGGGTACCAAAAGCAGGCAAGATAACAGCACTCGAGATACCTTTTAGGCTACAGCCTAATGCTGCGACCCTTTAATGCATTCCTCATGTCGTAGTGACCCCCAACTGTAAAATTATTTTCATTGCTACTTCATAACTGTAATTTTGCTACTGTTATGAATTGTAATGTAAATATCTGTGTTTGCTGATGGTCTTAAGTGACACCCTGTGAAAGGACTGTTTGACCCCTTTTGGGAGATGGCTTGCTGAGTTCAATCCTCTGGCACTTACATAAAAGCCAAAAGTCTATAACCTCAGCACAGGAGAAAGGCAGACTCTGGCATCTCAATGGCCAGCCAGATGAGGGCAAAACATGAACTCTGGGTTTAACAATAAACCATGTCTCAAAGAGTAAGTGAAGAGAGAGAGGTGGACACCTGCTGGGGCCTTCTGCCCTCCACTCGGGTGCACACAATGACTGAACCCATGTACCACACACACACACCAGCAGCGGCATCAGCACAGACATGTCCCCACAGCTGGATCTCCAAGACATGCAAGCATCCTGCTTAGATAGCCAGGGGTGTTTGCACCAAGCTCAGCAGACCTTCATGCTGATGAAGGATTGTGCTTTCACCAGCATGGCAGTGTCTCTTTTGTACCCACCGTCACAGCAGTCCTTCTGGGTCTTCAGATGAAGTGCTCTTCTGGCCTGGGTGAAACGGCTAAAGGGAAGTCCACTGTGAGATGCTTAAAATGGTCCCAGCTGGGCCGTACCCTCGGGAGCCAGAGCTACACTATGACTCTGGTCGATGTGTAGGTTCCCCAGGTGTCTGTAGAGTATTCAGAATGGTCCTGGTAAGGAGGGATCCCATAGATATTTTGCCAGCAGTTATTTTGCTTAAGGCAGCAGGTCAGCAGCAGAGTCCAACAGCTGTCAACTAGGCAGCCAAAATGCCTTTTTTGCTTATTTACACGAAAATACACATTGAAAGGTGTTCTTCACATAACTTAGTGTCAACACTAACTAGTGATTTAAACATGATTGAGTGCTTTTAGGAATGGGTAATGTCCACCCCATACCCCAGGACAAAGTAGGTCCCCTTTTCTGTCTCATAAGGGCTAGTAAGGCTCACTTGGGTCTCAATAGAAATAATGACAAACAGGATTCATGAAGCCCACTGTCTCAGCTCCAAAGGACAAGGACCCTTGAACCCAAGCACAATTCACCAGGCAAAGAGGACCTAAGGATTTCCCTCAAGAGGCACTTCATTTTGCCCCTGGCCAGGCAAACTCAACAAGACCTCAGCCATTTGACAGTCTGTGGAGCCCCTTCTCCTGGCCTAAGATGGTCACTGCTAAGGTGATGGCTTTGGGACATCCTGTCCTGCATCTCAGGCTGGGGTAGGAGGGTAATGGTCAAGAGGCTGAAGTGAGGATTAGGATTCCTCCATGATATCCCCTGCCTCTCCTGTGGTTCAGGTCCTTGAAAGTCTTGACTGAGTTGTGTTACAGATGTGTCCATCGGCACTGGGCTCCAAAAGTCTGCATTTTGATCAGTTGTGGGTTTTCTCTAATGGTCCATTCCTGTTGCAAAGAGAAGTTTCTTTGATGAGGGGTGAAGACTATACTTATCTGTGGTTGTAAGAGCATATTTAGAGTGTAGTTAGGGTTGTTATACTGGTTTAGTAAATGCTGATTGTAGGTTCTCCTTCAAGATTCATGACTTCCCTAGCCCTGGCTAGTGGCCTTGGCTTCCAGTACCAATCATGATGGCCCTTTTGTTGAGCAGGTTTGCATATTTTTTGAGACAAGGTCTCCTGGGTTGCCCTGGGACTATGTAGACCAGGCTGACCTCAAACTCACAGAAATCTGCCTGATTCTGACTCAAGTGCTGGGATGAAAGGTGTGTGCCACCACGTTTGTTGAGCTGGTCTTAAGTCCAGTTAGACAGCTGTCAGTTACCACTTGTAGATCAGAATTGATCTGGGCAAACGTGAATGTAAAGAAAGGACCATCCTCTTCAGAAGTAAAACTGTTCTTTAATCAGAACAATTGAAGAGCTTGCAGTCCCTCTGAGGGAGTGGAGACTGGGCCACATGCTGCAGGGATTGGTTTATAAGACCCAAAAGGTAACTTTTGGGGTGGAAGTTTCCATCTACAGGTCTGTTCACCTGCAGTCTCAAAGTGGTCCATACCTGTGGAGCTTGGGACCTCCATCTTATCTGAAGCATCCGGATTCTGACAGCCCAAGGGTGTTACCGGTTAAGTCAGCTTTCCCTCCCACCTGAGGCTTTGATATCATTAATCCTGCAGTCACTAAGGGAAAGTCCTCATTTTAAGGTGGCTGTGTGAGTCGAAAGAGCGCAGCCCATGTCAACTTGCACATGGTGGACATTGAGGAAGGAGTGGTGTCTCAGTGGGATCAATTGGCTACAATTCGTCCTCCGGGCTCTTTGAGCTACAAGTTAAATTGACATGAAGTATACTAACAAGAGTTCCCGGTGTGTTATTATGTGTTTAAGCACCAGAATCCCAAGAAGAGGATAGTCAAAAGAGGGTCCAGGTGAGGGAAGTTCCCCGAGAATGGGGATGGATGTGGGATCCTGCAGAAGGCACCACATGAAGAATTATGGGAAAGGGGAGCAATTGTAGGGGGTTGAGAACAAGGGTTGCTTTGTTATGTAGATAAGTCTTGGCCCTCTTCTGACACACTGCTTTCCTAAAGTAGCTGTCCTTCATACAAGTTAAAGTCTTTTGAGGAAAAACCAGCTTTTTCAGAGCTGCTCTTGGTGTCTGCAGTTCTTAGAATAACCCACTCAAAATACACCACAGGACTATATTTTGAGATGGCACATTCTGGTCTCCTATGTTGTATGCTGTGTATTCTGAGGCCGTGTGTTCCCAGACTCAACAGCTCTGCTCTTCTGCTTCCCCCAGCTGGGCCTCTTGGAGTCACTAAGAATAGAGTCTCTGTGGGGATCTGGAGGATGGTGTCTGGGAAGTGCCCTGTGTGGGTCCTGGGATTTGACCGTAGGAGAATTTCCCCTCACCACAGAGCCCAGAGCACTCAAGGAGGCTCTCAGGCTGCTCAGACTCCTCACTGCGAGCCACAGACCCCACTCTCAGGACCCCATCCAGACCTAGTGTGTCAGATAGCCGGGGGTACTGAAGTTTCTGTTAAAGGAGAGCTGTGACTTGTGAGGATGTAAACTAGACACTTTCGCATCTCATGAAAGATGAGCCAAAGGATGGAAGGAAAGTTCTAAACAATGTGCCCTCACACAGCAGCAATATTGATGTGAATGGACTTCCAAATGGCTCCGGGACTGTCTTGTCCCCACGGAGCAGAGGTCCTCTCCAGCAGAGGTCATGTCTAAAGGCAAGAGCTTTTTCTGTTGCTATCCTGAAACTAGATGACTCCACAGGATAAATCTCTCATGGTGTCAACACTGAGTCTGTAGACAGACCAGAAGACTGTGGGAATAGGAGGGGAAAGAGCCCCTCGTCCTGGAATCTGCTTGAAGCCTCTCTCCAGCTGAGAAGCAGAAATGCCTGCAGAACAGCTGCTCAAGGCCTTCCCCCTTCCCCAGCCACACCCTGCTGGTCCCTGGGAATCCCACCAGGAACCCTATTTACCAGGAAGGGCCAAGTACTCCACTCTTTGCCCACCCCTGGAGGCCCCTGGCTTATATTACCAGCTTATAATTCCATCTGTGGAATCTCCAGAGCCAGAGTATAATAATGTCACTTATCCAGAGAAGAGGAAAAACAATGTTTCTTAGCAACCTTTTAAAATGTAACCAGAGAGCCACCAAGATGTCTTTCTTGCCGCTAATACTGAGACTGTGACTCTTCCCTAGAGAGACCATACCCACACTTGGGTGTGTTTTACTTTCTTTCTGAGTAATTGCCTCTTTTTCTCTTAGCCCTCACGCTTAAAATCTATATTAAATTATCTTTAATAAAATTTCCAACTCTGTTTCCAAAGTCCTGGGATATGAATCTACATTTGACCTGAGTCAAAGTCCCCAAAAGATTAAGGCAACAGCCTCAGGCTGCTGAGGGCTAGCAGCATGAGCTGTGTCTTGGCTCGACACTGGCAGGGCTGAATTCCCCACCCTGTTATATTCCCATCCAGTTTTTTTAAAGCAAATAATAAACATCGTTAAACTTAGCATGTTCAGAAATCTGCCCACATTCACAAATGATGCTGAGACTTGCCTGTGTGAATGCTTTCCTCATCTTGAAGGAAGGAGGGAAGGAAGGAATAGTGGAAAAGAAGGAAGGAGGAAGGGAGAGAGGAAGAAAGGAAGGAAGGAGGGAGGGAAGGAAGAAAGAAAAGGAAGGAGGGAGAAAGGAAGGAAGAATGGAAGGAAGGGAGGGAGGGAGGGAGGGAGGGAGGGAGGGAGGGAGGGAGGGAGGGAGGGAGGAAAGGGAGAAGGAAGGAAGGAACCAGGCTTTTCCAGTTCTCAGAGGTGCTTGGAGGGTTATCTCCAATGTACTCAGGCGCTGCAAGTAAAATGCACCTTTCTTCCCTCTCTCTCATCATGCTTATTCACCCCAGCTTTGTACTCCCTGAGGGTGAACAAAGGTTCACCAAAGCAAGAGCTTTGGTTTACTGTAAAAGGAACTTGTATTTGCCTGGTTCAATTGCTAGCTAGGAAGCTTCTCTTCTCAGTCAAATAATTCACCTCCCTAAAGCGGTAGACCATGGAGTTGAAACCTGCCCAGATTGCACAGTGTCTGCTGCACAGTAGCTACTCAATAAAAAGGTATCATCACAATAGTCAGTGATACATAGACTTCATTGTGCCTCCTTTTATGGAGACTGGATTTCCAGATTGGGGAAGACATTTAGCCATAGCAGCTGATCTAGGCATCGGCAAACCTATTGTATGGTAGGGCTGGAGTGGGAAACTGGTAAATAACACAACACAGCACCATGAACTCACTCCTTACCTAATCATTGTGCCCATGGGTAACATGAAGGAACAGTGAAAATGTGCAACATGAACACAATTCTGTGTCCTCTCCCGAAGAGACTAGAAGGGAGAACGTGTAGGCAGCTTGGGCACAGCTGCCGACTCTAGAAAGAGGAGTGGGTTCACGGGTGGATAGAGGACAGCCCGTCCGGACCACGTGTACAGCCTTAGACTCTTTCCCCTACGGAGTTTTGCTGTAAGGATGCCAAGGACCTGGGGCTGGAACAATGGCTCAGTGGTTAAAGCGCCCTAATTTTCTGTAGCTCCAGTCGAAGCGGATCCAACGACCTCTTCTGATCCAGCACCATCTACTTCATGCAGCAGAACACCCATACATGTGAGGCAAAGTGCCCATGTGTATAATAAAATAACTTTTATTTTTAGGACAATGCTTCCTGAGCTTTTCTGGGTTCCTCACCTGGGAGGGGTGTGCTTTGGTTCAGGAGACACCAAGATGAGTGAGTTTCTGTCCATCCCATGGACAAGGCCCTCACAGGAGCAGACAGGTGCAGTAGCCAGAGCTAAGGAGTATGGGCTGGGAGGGGCTGCAGGGAGGTCCCAGGGGAGGTGTTGAGTGGAGGGCCCAACCCCAGCAATCTACCTTGAGACCTGCTGACTACGGGGCCAAATAGGAAGGAAAGGAAAGACGGACACAAATAAACAAAAATGTCTTCTGGGAGGTTCCCCAGGTTCCATGAGCTTCTACAAGATATTTGTGACAGATGGCTGCTCTGGTGATATAGATCTAGAAACTGGGTTTGCCCAAGATGAGAGCCTCCAACGTAAAATGAGGAAGCCAGGCTTCTGTGAGCAGAGACCCCTCTGGAGGAAATACCTATGGGTGCAACCTAGCTCCCTTCAGATCACAGCATTCTTAAAATGGGTTGCAATTCCGCGTCCTGTAACTGTGTGTGTGTAGGGGTGTCTCAAAAAAATAAAATAAAATTTAAGAATAACTAGAATAATAGATAATAATTATAATAATTAGAACCGACCCTGGTGGCATTAGTGTGGAAGAGCCGGCCCCACCTTTCGACAGTTGCCGCACTCAGGAGAGCAGGCCACCACACCTTGCCTGGGCAGCACAGTAGAGCTTACCCTGGTTGCCTGAGCTGGCCCGAGGGTGTGAGTGCTGGAGAGCTGGCCCCGCCCCTCACTGGCCCTGGTGGTGTGGGTTTGGGAGAGTCAGTCCTGCCTCTTCTCCTTGCCTGGGCAAAGTGGGAAACCCAGTCCTGGTGGCACAGACACAGCAGAGCTGTCAGGTTGACCACCTCAGCTCCTCCCCAGGCCCAGATCCAGGGCTTTTAGTTGGCCCACCCCAACATCTTCCATCTGTGAACTGCTGGAGCCCGTGAAGGGGCTGGTCCTGCAGATCCAACGCTGCAGGACCTCCATGACATGGCAACAACAGGATATCTGAGCTGAGTCCCCATGACAATGCAGTAATGATACTGTAGCAGAAGCCAGATGCCCTGAACCCGGATCACTGCAGCGAACGTTTGCAAGTGAAGCTGTTTGGGCAAAAGAAGTATACTGTGTGACACTGCGGCTCCCACAGCGGGAGGTTACAAGGGCGGAGTGTGGACAAGGAGGGGTGAGGAGATGAGTGGGATTGGGGCACATAGTGTGAAATTCATAAATAAATAAAGTTTTTTAAAAAGTGCTCTCAGATTTTTTTTTAAATTCCAGCAGAATTAAGTTTTTTTTTTTGTTGTTGTTGTTGTTTTTTTTTCCTGAGTGGAAAGGAGTCACAAGTGGAGAAGTTTAAGCAGTGCTGGTCAAGAGCAGGGACCGTCTTTCCAGGTAGGTTCTGCGGGCGGGGTGAGGAAACCTGTTCGGCTGTGCTGAGCTGTGGTCCTGGGTGAGACAGACCTGCCTTCCTGCCTTGCCCGGCCTGCGGACCCGGAGAGTTCTCAGGAGTAGCCACTAGGGGGAGCCAGAGTCCCGTTGGATCCCTCTACGTAACGGCTTGGCTGCAATAGGCACCGCAGAAGGCCTGCAGGCTACAGAAAGTATTTTCATCCTGGCTCTGTCCTTCAGGGCCGCAGTGTGAGCAGATTCAGGGTGTGGGAGAGTGAGGATGATAGAGGAGCTGCCTGAGGTCAGGGAGGGTAGTTCCCATTCGTAACATCCCCTCAGTCAGGACTTGAAAGCAGACAGGCCCTGCTCCAATCCTGACTTCCCTGAGGCGGTAGCCCCGAGCCAGCCATAAACTTCCTAGGTGCAGGCTCCTGCTGAGAGCGCGGAGAGCGATGTTTAGTCCCGTTCGGGCCTGGCTCAGGGGTGATGAGTCCATTCTCCTTCCTTCCACCACCCCGGATGCTGTGCCTGGCTCACTGCAGCCCCAAAAGGTCCCAGGGTGGACCGTCCTGGTCCCCAATATATATCAAGGGCCGCAGTGCGCTTTGCTTCAGCATCTTCCCGCTCACGGCCCTCTCCAGCTGTAGCTCTGCTCAGACCAAGCTGGCTGGCAGCATTTTCTTGGGGCAGCTCTCCACTTCTTAGTGGGGTCACCACGGCTGCAAAGCCCAACCTGCGTCCCCAGGTTAGCCTGTGCTTAGCCTGTGGCTGCAGCTGGCACCAGGCACCCTCCTCTCCTGTCCACTTGCTGAAATCACTTCTGTCACCAGGAGCAGGAAGTGAACTCCTGAGACCCCCACCCCCCCAGCCTCCCCGGGGAGCGAGCGACACTTAGGGCAGACAGGCCCCGACAGGCCCCGGAAAAGCGTTCCAGAGTGAAAGTGAAGCAGTTAGCTAGTTTATTGGTTAAATAGTGCCAGGTGCGCTTGAGGGGCACGGACAGGCGTTTGGAGTGCTTCCTTTGTGATATAAAACATTGCGGCTGAAAGCAACTCGGGAGGACAGGGTCCGTTTGAGGGCCGTCGGGGCAGGAACTCAAGGCAGGAACCTGGAGGTGAGAACTACGGAGAAATACCACAGCTGGCTCACACTCCAGCTTATTCGGGTAGCTTTCTCTTTTAATT
This sequence comes from Meriones unguiculatus, assembly GCF_030254825.1. Lineage (NCBI taxonomy): Eukaryota > Metazoa > Chordata > Mammalia > Rodentia > Muridae > Meriones > Meriones unguiculatus. The sequence goes on along the minus strand of NC_083350.1, from coordinate 63,158,156 downwards.
TACATTTATTTTTATTTTATGTGGACGGATGGTTTGCCCACACGTGCGTCTGTGGGCCAAGTGCCTTTAAAGCCAGAAAAGGCCATTGGATCCCCTGGGTCTGGAGGTGAGGGCCTCCGTGCAGATGCCGGAAACTGAGCTCAGGTTCTCCGGAAAAGCAGCCAATGCCTTTGGCCGCTATGTCCCTCTCCCGTCCAGGGAGCTTCCTTCTGCAGCCCAGAGACGCTGGGCCTTCCCACTTCAATTATCAGCCTAGAAAATCTCTCAAAGACGTGCTCACAGGCCAGTCTGGTAGAGGCAGTTCTTTAATTGCATTTCCTTCCTCCCAGGTAACCCTAGGCTGTGTCAAATCGATTTTTAAGAACTAACGATGACAGAGAGGATTGTACCAAAGAGCCTCAGCAGTAGCTAGATATGAGATTTGGGAGCTTGAAGCTACTCAGTGTACAGATGACTGTAGGCCTTAAGGAGAGTGCCTACTGGTAGGCTTATTTCTCCTGTCCACAGAAGTCAGTCCTTGGAGTGTGGACTTTTCTTAAGATTTATTTTTGAAATTATTGCTGCTGCTGTTGCTGTGTGTGTGTGCATGCATGATTAACCAGGTCAGAGGACAGCTTCATGGGGCTGGTTCTCTCCTTCCACCTTGACGTGTTTTCTGGAGATCAAACTCAGGGTTGCAGGCCTGTGCAGCCTGAGTCAATGTGCTGGCCCATGACAACTTTGATTTTTTTCATTGCTTGGACGCTCGTTTGACGCAGGTATGCCTGTGCCATGGAGCACGTATAGAGGTCAGAAGACACCATTCAAGAGCGGTCATGTCCTCCACCGTGGTTTCTGGGTGTTGAATAGGCCATCTGGCTTGTGTGGGTAGGCCCTTTACGGGGTAAGCCTGTTCAGCCGTCTCACTGGCCTGTGAATGGAAAACATTTTAGGTGGAGAAGGGGGTATCAGCGGAGAGAAAACATTTGTGTAAAGGGTCCATATATGCAGGTTGGGGTGGGGGTGGGGTGGGCTTAACCCACAGCTCGTTTGCTATGATAATAATCCAGTTTGTGATGCCTGTCAGAGAGCAGTTTCACTACAAGTGGCCTGCTTAATTATGTTGAAATTCCTGGGTGGTGGTGAGCTACAAAGACAGAAATCAGAACCAGAAGAAGGAGTGGGGCTGGAGGAAGGGTCCCTTTCTCAGCCCGTCTGTTTCTCACCTGCTGTTCTCGGTCTTTTCCTCTGGTTTCTGTTCTGGGGAACATGGGGTAAACACCTGCTAGCTTGTCTGCTTTGTAAATGGCGCGCGCACACACACGCGCACGCACACACACACACACACACCAAGGGGAAGCCTGGTGGGAAAGAAAGCTCTGAGGACCCAGACAGAACATCAGGAAGGAAGCGAAGATTTTAAAAAGTTCATCACAAGCTCTGTTCCTTTCTTCCTTTCTGTTTATGATGTTTATGGGAGAGACAGAGAGAATGGGCGCGTGTGCTGGCTCTACAGTGTGTGTGTGTGTGTGTGTGTGTGTGGAGGTCACGTGACAGCCTTCCTGTCAGCCTTCCGCTTTGTTTGAGTCCCTTGTTCTCCACTGTGCGCACCAGGCTAGCTGAGGGGCAAGCTTGAGACTTCTCCTGTGTCCCCTTCCCGTGTTGGCCTCGGAACACTGGGACTACAGATGCCCTACCGTCTCCGGCGTTACCTGAGCCCGGGCATCCAAGCGCCTGCTTTACCCACGGAGCCATCTCCCAGCCCTGACCTGACCCTTCCTGTTTCATAGGATCCCCTGCCTGGGCTCAAGGCACCTGATATCAGTCACTTTTCTCAGCATTGTGACAAATGCCTGAGAAACTGCTCGAGGGTGGGAAGGTTAGTCTGAGCTGGGGAGCTGCCGCGGTCCTGATGGGTCCTGATGGGTCCTGATGGCGGCAGCACGCAGCAGAACTCTTCCCACAGTGACTGACTGAGAAGGGCAGCTCCAGCCTGAACCAAGGCACGTCCCTGCTAACTTACACTTCCTCATTGGTCACTGTGATAGGAAACATCCTGACTAAAGGCAATTTGGGAGAAAAGGGTTCTTCTGAGGGGAGTCAGGGCAGGCACCATTGCCTAGGCCCCTCTCGCTATCCTGTGGTATTTGAACGAGAAATGCCCCCCCCCCCGTCGTCCTCAGTTGCATGTGCTGTTTGGAGAGGGTCAGGTGGCACAGCCTTACTGGACGAAGAAGTACGTCACCAGGCCGGCTTTGCGATCAATGGCCTGGGCTTCGCTACAGTGCTGGGGGGCCAGGTTTCAGCATGGCAGCAAGAGGCGCAGGGCAGGCTGCACCCGGACCAAACACGCACTCAGCGTGCACTGAAGTGTGCTGGGATCATCTTTCCTGGCAAATAAATCTTATTCGAAAGGCCAATACATTTTTTCTCAGTGGAAAAAAAAAAAAAAAAAGTAACGTTAAAAATGCTTAAGTGTTTGGTAACTTCTTCCGGCAGGTGGCGCAGGTACACCAGGAAAAAGCATCTGAGACCCGCAGTCTCTGGAAGCGATTTGCGTTTTGCTGTGGCTCCCTCTCGTCTCCACTACACCTCTGGGGTTGTTCGGGGAGCTTGGAGAGGTTTTGGCACGTAGAGCGAGCGCTATGAAATAGCAAGTGGCTGGGTAGGTATGACAGGTCCGTCTTCATGGATAGCTGTTACAGGCAGAAATGACACCACCACTTGGAAGAATTTCTAATGTAGGCGATAAGCCTGTAATGCCAGCGCTCAGACACTGAGGCGGGTGGATCTCTGCATCTACATGAGTTTGGGATCAGCCCGGTCTAAGTGAGTTCCATGCCAGTCAGGGAGCACAGGGGAGTCAGGAGAGTGGTGATGCAAATGAAAGAGAACAAAGATGAGCTGGTGAAAACCATTAGGTATGCTCACTGAACAGAAGCAAGGTGCAAGAATCCGGGAGCCGTTCAGTCCACGAGGCCAATGTCTCAGCTGGTCATCAGTACACAGTGGAATCCTGAAGAAGCAGGCTCTCATGCCAGTGAAGGAACGGGCTTGCCAGCAAGAGTGAGAGCAAGCAGGGGAAGAGCAATCCCTTCTTCCGTGTCCTTCATATTGGATGCCAGCAGAAGGTGGTTCAGATTAAAGATGGTTCTTCTCGCCTCCAAAGGTCTGGAATAAAGATCCAGATCACAAGCGGGCCTTCCTATTTCAAATGACCTGATTAAGAACAAACAAAACCAAGCATGGTTGGATACCATAAAAAGCTAAAATGTTACGCTCAGGATGCGAGGCTAAGCACTGCACTCAGGGTCAGCCGCTTTGGACCCAGAGAAGAGCATGGGTTGATGCCCCAGGTCCCGCCTCTGAGAAAAAGGTATCGGACGGGTCTGATGCTCTTTGGGTGGATGACACCCAAACGAACATCGGTACAAAGTCCCAATTTATTTCTAATATCAGAGATCAGACCTCTACTCTTGCCTGATGCATCTAAAACAAAAAGGGGGAACTGTAGAGAGCTGCAGAATGCTATGCCTTAAAGATGGAGCTGGTTTCCGCCTTCCACCTTCCCGATGGTGAGTGCTCTCTGTCACGAACAATTCCACATTTGGCTAAGGCTGAGGATCTGGCTTGCTTCCATGTATGTGGACCTATCTGCATTGCCCACATGGCATGCCTGGGTTGGCTACCCAGAGGCTATTTAAGCTGTGGGCTGGCTTTCCCCAGGGTCCGAGGATTGTTCAAGGTTTCTGAATAAACTGCATTGAAAAAAAAAAAAAAAAAAGAACAAACAAAAACACAAAAATTCCCCAAAGGCATGCCCAGCCATTTGATTTTTAGTCAACTCCAGATGTGGTCAAGTTGACAACCAAGAACGAATTTAAAAATATTAATAAAAATAAAAGGCTGTAAAAAGTCAGGAAGGTAAGTTTGATGGGCCAGGCTGGTCTACAGCGTGATTCCAGGACAGCCAGGGCCACACAGAGAAACCCTGTCTTGAAAAACAAAACGAAACCAAAGGTCAGGAGCAAACCCCGCGGTCCCCGGACCGTGGCAACTGGACCAGGAAGAGATGCTAAAAGCACACCGGGGGCCGCAGAGCAGCTAAGAACAGTGGCGGCGGCTGCAGACCACCCCTCACCCCTCATACGGCAGCACTCGACTCTGACCCAGGGGACCAACGCCCTCTTTGGGCCTGCTTGGGCATTGCAAGCATGTGGCGCGCAGACACACAGGCAGGCAAAGCGCCTATAAAATAAACAAACAAACAAGAAATTCTTTTAAAAAAGTGTATTACGGGGCTCTGGAGATGGCTCAGTTGGCAAAGTGTCTAAGTTCGGGTCCTCAAAACCTACGTCAAAAGCCCGGCATGACAGAATGAGCCTGTAACCACAGCGCTGGAGACCCGCAGAGCCCCGAAGTTCACTGGCCACAGCTAAACGGGTGAGTTTCAGGTTCAGTGAGAGGCCTCGTCTCAGTGAGAAGACGGACAGTGATGGAGAAAGACCCCTGGCACCGACCCCTGGCCTCCGCACATACCTGCATGTCCGCACCCACACTAACAAGCGCACAGACCACACACACAGACACATCAGAAGCTGAGTGTGCTGGCTAATGTCTACAATACCAGACCTTGGGGGCGGCGCCGGGCAGAGGCTGGAGGATCACGAGTTCGAAGCAAGGTAGGACGGCATAACAAACTACTGCCTTAAAAATCAAAGGAGGCGGGCAGCAGTGAGGAGCGCCGTTGCTCTTTCTGAGGACCCAGGTTCGACTCCTAGCTCCCACATAAGCTCACAGCTGTTTGTAGTTCCAATTCCGGGGAATCTGGTATTTGTGGATTTCACTATTTTAGGCATTTCATACAAATGGAATCACACGTGCCTTCAGGCAAAACACCAACGCACATAAAATAAAAAAATAAACCTTAAAAAAAGAAAAAAATTAAAGAAGGGGGTACCGGGAGGAAGGCTTGGAGGGAAAAGCTCTTGCTGAGTAAACAGGAGGTGCCGGGTTTCTATGTCCAGCCCCTGTGTGGAAGCTGACTAGGGCCGTGCAGTTTGCAGCCTGGAGAGGCAGATTCCAGCAGTCACTGGACAGCCAGATCAGCTTTTTCCTGGCTCGGTGACACCTTGTGTCAAAAAAATAAGAAATAAAAAAATAAGGTAGTGAGTCACTGAGGAAGACACCTGCTGTCAACCTCTGTCCACACCTCCACACGCTTGTGCACGCACATTCAAACACACACAGTTTGCGACTGTAAAAAACGAGCAGATCAGTTACGTCAATGAAACTAAAAACAGAAAAATGGTTAAATTTAGTGGAAACAACAGAGTCATAAAACTGATGTATTTCTGAGTAGGCTGATACATTTTTAAAGGAATAATTTACCAAATCAGGGACGTAATAATAATAATAATAATAATAATTGGTAATAATGGAATCCAACAATAACTGACACCACAGATGCCAAGACAGCAATAAAATACTAATAAAATGCTAAATCACCAGAAGCCACGTACCGTCAAAGCTCACCAGAAATAAAGCCATTACTCAGATATTGGTATGATTACTTTAGGCATTGGATTTGTAAAATCCCCAAACCCTGACACATTCACCATACTTCAGTTTAACAGTGTTACTGTGGGATAGCTTACACGCTAGAAGATTCACAGGCCTACAGTGAACATGCTTCATCGTTTTTCATGGATTCAGACGTGATGAATTTTAGACCGTTTCACTACTCCCCAAAAGATATCCTGGTGTCTGATATTAGTCATTCCCCATTTCCCTCTAAATTTCCCCCCTCTGTGGCCACTAATGTGTGTTCTTTGACTATTTTAGGCATTTCATACAAATGGAATCACGCTACGTGTGGAGTCTGTAAGCTCTCTCCACTGATCATGGCATTTTCAGTTTCCCAGCTTTGTCATGTGTCAGGATGAACTTCATCTCCTGCTGTCAAGCAGCATTCTGTTGAATGTTAGAGTTCTGGTAACGTCTCTCATACTGAACTATCGTCAAGATTCTAGGATTCTGGAAAAGGGAAAACAGTAAGAATAGACAAGAGAACTGGTTAAGAGCACTGACTACTCTTACTGAGAAGCTGGGTCCAATTCTAAGCACCCACATGGTGGCATACAACCATCTATAATTCCAGTTCCAAGAGATACAATTCTGACCTCCCCAGGAAGGAACAGATGTGGTGCCCCACACACGCAGCCAGGCAAAACACTCGGACATATAAAATCAACAAATCTTTAAAAAGAAAGAAGGAAACCTGCAAAAAAGCATGAAAGCCAAGCCCTGACGAACTCCTGAGATTCCCTGCAGCTACGTGGGCTATCTGCAAAGCTACGTGGGCCAGCTGAGGTGAAGCCTGCATCGCAGCGGAGCCCATAGGATGCTGGAGACCAGCCAGCCCTAGTCAGAGACTGTGTGCATCCCATGCAGAGGGGCCTCATGAAGCTCACTGGAGCTCAGATGGTGCCATCCTACACCCTGCATGCCAGATATGGAGCTGTGAGACTTAATGTTTTCCCTGCTGGATTTTGGTTGTGCGTTGGTCCAGTCTTTTCTTGCTCTCCTGGAGGTGGGGGTAGGTCCTTTGTGTCACTGTACTGGAAATGTGTAGCTTGCTTTCATATTTTACAAGGTGTGACGGCTGTTCTTGGCTGTCAGCTTGACCACATCTAGAATGAACTAAGAGTCCAGAAATGGAGGGCACACCTGCGAGTGATTCATTTTGCCCTGTTTGGAGTGGGTGAATCTGCTTCTGGTCCAGACTTTTGAGGCTGGAAGACACAATCCTTTGATCTAAACCTTGAGACTGGAAGGCACACCTGTAGGGGAAGTTTTGGTTTCTTGAAAAACTCAGTTATGCTATGTAAACAGGTTTTTGTTTCAATCCCAAGTGTGGGATATGGAGCTGCTTTCAGTTTATCTATAGCTGATAGGCTCCTGCGGTTGGAAGAGGGGTGTGGTCTTTGCCAGCTGGTAGCAGCCTCCTGTGGCTCAGAGAGGAACATGGTCATTGCCAGCAGCAGTTTAATTCTGAGGACTCTGAGAGGGTATAAAGATCAGAGCACAGAGAAGAAAAGGACAACGCTTTGAGGAGACGGCCAGAGGAAGAAAAAGGCTTCTTGTTCATCCCTGCTGCTGCACTTTCTGTTTGCTGTTGCTGTTTTGATGGACTGCTAGATATCCTGACAACTGAGACTGGAATTGCCCCAAAGAACCTGACAACCGTAACCAGCCAGAAGTAGCTAAAGAGAATTCCACCGTTCTCCCCACTAATCTTTTGTCTCCTACCTAGTATTGGCATGTTGGAAGGTATCAGAAGGGATAGGGTTGGGGAAGGGAGGTAGAGGCAAAAGAAACCAAATTAAATAGTTTTAAAAATGGTGCCTACACACACCTTTAATCTGGCCACACCTGCCTATATAAGGATATGGAAGAAGGAAGATTTTCCTCTTTGCCCACTTTCCGTCCCTCCCTAGGAAGTCCATTCCTTCACTGGCATTAGAGCCCACTTCTTTGGAATTCTAGCATCTACTGAAGACCAGCTGAGACATGCAGCCTCATGGACTGAAGAATTTCTGGATTCTTGAACCTTCTGTTCATAGCCCGCCATTGTTGGATTAGTTGGACCTTAGCCTGTAAGTGATTCTAATAAATTGTGTGTATGTGTGTGTTCATTCTATAAGTTCTACTACTCTAGAGAAGCCTGACTAAATACACAAGGACTCACAGTTAAGAATTCGCCTTGAGTCTCAGAGGAGAGTGGGGATTTTCAGCAGTGCTGGAGCTGTTGAAAGTCTTTGGCGAATCTTGAAGTTGGACTGAGTGCACTTTGCATCCGAGAATGCCATGAGCCTTTGATGTCCGGGAATACTGTGGCTTGAATCTGAAATGTTACCCGGAGGCTTATGCAGTGAACCCATTTCCCCAGCAGGTGGTAACTTTAGGAGGCTGTGAACTGTCAGGAGTTGGAGTCAGGCTATCAGAAGCAGGTTACTAGGACGGCCCTTCAAAGGTTGTTCGCCTAGCTCCTACTTCCGACCTACTCTCTGCTGTGGATCTGCCAGCAGGAAGGAGGTCTCCACCACCTTCCCCACTGTGCTGGACAGAGCCATCTGAGGCTGACCTAATGTGGCTCTTCCCTCCCAGAAAAAGGATGGCCTCCCAACCCACGGTCACCGGCTGTGCTCACTTATTCAGTCTTTAATTTCTTCCAGCATGGTTTATAATTTTTAGTATTTAAGTCTTATATATCTTTAGCTAAACTTATTCCTCTTTCTTGTTATTGAGGAGCTAAGAGAACAGTGCCCCGGCACCTAGCACTTTGTCACACTGAGTGCTTCAGAGGCAAGCCCTTCCTGGCTTTGCCTGCTTTCATGCCTCTTCCTTCTGGTTCCCTGAAGCTTCCTCTGACCTTCCCTCATCTGCCTGAAGACAGAGCCTCCGGAAAGGAGCACAGTTGTCCTTTTCACAGTCTCCTCTTAGGAATCTCACCACTCAGGACAGGTGAGCTGTGTCCACTGTCATCTGAACCACTTGTATGAAGGTTTTCTCACCCCCATCACTGCCCATCCTTCTGACAGCCATGAGCCTTTCCCTGGTACAAGCTACTCCCATGTTGCCTACATCCTGCCCCAGTCTCCCGAGTGAAGAAGCTATGGGACTTCTTCGTGTCAGTGGACTTTGGGGAAGCTCATTTTTCCCTCATGTAGTCCCTCTTGCGGGTAATTAGTTTACTTCTATCTTAATCCCTTTTCTATTTTGGTGAAGAGACACCGTGACTAATGCAACTTATAAAGCTAAGGATTTAATTGGGGTTTGGTTACAGTCTCAGAGGGTGAGTCCATTTTCACCATGGTGGGGGGCATGACAGTCATGCACAAACCAGGGCTCCAACATTAAATTTCATGGTGCTCTTTTTCTCCTTAAACTGTATTTTTTTTTTTTTTTTTTTGCTTCCCTTGCTCCTTAAACTAGACCTGCAGAAGAGTGATAACCATGAGACGAAGTCAATAGCTATCTTGAAATCTCTTCTACAAATGACATTGGTCCAAAACACTTCAATTTAGCCTCCTGCAGATTCTTAGAACAATGTGGCAAGGACAAAACCCAGCCACCCTCTTTGCCAAAATCACCAGAATGGTCTCTAGGCCAGTTGCTAATATTGTTCTCCTCTGAAACTTCTTGAGCTGGACATCCATTGTCCATGTTGCTCCCAACATTACTGTCCTCTATGCTCCTACTAGGATGACCCATTGAACCTTGCTTACAGTACTCAAATGTTTACCTAACCCAAAGTTCCAAAGTCTTCATTCCTCTAATAGCAGCATGGTCAGGCCTGTCACAGCAATACCCCCATCCCTGGCACTACAACTTCATAGAATCAATCACTGAGCTTCCAAAGAGCTTTCTCTCTCTTAAAATATAAGTGTGATTGCTTTTTAAATTTTATTTTTGGATTGTTGATTGGAAGCTGTGGTAGTTTGAATAGGTATGGACCCCATAAATTCATGTGTTTGAATGCTTGGCTCCCTTAGGAGGTGTGGCCTTGTTGGAGTAGGTGTGACCTTGTTGGAGGAAGTATGTCACTGTAGGGGTGGGCTTTGAGGCCTCCGATGCTCAAGATATGTCTAGTGTGGTACAGCCTTCTGCCTGCAGATCAAGATGTAGAACTCTCAGCTCTTTCTCTAGTACCATGCCTGCCTGGATGCTCCCAAGCTTCCTGCCATGAGGATAATGGATTAAACCTCTTAAACTGCAAGCTAGCTCCAATTAAATGTTTTGTTTTATAAGAGTGGCCATGGTCATGGTGTCTCTTCACAGCAATAAAACCCTAAGACAAAAGTTGGTACCAGGGAATGGGGTATTGCTATGATAGGCCTGACCATACTTTTGTTTGGAAAAATGTGGATTTGGGGATTTTAGATTAGGAAAGCAGTGGAATGTCTTAACTGGGCCATTAAGACATGGCTTAATGGGCCGTTCTAGTAGGAACATAGAAGACAGTGGTTCTAAGGGTGATTTGAACTATGGAGGCCTGGCTCAAGAGGTTCCAGAGAAGAATTTTATTGTGTTGCCTAGAGATCATTCTTGTGATAGTTTAGCAAAGAATTTGGCTGCTTTTTGCCCTTATTCAAATACTTTGCCTGAGGCGAAAGTAAAGAGTTCTAGATTAATTGCATTGGCAAAGGAAATCTCAAAATAGCCTAATACAGACTCTGTTGTATAGTAACTAATATTAACTCTTATGAAGAATACTTTGATGAAGAGGAGCAAACTGAGCAAGGTAAAATACAAAATTAAAGGGACACCAGGAAGTGGAATGGAGCTAAATCCTGTGTTCAAGGAGATAAACAGATTAAAGATATTAAATTGGAATTAAGGGACTGGTGATCTTAGGGCAAGATCCCACCCAGCTAAGCTTCCATCTTGTGAAAAGGAATTAAAGAATGGTTCGGTCCAGGTGTGAAGATACATGCACTCAGCACTCAAGAGACAGAGGCATGTAGATCTCTGAGTTTAAGGTCAGCCTGATCTACAGAGTAAGTTCCCAGACAGCCATGCTTAGACAGTGAAGGAAATCATTGAAAACAGAAAGTGAAGATGTAATTGAACAAGGGGCCATGTTCCAGCCCCAGCAAACAGCAGAACTTGGCAGCTTTGGTCACATGGTTCTGGCTTTAGAGTCAAAAGAAAGGGTTTGTGGAATTTCCCTTGATGACTTAAAAAGAGTATCCTAGACCAGGCGTGTGGCAGGAATGTCCCTGCATAGAGGATCAGGAAGACCTCTGTGTAAAGCTGTGAAGCTGAAGCCTGGATTGCCTTGGAGACCCCAGAATGTTTAGAGATGCCAGAGCTGAGGAATACCTGCCAAGGAAAGCTGCTGACAGGGTGTGGAACCAGCCCAAGAGAAAGAAGTGTGTTACAGTCAACAAAGCTAAAAGGAGTTGGAGATCTGAAAAGTGTTTTAACATCAGACATGAGATGCAGAGTTTGGAGTTTTCCCAGCTGGTTTTCAGTCTTGCTTTGGTCCAGTATTTCCTCACTACGCTCCCTTCCCTATATTTTCAAATGGTAGTGTATAATCTGTGCCATAATATATTGGAAGTACGTGATTTGTTTTTTTTTATTTTTCTTTTATGAGGATTACAGTTTGTATGAATCTCAGAAAAGGCTTTGAACATTGAACTTTTTTTTAATATATAACTTGTTTAACTTTATTTTATGTGCATTGGTGTGAAGGTGTCAGATCACCTGGAACTGGAGGTACAGACAGTTGTGAGCTGCCATCTGGGTGCTGGGAGTTGAACTTGGGTCCTTTGGAAGAACCGACAGTGCCCTTAACCACTGAGCCATCTCTCCCGAACATTGAACTTTTAAACATTGTTTAGACTGTGGTAGACTGTGGAGACGTTTGAGGTTGGACTAAATGCATTTTGCATTAGGTTATGGCTCCAACCCTGTGGGCGCCGAGGAGTGGAACGTGGTGGTTTGAGTAGGTGTGGCCCCCATAGACTCATGTGTTTGGATGCTTGGACCATAGGGAGTGAC